>NW_028258346.1:4650000-4960000 GCF_053883595.1 Heterocephalus glaber | reverse complement strand
AGACCTTGGACTTCAAGGCCAGCCTGAACTACAGCAAGAGCCTATCTGATAAGAAAAAAACCTTGAAGCTTCAAGAGGATTGAGTAAGAACTTCCCAAGAGAAAATGGAAATCACCCAGTCATCGGTCCCCACCAAGAGGCAGGAGTGTCTGCAGGGAGCAAAGCTGACCCCATGCTCGCTCCCTCTCCTCCCTCCTCTGCCCTGCCACTTGCATCCGAAGTGTCCTTGCAGTGCTGCCTATGTTCCCGTTCCCATTCTTGACCATGACTTCCACATGTAAACAAGCTCAACCTTTATGCAACTCCTGAAATGGCGTTAGGCTTTGCAAGTTCCTCAAGGGTCCCTAAACAATCCAGCACTTCCCAAGTGGAGACCCAGCCTTGCAACCTGAATCTGGGCGCCAGAAGAACTGCAGGCCCCAGGAGAACACTCACACCCTCAGGGATGGTATTCAACAATAACCAGAAGTTAACGCACAAAATCAAATCCAAAAATGATCACTGCAGACTTTTCCATGCTAAAACTTGAAATTAGGACAATGCCCAAATACAATTAAAGCAAAGTATCATTAACTTATGCAAGCATAAAAATAATATTTAATATTCACAGAAAGTGTTCACAGTACAATGTGAACTGTTCACAGTATAATAAAAACGGCAGTATAGAGGCCAGGGATTTAGCTCAGTGGTTCCACCGCTTGCATCACAAACACAAGGACCTGAGCTCAATCCCCGTACCAAAAAAAAAAAAAAATGAACACCCGGAAAGCAGCTCAGTGGAGTGCTCACCTATCATATAGGAAAGCCCTGGGTTCAATCCCCAGTTCCAACAACAAAAAAAGAATTGAAAAATTAAGAGTTCAATCCCTGGTACCCCCCCCCCAAAATTAATAATCAAAGTTTTAATTATGCAGACAAGAAAGAGTTTTGGATCAGAAACGTTACGTGTCCAGCCAGGTATGGTGGCGAACTCATGTAATCCTAGCACTCTAGGAGGCTCAGGCAGAAGGCCAGAAGGTTTGAGGCCAGACTGGGCAACTTAGTGACTTAGCAAGACCCTTGTCTTAAAATAAAGTAAAATTAAAAGGGATGTAGCTCAGTGCAAAGGTTCTGGGTTCAATTCCCATACTGGGGGAAAAAAAAGAAATAGATGTGCTGCTAAACTACTGCCACAACAGGGAAAAGTAAGAAGACTGACCTCACAGCACCATAAGAGGTCAAAAGACTACAGGGCAGCTTCAGTGTGTCAAGAGATGCTGTCAGCCTAAACCAGAACAGCCAGCAGAAGTACATCTCTAGAATGGGGGCCAGGCACAGACTTTCAAACAACCGTCAGAATTCACCAGCACGGGGTCCTCACTAAGGAACCGTCTAAAGAGTTCAGGCTGAAGGACAGGACCCTAGACAACAGGTCTGAGGGACAAAAGAGAATGACAGACCACGTACTACCCATGTTTTGGGTGATATGTCCATTTTTTACACAAAAATTATAGTGACTGCAAAATATAACAATATTGGACAAAGAAAGAGTGTAAATATGTGGGTAGTTTTAAATACAAGTCAATGTTTTGGGGGAACTTTTATATGGACACTAAAAATGCAAGTCAAGGGATGTCAGGAGTTAAAGGACTTACATTACTCAAAAGAAAGGCAAAGGTACTGACTCTGGCCAGGCATGGTGGAGCGCACCTGAGTAGGACTGTCTGGAGGCCTGCCTGGGATACACACGAGTTCAAGGTCAGCCTGAACTACAGAGTGAGACCCTGTCTCAAAAAAAAAAGACATTAAATATGTTAACATTTTTTGGACTTTGATAACTACATGCTACAAAATCTCTGGCTTGAACCATTCAAATAAGAGTGCAACTTCCAGGGCCGGGGATTTAGCTCAGTGGTTTCACCTCCTGCTGTGCAAGCACAAGGAACTGAGTTTGATTCCCGGTACCAAAAACAAACAAACCAACAAGAGTGCAACTTCCAAAATAGCACATAGGGGAAATGGATAAGAATGCAGAGATTTGTGTTGTTACCTCAATACTAATTAATATTTAATTGTCAGTTGATATTTATTTCCTCTACTTGACCAGAGAATCCACACTGGCAGGGACTTGGTGTGCTGTGAATCGCCTTAAATGAACTGCCCGCACTCAGCCATCCTACCACACAGGGTGGCCATCTTCAGTGAAACCTGCTTCTGGAGGAGGAATGAAGAGGGAGGGAGGGAGGAAGGAAACCAAATAAGGATCAACATTCCTTCCAGGCTTAAGCTGTTGACACTGTTCTTCTCAGACGCCAAGAGCTCATCCACAGGCAGCCAAGGTTCTCTGACCCACAAGCTAACTGCATTTTCTTTTTCACAGGACTATGTTTCCTACTGAAATGGCTATTCGTGTTACCTTCGTTTTACATTTAAAATAGTTTCCACAGTCAATTAAAAGCTCTATTAAGACCGGGGATTTAGCTCAGTGGTTCTGCCTCCCAAGGTCCTCAGTTCTATCCCGGGTATCAAAAAAAAAAAAGAAAGAAAAAAAGCTCTATTAATGAAGCACACCTCAAGGAAAATGCATTTGCATGTTGCCTGATCAATAATCATAGCTATTTTTACGAGCTGTTCTGTGATGCTCTCTGAACAATTTATAGAAGTATTAACTCCAATTTAGAGAGGAAAACTGAAATCCTGAAACAGGTCTTCTCGTGTAGGCTGGAGTGAAAGCCTCTTGCAGTTATTCTAGGGGAAGACGGGGCTCCCCCAGGGACTCAGGAATAAAGCCACTCTTGGGCCCAGGCTTGGCGGGCATGTCCTGAACCCCTCAGTTAAAGAGGACATCTCCCAGCCTTCCAGGAAGCCAGTCACATCTTGGTTCTGGCTCCTGGGATACAGGTGACAGGTGGGTCATTTCTACTTCACATTATTAAAATAATGGAGTGCTTGTCCCGACAACTGGCCCTGTGCATTCCACAGTGCCGAACAAACACAGTGCCGGGGCACTGGCTCCAAGCGTGCAGCTACGTTCAGGTAAACAAGCAGCCTCAGAACCCAGTGGGAATCCACAGACTGCGGGTGGCGGGGGTGTGTGTGTGTGTGCCTGCACCGTTAAGAGGAGATACGTACTTTCTCTCCTACCAAAGTGCTGCACTTGTGCACCTCTTACAGCAGCTCTACCTGGGACGAATGCAGAGGTTTAAAAAAGTAAACACCAACACAAAGAACAAGGGGAACAGAGGCCAAAGAAGCCAGCGCTACCTTAAAGAGAAAACAAAGGACTCAGATCAGCAGCCTAGAACTAGGAAGAAGGCATCAAATCTGGGACCACAACAAAAGGGCCTCCCAGAGGCCAACCGTCTTTTAAAGCATGCAGGAAGCAGCCAGGCGCTGCTGGCTGGAGACTTGTTCCTTTCCATCCTGATTATTTGTGACCCCTTTTGTGAAGATGGATTCACCAGGCTGGCCTGATGAAAGGCTATAATATTCAATTCATTCCACCATCATGATTAGCATCCTCTAAAAGAAAACACATAGCCCTGTTAGGAAAAAGGAACAAAAGAAACAAGAGGTATGAGCTCAGTGGGTCAGATTTATTGCAGAACAGACCTGAGAGGAAGCCCTGTGGCACTAGAGACCAGACCAGCTGCTCTCAGGCAGGCTACGGGGTCCTTCGTAGGGCCATGCAGTGGGGAGTGTGGTGAGAGCCCAAGGATGAGGCCTGGGAAAGAGCAAGTAGTGGTGGCTGCTATCAATAGCAGGGCTGATAGTGTTAGAAGCCCCTGGGTGCAGCTGTGCTGGGAGGGGTGGTTTAGAGGAGTCTCTGAGCAGGATGTCGGGTCAGATTCCTTCACTGAGGACAGGTGTTCGTCTCAGCAACAGTCATATTTCCTCACTGATATTAATAAATTGGCATCCTGGCTTCATGTAGGAATCCACTCACTGAGGTCAGCCAGGATGAAACCAGGTGTTCAGCTTCAGGCAATGAGAAAATCCCATCTCGCTTCCCGCAGGAAGGGCAGACTGCAACCATCCCATCCCACCCAGCGTGGCCTCGTCACACATCCCCTTCTGCCAGCCCCCAGCCCACTGTGAGCACACGTAAGAGAGCCCCCTCCAAGCCAGGGCCACTGGTTCATCGCCCCTGCGACACCAGGCACTTCCACCGTTAAATAAAAATTACAGGGGGCCACTGTTTTGGACTAAGCCCCCAGTATGCTCCCAGGGACGAAGCTAGAAATCAAGATGGAGTCACTCAAACTAACATCCTATCACCAAACTGAAACTAAACTGCACCTGACCTCAGCAATCAGGATTAGAGAGAGAACAGCAAGATTTCCCAAACAGGCCAGTTTCACTGGCATAATTGTGACACATGAAGCACGAAAGGCCACTAGGACACAGGCTTTGTGAGCAAAAACTGCTGATTTTATTCCACCTCGGCGCGGATGGGTTGAGATGGAGAAATTGGCCGGAGATGCAGCAAAGTCTCGTAGGGTTTGGGGAGGGGAGTGCTGTCTTAAGGAATCTGAGTGGAATGCTTTGGAGAGGCTCCCAGGACAGTCACAGCAGGTGTGTAGGTAATATTGGACTTATCAGAGCCTGGAGATTGCACATCCTGTCCTAAATTTTCTTTATGGTAGCCTGCTCTGTTTACTGAGGGCAGCATGGCCCTTAGTGGTTTCCTGTTGTTTGTTGATAACAGCATGTTTGCTGAGGGTCTCACCCAGGTCAGGCATGACAATAATGAAGTTCCTTCAGCCTTTCATTAAAAAAAAAAAAAAGTTAATCTGAAGTAACCAGATGCTAATTAAATTGTACAATCTGATTTTTGTTCTTTATTTTCACTTTCCTGGGCCCTTTTCGGTCTGTAAAAACCTCTTCTGCTTGGGCCAGGGATTTGGCTCAATGGTTTCGCCACCTGCTGTGCAAGTGCAAGGACCCGAGTTCGATCCCCGGTACCAAAAAAAAAAAAAACTATTCTGCTCTACAAAACATTTATTCTAGTTCATGGGATGCTGAAGTGCTACCAATTCTATAATCCAAAACAATGCAAATTAAGATCTTTAAATTGTGGGCTGGTGAATTCAGCTCAGTGGTACCATCAGCAGCAAGGTCCCAAGTTTGATCCCTAGCACCAAAAAAAAGAAAGATCTTTAAATTGTTACAATTTTCCCTTGGAAGCTGCAAGAAAAAACTTTAAACCCTTAAAAGTTTGTTTAGATCAACTGAGGTAATCTTTGCTTAAGGTTTGTATTCTTCAAGTACAATGGATTGGGCAGTTTACAGCTCTTCAACAATCCCCACCCAAATCTCCAGAAGCCTGGGGAGCGGGGGGAGAGAGAGAGGATGGGCAGAGGATGGGCACGCAGGGCACCCCCTCAGGGTTTCCACCAGCAAGCCTGGATGAGTAACAGTGCAGCTCCCCAAGACAGGCTGGGTAGGGAGGAGAGTTATAGCCTCTTTGGTCAGGGATGAGATTAAAAATTCAGTTGACAGAACATACGCTACACATTTAGCTAAACATAATACACTCTGCAGCACAGAATTCACATTAACTGCTTTAATACTTGAAAGTTGGTGGGCCAGGGATTTAGCTCAGTGGTTCTGCCGCCTGCCTCGCAAGGACCTGAGTTCGATCCCCGGTACAAAAAAAAAAAAAAAAAAAAGTTGGATACCAGGAAGATTGATATTAATAAACAACTTTTACAGCAATCTTTTTCTTTCCCAGTTTGCCTTTAAAATGTTCTGATGCACACAGGATTACTGCTGCCCTCTGAGTCCTAAGTCACCTGACACTTCCTCCAATTACTGTGTGTAGGGCCGGGGACTTAGCTCAGTGGTTCTGGAACCTGCCTTCCAAGCACAAGGCCCTGAGTTCGATCCCTGGTACCAAAAAAAAAAAAAAAAAGTTAAAGCCAATTACCGTGTGTACCCAATAAATAATGCTAGTTTGGGAGTTTGCCCACTGTGAGCCACTGACCTCCCAGCCCCCCATGTATTATGAAAAAATAGAAAAATGAATCTTCTGATGAATAAGTAAAATAAAATGTTCTTATGAGTGTAGTGGTGCACACCTATTACCCCAGCACTCTGTAGGCTGGGGCAAGGCCAGCCTGAATTGAACTACACAGCAAGACCCTGTTTCAAGAAAGCAAAAAAAAAAAATAAATAAATAAAATGTTCTGATGATCTAGCATAATAATTTTTGGCAATAACTTTTTAGCAATATAAGCTAAAAAAGATTAAAACCACCAGCCAATATTTCATACCACTGTCCTAGATCCTTTATATTGGGTGTGGGGGGGTACTTTTAAAACTCCAGTATCCTCCACTATCTGAACTGTTTCCATCGGTTCAATTACATGGTTACCTAGTCTGGGTGGCAAAGGTATTATAGACAGCCAAGTTAGACAGAAACAGTACAGGCAGTCAGATAGGGGGAGGCCGTGGAGAGTCAGACAAAGATGAAACACATCACAACTGTGGCCCAAGACACATCTGATGGCAACTAGGTCTGCATATTTCCTCAAAAGCCAAACAAGGGGCCTAATGAAGTCTAGATAGATATCAATCACCCCATGGGTGACCAAGACCTCTGGATCCATCATTTCCTAGGAAAGTCTTTGTTCTTTCCATGCACACTTATTATGTGACTTTTCCTCCGTTAGATTATTACCTAAGTGACTATACTCATAACCTTATTGGTTAATCATAGCTGCAACCCACATTGTACCCATGTGAGTTTTCCTCTAAAAATCTCCCTGTAAAGTGGGGTCCCTGGCTACCCACTCAGGTTCCTCCTGCCTCTCAGGAGCTATCCTCCTAATAAATACTTTCCTACTCTTAACCTCCATTGTTCCTAGAATTCATCCTTCTTCAATTTGCAGAGAACACGAGCTCGGCATCAGACATCTAACAGGTTGGGAGATATAATATTTCCATATTTTATCTCCTGTATCAAAGGGAGATGTACCATTCACTAACTGATAAAAGCCTCTATCTAGCATGTGTGATGCCCTGAGTTCAATCCCTAGTACTGCAAAACAAAACAAAACAAAAACCCTCGCCTATATTACTCATAGCATTAGCAAACGGAAGACCTGAGCAGAACGCCAGGCCTGTGTAACCCACACTCTGGTCTGGTCTTGTCCTCCTGTCACACAGATGAGCTTGCCATTTTAAGCTTCCTTAAACCCTGTTCCTAATTCTTCAAGGGCTCCTCACGGCCTGTAGAATAAACTCCAAACCCTTGTGCGTCAGTCTTTTGTTGATCGAATGTAGTACGAAAACGCCAGGCAAGGAGCTCTAGAAATGTAGCCCATAGTTTGGCCTGGGATTAAGGGCCAAGTTGCAGACTCCAACAGCTGGAAAGCTATTCATCTTGAATGAGCACACTGCCACTTACCCAGCCTGACTCAGGGTTACTCTAAGGTCTAAATAAGAACAAATGTGAAAGCCCACTAAAAGCCATCAATCGCTTTAATGTAAGATGTCAGTTTTACAGTCCTGCACCAGGCAAAAATCAATAGCTATAACACCAGAACTTCTCAGGATGGACAGAACCCATCAAGCCAGGCCCAGGGGTACACAGCCTTGAGGCTGGGTGGTGTGCAAAATGTGTATAGAGTTCCTATGGGGGCCGGGGATTTAGCTCAGTGGTTTTGCCGCCTGCCTCCCAAGCGCAAGGTCCCAAGTTCAATCCCCAGAACCAAAGAAAAAAAAAGAAAAAAAATTACAATGTGTCCTCTTTTGTTTTTTTCACTGGATCTGGCACTGTGCAACTTTTGGCTCTTCCCCAAATCAAACTGACCATGAAAGGAAAATGCTTTTAATCGATAAAGGCACCTTGACACGAAAGAGAACTTCCAGAACTGCTTCAGAAAATGGCAAAGATGGGATAAATGTGTTCAAAGCAAGAGAGCGTATTTTGAGGGGATTAATGACAATGTGTCAGGTACTGAAACAAATTTTTTTTTTAAGTGTAAACATTCGGGCTGGGGGTGGGGGTTAGCTCAGTGGTTCTGCTGTCTGCCTCACAAGCGCAAGGTCCCTGTGATTCCCGGTACAAAAAAAAAAAACACAAAAAATGTAAACATTCACTCCATTTTCCAATCACATCGCAGCATATTCACAGAATAAATTACTCAGCAACAGAAGGAATAAGCTACTGATACACTCCAACAGTGACTCTGAAGTTAGGCTAAGTGCGGGGAGCTTGACACAAAAGTGTCACAGTGTAATTCCATGCATATGAATAGGCAGTCACCCAAAGTGACAGAGGGGAGGTTGAGGTTAGCTAGGAAGAGTCACCAGGAACTTTCTGGGGTTTTGGAAATGTGCTGTGGGTTGGTAACAGAGGTGTGGCCATATGTCAACTCAGTGAATTGTACACAGCGACTGTGACTTTCACTGTATGTACATTACAGTTCAGTAAGAGGTAAAATAAAAGACAAAAAAGGATCTCAATAACTACCTGTAGCCACTGATCACTCCACTAAAACTTTTGTTATTCCAAGGCAAAAACCAAAATACATACATAACTTTAAGAGAAAAGGAGAAGGGCCAGGGATTTAGCTCAGTGGTTCCGCCACCTGCCTCGAAAGCACAAGGTTCCAAGTTTAATCCCTGGTACCAAAAAAAAAAAAAGAGAGAGAGAGAGAGAAAAAGAGAAATAAGGGGGCAAAAGATTGAGCTCAGTGGTGCTGCACAAGGTCCTGAATTCGATCCCCAGTACCAAAAAAATAAAAGAGAAATAGGACAGACTACAATGTCACAAACCAACCAAGGGACCTTGTAAATTACCTTGGTCTTCATCTATAAAAATGAGAATAAGATGGGCCGGGGATTTAGCTCAGTGGTTCCACTGCCTGCCTTGCAAGCACAAGGACCCGAGTTCGATCCCCGGTACCAAAAAAAAAGAGAGAGAATAAGACAACTGATTTCACCAGGAATACACAAATGAAGCTTATGCAAAGAATCTAGTATAGTACCTGGCACAGAGAGCTTAGTTTAAAAAAAAGGCAGTGGTGGGAAAAAAGCAGCAATCAGAACACTCGTTTAAAATATCATTTTTCGGGCTTAGTTTAAGGAAGAGCTATTAGCATAGACTCTTCCTCGACTATCTGTCCATACCCACACCCCTTTTCCTGGAATCTCTCCCCATCTCTAAATGCCTAGTGAAAGAGACAGAGGGGGGAGCCCTGCTGCTAGCCACAGGACAGTCTTACAAATAAATGCTCATAGAGTTTTAAGGTTTTGGATAACCAAATTAATTTTTTTTTTTTGGTACTGGGGATCAAACTCTGGACCTTGCACTTGCGAGGTAGGCGCCGGAACCACTGAGCTAAATCCCCGGCCCTAACCAAATTAATTTAAGATGTGAGAAAAGTCTAAATCGTTTTTGAAATGCAAAAGACTTTTTGTAAAATTAAACATTTTATCCAATGACCAACAATTTTACTTCTAGGTGTTTACCCAAGGGGGACAAAAAACTACACCACAGCAAGTTTTGTGAAGTGCTATTCAATGCACAGTACTTAAACCCCACTTCCCATAGGAGTTTACCTGCAGCAGCATTCTTTTTCACATCCCTTAGGAGACTTTTGATCTTTCAAAAAGCCATCACCTATTTCCACATTTCCAAATGGTGACACAGGAACACACCCCAACAACTTCCCACAAAGAGCTCGTGCTAGGCCTATGACCCAGCAGGCTGAGAACTTTTTTTAATCACACCAGTATGGCCAGGCTGGACCACAGCCAACAACCAGGCTCAAGTAGATTTATCTTTGCTGTAGATCACGGAGTACATTTGCCTAATGCAGTGCCCTAGATTTTTACAAATGACATTCACATTCACTAATGTATTTGCAAGTCTGCAGACTGGAGCATTTTCAAGGAGCACACAAGATACCTGCATAAAATGGTCTTCCCTGATCATCGATAAAAGTACTATTTTGAGCCCACTTACTAGGTTTCCGCTATGATTTTTGAATTTCTGTAAATAATTCCTTTGCTTTTAGAAAAGTCAGCGTTAAGCCAAACACTGATGTTCAAACTGCATTCACACTGTGGTAAGGACCCATGCACACTAAAGATCTGGCTCAAAGCTTTTAATGCCAAAAATTTCTCCTGTGGCCACGACTGGCACTGACTAAAGGAAAGTCGAAACTTAACAGCAGAGTGAGTCGGGTGTGGTGATGCATGCCTATAATCCCAGCACGATGGGAGGCTGAGGCAAGAGGAAGGACCACAAGTTTGAGCCCAGCCTGGGCCACTAACTTAGCAAGACCCAGTCTCAAAAAATTTGGAGAGAACTAGGGATGTAGCTCAGTGTGAAAGCCCTGGGTTCAATCCCCAGTACCACAAAACTAAATAAACACCACATAGGGGGGCAATGTTTCATTTAAAATGACAACGAATCAACATAATGTCCACAAGTATTGGGCCAGAGAGTTAGCTCAGTGGTTCCGCCGCCTGCCTCGAAAGCGCAAGGTCCCGAGTTCGATCCCCGGTGCCAAAAACAAAAACAAAAAATTATCAAGTATTAAAAAATGGGCCAACATAAAAAAAAAAACCTGACTCATGTTGAAGGAGATCATGCACCCTCACTTCAAAGTCCTGTCTGCTACCTGACCATCATTTTCATCGTGCTGCAGCGCTAGTCACTGCCGAGTCAGGAGCTCGGATCGAACTCTCCACCAGGATATCACGAAGCACAAAATACAGAGGACTCCGCGCTCAGGGTTGCCACGGTCCGGGGCTGCCGACCCCCCACGCGGGGGGCCCGGGGCAGCACACCGTCAGGTCTCCTCACGGCTTAGAGCAGTACTGCTCTCCTACAAGCAAGACCTTCAACGCGCCAATCCAAGGGAAACCCCAAAACTCGGATGCGCCAGGCAAACGAAGCGCGGGACCGCGGGTCCCTGGGCCGGGAAGGAGTGAGTGGGTGGAAGATGGCTTCCCCGGGGCAGATAGGAATGCAGCAAACCCCAGGCGGATGCTGCCCTGGAGGAAGGGTTTAAGGACTGGCAAGGGACCCCTTCCTAACCAGGGGACCAGGCCCCGCAGCCGTGGCCGCGTAGGAGCGGACGTGGGGAGCAGAGGGCGCCCCGCACCCCCGGCGACGCGGGAAGGGAGCTGGGCGCTCTTGGCCGGGTCCCCCTCCCGATGGCCGCGCGCACCCTCAAGGCGCAGCCCAGCGTGCAGGGACAGCACGCGCCAGAGGGGCTAGTCGGACACCTCCCCACCCACCCCCAACCCCGGCGCGGACCAGGACAGGATCCCCCCAGGCCCGGGCCCAACGGCGCCCCGCCCCCGCGGCCCAGCCAGCTGGGATTAAATTTCTAATAATACGACTTCGGGGAGGCCGGCGGGCAAGGCAGGTGCGCTCACCAGGTACCACACGCCAAGCAGGATGGTGCCCGTGCGCACGTGGCAGCACAGGCAGCAGCTGTTGGAGTAGAACCGCGTCCAGGGCGCGACCATCTTCATCGCTCCGGCTCCCGCGCCGCCGCGCGCTTCCAAGTTGGTGAGAGCAACGGCCACGCCGCCCCGTACCCGCGCTGCCTCCCGCCGGCTCCCGGACTCCCCTCCCGGCTCCTCCGCGCTCCTGCTCTCGGGCTGCTCGCCGACTGCAGGACCCGCACCGCAAAGGGGCCCGAACCACAGCCTGCGCTCCGGACCACTGCCTGCGCTCCGGACCACTGCCTGCGCTCCGGACCACTGCCTGCGCTCCGGACCACTGCCTGCGCTCCGGACCACTGCCTGCGCTCCGGACCACTGCCTGCGCTCCGGACCACTGCCTGCGCTCCGAGACTAGACCGCGGCGGCGAGAGGCGGGGCAAGCACAGAGAGGGGCGGGGCGGGAAGGGTGGGGAGGACGCGGAGAGGAGCAGGGAGGGGCGGGGTGATGCAGGGTATGGGCGGGGAGGGGCGGGGAGAGCACGGACATGGGCGGGGAGGTAGTGGGAAGAGGCGGGGCCGCCATTGTCACGTGAGCATGTTTGGGCTCGTGACGTCACCGTGGGCTCCGCCAGCTGCGGGCTCTGGGAGCAGTGGGGAAAGTAAATACATCCATCGCCGCCGCCCCCAGCCGGGGACTGCGGTGGGGTTCCGGGCCTTCCCCTCTAGTCTAGCCAGGGTTCCGGGCCTATTTCCAGTCTAATCTGTTACGTTCTCCTTCTATCTTGCAGATGATCCACAGGGGAAGTGCTATGCTGTGATTATCTTGCAGAGTGGAGGAAGGAAACCTGCGTAGTGTGATTCCGCTCCACCGCAGTACTTTGAAACGCTGCCGAGCCTGCTGAGAGTAATTTGTCTCCGCTTCCCAGCTCAATGACTGTGGAAATAATCTTTTCCCAGAAAATGGGATGTGTGTCAAGGGCACCCTCGCTGTGCTTGCAGCATTTTTAATCGTGACTACAGCTCAGGGGAAACAGTTATCAAACCGATTGCTGCCCTGAGGTCTCTCCAAGACACAACACCGAGCTGATAGGAACACAGCTTTGAGAGGGGGATTTCCTCGCAGCTGGTGTTTGTCTCCTCGGTCCTCATCCAAGGTTAGCCTAGGACCACCGGGAAAGCCGAGAATCTCAGCTTAGATTTTTAGCACGAATGGAAGCTTGATTTCAGATGCTGAGCGAGAAAAAAAGGATTCGACTTAAATTTTTTCCCGCGGGTTATTTCCGTTTATTTCTTTTGTGTAAGGATTAACTTCGTTATCACGACAATTGAAACTGGCCTGTTTGGGAAATTTGGCTATTGTCTTTCTAATCCCGAGTGCTTGGGAAGTCAGATAAACAGCTTTGTTCCAGTTTGGCGAGGAGCACCCTCGAGGAGCACCCTTAGCATAAGTGACTTGATTTTTATTTGGGTTTTATTTTTCTTCTTCTTTTATTAGTATATGTTTGCGATACACAATAAAGACATTCGTCCCGGGGAATTGGAACAGATACATACCGCATCTTGATCCCATTTTGTCGAATTAAATTTCTTAAGGGCAGGTTGTATAGTAAGAAACATGGTGTTAGATAAAGCTAAGTCCAGGACTGGGTACTTTTACAAGGCTCTCAAGCTGCCGCATTCTCATTAAATAGCTTAAACCTGGAGAGTGAGGAGAAGGAGAGCCGGACATACCAAGTGCAGGCCCTTGAGCAGAAATAATAAGCAACTTTGTCCTGGGAGTTAACCAGAAACATCAAACATAAAAGCTTAGCTTTTGTTTCCCATAGCACTGGAGATAATTTTCTCTCTAGGACCTTGCATTTTGTGTGAGCTGCAGGGTTAGCTCAGCGATGGAGCATTTCTTGGCTTAGCACATAAGAGGCCCTGGCTGCATTCAATCCCCACCACGGGGGAAATAGATTAATATTTAATTATGTCACAGCCATTTCTAGCAATGGGAAGATCTCAGTGTGCCGATTTACTACCCATGGACCCATCCTTTGTACTTAAGGACTTGTCTTTTTCTTTTGTACAGTTCTTAGTAGGCCAGGCTGAGCTACATAGGAGACCATCTCTCAGCCAAAAATTAACAAAACCCCCAGAAAATACGTGGTTTACCTGTTTTGATGCAGAAGGGAGTGATTGGAGTACGGTCTTCTATAAGTGGACTTTTTTTTTCCTTTTGTACTGGGGGTTGAACTCAGGACCTTGCACTTGCCAGGCAGGCGCAACACCACTGAGCTGGGCCCATGGGGCACAATCGTATGAGGCCTGTTGATCACATATGATGCAGGCAGAACAGCTGCACCAAAGGACCAGAAAATTGTATCCGTGCACTCTTCACTGGGCTCCCTTCTCATGACTATTTGCTTCCAACAGTTCCTCAGATAATAAAACTGATTCATTTGGAGTTACATAAATTCTCAGCTATAAACAAACTCTTTGGAAGTGATGTTACCTTGGAAACTTTTTGATATGTGAAATTGATACAGACAGCTAAGTTAAGTAGACACATTTTTTTTTTTTGGTACAGGGGATCAAACTCAATACCTTGTGCTTCGTGAGGCAAGCACAGTGCCACTGAGCTAAATCCTGGATCCTAGATAGACACATTGTAGGCAGTCAGACAGGGCCGGGCCCTCGAGGAAGTCAGTGCCAAGGATGAGAACACATCCAAGTTGTGTCTGGAGGGGCATCTGAAGAAGACAGAAGTCACTGTGGCCAGATTTGCATACTTCCCTATGGGATGAATAGAAGTTTGAGATTACTGGTACCAACCTTTTGGGATTTCCCATATATAAAACATGATCTCATTGGGGGTGGGCCATCCTCTCCCACCCACTGAAAACACTAGGACTACAGATCATCGACCGAGGATAATGATGTCATCCATATACCCTTGTTACTATTGGGTCAGTATTACCCAAGCAAGGGCTGGGGATTTAGCTCAGTGGTTCCGGCGCCTGCCTCGAAAGCTCAAGTTCCCGAGTTTGATCCCTGGTACCAAAAATACATATATATATATTACCTAAGCGACTATACTTGTAACCTTATTGGTTGATTATACTTCTACCCACGTTGTACCCACTCCTGGTGACTTTTCTCTATAAAACTTCCTTTGAGGAGTGGGCTCATTGGGAACCTATTCGGGACCCTTTCTGTCTCTCAGGAGCTATTCTTATTCTCCAATTTTTTTTTTTTTTTTTTTTTTTTGGTACTGGAGATAGAACTCAGGACCTTGTGCTTGTGAGGCAGGTGGCAGAATCACGGTGCTAAATCCCCGGCCCTCTTATTCTCCATTCTTACTCCCTATTCCTATTCTCAATAAATTTTCCTACCCTTAACCTCTGTTGTTCCTTAAAATTCATTCTTCGAGGTAAAAATGGAAACAAAACTTGTACATAGGGAGAGGAGGGGGCTCGATAAAATTTATAAAAATTAATAAAATTTATTAATGAAAAGGTGAAGTAAAAAATTTTAGTGTATGTTAAAAAGAAAAAAATTCATTCTTTTTTTTTTTTGTACTGGGGATCGAACTCAGGACCTTGCACTTGCGAGGCAGGCACTAGAACCACTGAGCTAAATTCCCCGCCCCAAAAAACTCATTCTTTGACTTTGAAAAACACGAACTCAGCACATCCCACATCTAGCAGGTTGGGAGTTATACTTAATTCCCTTTTATCTGTCAGGCCTGCCCTAAATCAGCAGGAAAAATAAACAGACTGCTTTTAACAAATAACAGGAGCTTCCCAGTAAGTTAGGCAAATTGACTAGAAAATACGGTCTATGACCCTCTGACACTGAGCAGTCCAGTAATTGTATGCATACCTGAGCAGACTGTCCTTGGGCAGCTAAGTCATAAATATGTCACTCCAGATTCCTTAGCCCCTTCAATACCTACCTAAGCCTAATTCCTTTCACAGTTAATTGCTAATATCTCTCTCCCCTGGTGTTAGCCCATCCACCAGTGGAATGTAATCTCTCCCAGCTAGCTGCCACTGTCTCTCTCATTGTCAGCCCATCCACACTCAGATGTGATAAACTCAGCTTTTCCCAGCTAGCTGCTAAAATCTCATTTCTAGTCCCTGTTAACTGCAATAAACAAAGAGACTTGTTGACAAGTGGATTCTTTTTTTTTTTTTTGGTACCTGGTATTGAACTCAGGACCTTGGACAAGGGGATTCTTTATAACAATATCATTCCTACGTCAAAATGTCTTCTATCATATTGTAGACAGCTAAGTTAGTTATGACTATTACAGGCAGATTGACAGGGCTGGGCCCTCACTTCCTCACATTTACTGTAGGCCAGGCTTCAAGAAAAAGAGGAACAACTATACCCCACAAACTTCCCCTAGGGAGAAACAGCAGTGATTGACTTTCTAAACAGACATAGATCACTTTGGGCAGGAACCAAAACCTCCATAGGCCATTCCTTTAAGGGAAATCCTTGTTTGGTCCACTTGTAAACTTGGTAGTGACTTGCTTCCTCACTCAATCCCCATTTAATCAATACTACTTACCTAAATTAACTATACTTTAATCTTATTGGTTGACTATAGTTTTATCCCACCTTGAGCCCTCATGGCTTTGCACAATGAAAAACACTCATGAGGGCCAGGGATTTAACTCAGTGATACCTCCAGCTGCCTGACAAGCGCAAGGTCCTGAGTTCAATCCCCAGTACCAAAAAAACCAAAAAAGAACAAAAACACTTGAGAAGTGAGTTCCTCAGGTAATCCACTTTCCAAGCCAAAGCTATCTTTCTCTCAATAAATTTTTCCTACTCTCAACCTCCATTGTTCCTAGAATTCATTCCTCAATTTTAGAGAACATAAACCTGGTGTTTCAGATGTCTAACAGGTTGGGAGTTACAATATTTCCCTTGTACCATTTGGAGGTCCATATATCATACACCCTATATCAATATGAGGTTAGCTCAGGGGCACAGCATCTGCCTGGCAAGCACAAGGTCCTGAGTTCAATCCCTGGTACCAAAAAAAAAAATTCATATGTCTTCCTATCCTGCAAGGTATTTCCTGCAGAGGCAGACAGAGCAGGGGCTCCATTAATGCCAGTCTCACTGTCAAGGACATTTGTTATTTCTAATAATTTTTACAGAGTCAAGCAGGTTCATGGTTCTGCGATATCTTCTTAGCAGTATTTTAGTTTCACTGGTCCCTTACAATGCCCTGCAGAAGCTCCTTCACTAATGAGCCAAAATTGCACATTCAAAGCGCAGCTTCCAGCAACACCCGCTGTGTATCAGTGTAACCATGAAGAATTCATGGAAGCTGCTGAGACACCAGGAAAGGGCATGTGAGGGAACACAGGAATAGACGCCTTAGTGATTTGCTAAAGATCCTACCTGGATTGCACCTGTTTCGCAGCCATGATTAATGATGAGCACTTTCTATGTCCTTGCTGTATCATAAGATATCCTGGATTTTCTGAATCATTTTCATCCCTGCCTCTTCTGACAACCGTGGGATCAATTTTGCCTAAACCCAGCTGGTGTGAAAATTTGTCGGTGGCTGCTGTATTTTATTTTAAAGGTTATTGGAGAGCCTGTGTTCTTTTTGTTTGTTTTTGTTTTCTGAGACAGGGTCTCCCTGTGTAGCTATGTAGCCCAGACTGGCCTTGAACTCAGGGTGATCCCCCTTCCTCAGCTTCCTGAGTGCTGGGATTACAGGCTTGTGCTTCTACACCAAGCAGTTTTAAACACTTCTCACCTTTGTGCTTGCAGCTTGTCCCTCAGGCCCCTTCTGGTTAATTTTCTGCTCTTTTCTACTCCCTCTATTTCCCTTTGCCTCTTCCCCCAAGGCCAGACATTTCCTCAGTGAGTTGGGGGAAATTTTTCTTTCCATCAGATGAAACCCCTCTCCTTTCCTTTTTCAGATCTCTTTTCTACACCTACTTATATTTCATTCTGTCTGTTAGAAACCCAGAATGGCCCGAGGCTGATTTGTGCGCCCACCGGTGTAAGGCTGCAGGACCCCAAGGCTCAGCGTTGGGAAGACCCTCGAGCTTCCTAGAGGTGCTGACATCTAAGTTCAGCCTCGGGGAGAAAGGTGGGGTTGGAGGGAGAGAGAGGCAGAGGACCTGGACAGGCCTGTAGGAAGAGGATGTGTGCAGGGGCGGAGGAGTCAGACGCCGCCAACCTGGGTTCACCAGAGCCCGATCCGCTGAAGGTGTGCAGACTCCGGCTGCGAAGGCCCGGGGAGCGCAGCTGCAGCCCGTGGCTCCCACCGTTCCCCAGCCCTGTGCTGCCCCGAGCCTGTCCCTGGCAGCCGCCACAAGTCCTGCTCACCAAACTCTCCCTCCCAGTCCTTCCCCAGCCCCCTGCGCGCTCACAACCCTGTAAATGGCCCCTCGGCCTGGACGGCTCACTGCTCTGTTCTAAGTGGCACGGGGTCCCTGGCAGGTTGGTTCTGAGATAAACCAGGCCGGTCAGGTGTCCTAAAGATCCACTTGTGGGCCGGGATTTAGCTCAGTGGCACCGCGCCTGCCTTGCAAGCCTCAAGGTCCTGAGTCGCTGACACCCGGGGACAGAGAGATTAGCTGCTAACTGGGAAAGTAGTTAGGCTTCTGTAGGTATGGAAGGGGCTAAGGAATCTGGGGCGGAGGATTGGTGACTCGGATGCCCGAGGACGAGGACGGCCTGCTCAGGTGTGTAGACAATCACTCGACTTGTCGGCGCCAGGAGAAGTCCACATTTTGAGGCCATTTTTCCTGTTTACTGAGGAGCTGCTGTTGTTTGCTAAAAGTAGCCTGCTTGTTTTGTCCTGTTGGTTTAGGGCAGGCCTGACCTCGACCTCCTCAGCTTTGTTTTTCCCTCCTTTTTTCTCTAACAGGGGCCAGCACCTGGCAGGCCTACAAGGTTTTTGTTGTCGTTCTTGTTGTTTAGGGTGTTGTGGTTTTTTTGACACAGAGTCTTGCTTTGTAGTCCATGCTGAACTGAAACTCATTAGATAGCCTCAAACTCTCTCGGAGATCCTCCTCCCTCAGCCTCCCAAGTGCTGGGATTCACAGGCCTGTGCCACCAGGCCCAGCTCAAGCCTACCAGTTGAGAAAGAGCAAGTAGTGCAACAGCTTGGGATTCACATTTGCCAGGAGTGGGGCAGAGTTGTGGGAGGCGAGGGTAAAGTGGTTTTAGGTCTGTGGGTGAGGAAGTCATTGCGAAGCCATGCTACGAGGAGACATTGGAAGTTATTTTCTGAGGAAGTGTACTGACGGAGTTATAGATACCCGAGACAGGCAGGCACACCTACATAATCTGTGGGGTCCAGTTCAAAATAAAAATGTGGGGCGGCCGGGAATTTAGCTCAGTGGTTCTGGCGCCTGCCTTGAAAGTGCAAGGTCCTGAGTTCGAGCCCCGGTACCAAAACAAAAACAAAATAAAAATGGGCGGGGGGGCAGGCCTTACTGGCAAGTGCAAGGTCCTGAGTTTGATCCCTGGTACCGGAAAAAAAAGAAAAAAGAAAATGTGGGGTCTCTTGTATAAAAAGTATTGAGAATTTCTGCAGGGTGTAGTAGCCCGTGGCTATAATCACCTCATTCAGGAGGCTGAGGCAGGAGGATCACCCAGAGTTCAAAGCCAGCCTGAACTACATGGTGAGACCTCGTTTCAAAAAAACAACAAAAAAAATTCAGAATTTCAAAATGGCAGCAGCAAGGGATGAGCCCAAGTGTGGGCCTTCTAAGGACAGGCCCTGTGCTGCTGCTCAGTCACACGCCCATGAAGCTGCCCTAGAGATAGGCTTCCTTGGCTGGGGATTTAGCTCAGTGGTTCTGCCCCCTGGCCTGCTTCGCAAGCGCAAGGACCCGAGTTCATTCGATCCCCAGTACCAAAAAAGAAAAATGAAATTAAAAATTAAACTAAACAACAACAAAAACGTTTCTTGAGAGCTGTCTCTTGCTTCTGTCAGATAACAAGAAACAGCTTCATGGAGGCTGTGAAAAATGTCATTTTTATAAAAGTGCGGGGAAGAAAGTAAGTAGTCTGCCAGATGATTCATTAAAGAATCTGGAAGTTGTCCCAGGCAGGGTTGGGACTCCGAAGGTCGGAATGTGGGCCTGGCTGCAGCCCTGAGCTGCCTCCAAGGCAGAAGTCGAGAAGGACCACTGATAACTCTGAGGCCCACGTCAGGAATCACCTTGCATTAAAGCACGCAGGCAGGGTTTGGTCAGGTCTGCTGTGGAAGGTGGGAGGCAGAGCCTAAAACACAACCCTGCCTCTAAGGAACTCCAAATAATGACAGAGACAAAGACCAGCAGATGGAGTCAGGAGGCTGAGACAGGAGGATCACCAGAGAGTTCGAGGCCAGCCTGGGGTACCTAGTGAGTTCAAGGCCAGTGTGAACTGCATAGTGAGACCCTGTCTCAAACAAAACAAAACAGAAAACAGGGAATGTAATACAGGGAATTGGTTGCTATAATTAAATATGCCACAAATGCCACCTTGGCTCATTTTGAAATCAAGGCTGGGAAACACACCAGTGCCGTTTCCCAGGCAGTGCTCTGAGTGCCCGGCCCTCTGCCTCCCTCATCAGCCTCATGCCCTTCTGGGTTCCAGTCACACACACCCGAGGCCAGCACCCTTCCCTCTCTGTCCAGGGATTATTCAGGATACCCAGCCCTGAGGCCCAGGAAGGCCCCAGCTGGGCCTGGGAAGCCACAGTTCCCACTCAGGCCCCACCGCCCGCCCCCCTTCTTGAAAGGGAGCTGGGCAGAGAGGTGGCACTGAGGGGACCAGGGCCGCTGCTTCGGGTGGCAGACAGGAGACATACCTCAGCCTCTCCCCACCTCGCTGCCTCCAGCCTTCCCATTGGCTGAGCTCCCAGAAAGCAGCCACCAAGAGGGCCTGGGCACAGACTTCCAGCCACACCGGGGTGGGCAGTGCACGGTTCCTGGCAGCAGTATTCACAAGGCCCAAACGTGGAAATGATACAGGAACATATGATCTATGGACCTCCAAATACTATAAGGGAAATAGTAAAACACCCAGCCGGGCATGGTGCCACATGCCTGTCATCCCGGTACTAGGGAGGAGCAAGCTGTGAGTTTTGAGTCCAGCCTAGGCTACATAGTGAGTTCAAGACCAGCTTGAACTACATAGGGAGGCCCTGTCTCAAAAAAACAAAAAACCAAACCAAACCAAACAAAAAACTGTAACTCCCAATCTGCTAGCTATCCAATACACCAAGTCTGTGTTCTCTAAAATCGAAGAATGAGGGGGGTTAAAAAAGAAGCAAGATATATCATTGCCAGGGATTTAGCTCCATGGCACTGCACCTGCCTTGCAAGCTCAAGGTCCTGAGCTTGACCACCTGTACCAGAAGAAAAAAAAAAAAAGATAGATCATGTACTGGTACAAACTCCCTGTGATGAATGTGTGTGTGTGTGTGTGTGTGTGTGTGTGTAGACCCATGGCTCCCTTTTGTTTTAATAGCAAAACATTTATTAGTACATTTTAGGCATACATAATGATAACATTTGAAGACTAAATTCTAGGAACAACGGAGGTTAAGAGTATGAAAAATTTATTGAGGGAAAGAAAGCTTCTATGAGAGACAGAAGTGGCCCAGAGAGTGGGTTGCCGCAGAATCCACTCCTCAAGGGTGTTTTACTGAGCAAAGCCATGCATGAGGCGGGCTCAAGGTGGGACAAAACTATAGTTAACCAATAAGGTTACAAGTATAGTCGCTTAGGTAATATCAATCCAATGGGAAATCACAAGGTGGGTGTGAGGTGGGACAAAACTATGGTCAGCCAATAAGATTAAAACAAGTATAGCTGCTTAGGTAATACTGATGAAGTGGAGACCAAAAGGGAAAGCAAGTCACTAGCAAGCGTACTTGGAACAAACCTGGATTTTTGGTAAGGAATGGGTCAGGGACATTTCCTGGAAGGGTTGGGTTAAGGTCTCGGTCCCCACTTAGGTGATTGATACCCATTTAGAATATCAATCACTGCTGTTCATCCCGAGGGGAAGTACGGGTGTAGTTGTTCCTTTTTCCTGAAGGCTGGCCTTCAGGGAATGAGCCTCAGGCTACAATTGTCTTCTGTTCTGACTCCCTTGAGGGCCCGTCCCTGCCTTACTGCTTATAAGGTGTCTAACTGACTTGGCTGCCTACAATAGAAGCAGCCCCAGGGTCTACTGCTGGGTAAATGATAGACAAAATGTGGTTTAAATTCATAGTGGAATATTACCCAGCCATAACAAAGGAATGCGATTCTGACATGTGCTGTATGATATGGGTGAACTTTGAGAACGTTATGTTGAGTGAGAGAACCAGTCACAGACAGACAAATACTGTATGATTGCACTTATCTGTGGTACTTAAGGTACTAGTAAAAATCACAGAGATAGCAGAAGGGGGGAAAAAGAAAAAAAAGAAAGAGGAAGGGTAGCTGGGCATAGTGGTGCAACCTGTAATCCCAGCACACAGAGGCAGAGGGAGAAAGATCCCTGTGAGCTCAAGGCCAGACTGAACTACACAGTAAGACCCTGTCTCAAAAAAAGAAGTTAAATAAATGAATAAAGATGAAGTATAATGGAGGCTTTGTGTAGGTGATATGCAAAAGTACCCCACTCCCTTTGAGGGACTGAAGCATCGGGGTCCTAGAGATGATGGGTGCTGAGAAACAGCTGTGTTGGGTGAGCTTGCAACAAACTTTCACAGTAGGCTGAAGGGGTGTCAGGTCAGGCGAGGTTCCCAAAGAAACAAAGGCACATGGAGGAGACCTGGCCAGAAAGCAGGAACAAAAACTTTAATTCCCAGCATCAGGGCAGCACCAGAGCGTGAAAGTTGGAGCTGCAGCTGAGGAGCTCAAGGGCTGCATGTCCTTTTATCTGCTTACAAAACAGTCACACGACCTTACACAGCCTTGTGGTCGTGCGTGGTCATCTGTGCTTTCATCATTATTATAACAAAGTTTGTCATGCACCTGCGCTGAATGACAGAGCTGGATCCTCAGGTGCCCTCTGAAGTCCTCAGACACCCAGGCTTTGACTCATCTCACAGCGGCCACCTACAGCCTGAACACCCTGTTTTGGGACAGGGACTGGGTCTCAGTGGCAGAGTGTTTGCCTGCCAGGCACCAAACCCTGGGTTGGTTTAATCCCCAGCAGAATGAAAAGAAAAGAAAAGCCCCATTCTTCAGATAAGTAAAGTGAGGCTCAGAAACTGAGTCATTTGTTTGGTGCTTGGCTTCCGGAGGGTCTCCCTGCACATCCTGTGCACTGTGCTCCCGTGCTGCCACTGAGGCCCTGATCCCAGAGTTATAACTCCAGGAATGAGGGACACAGGTAAAGCACTGATTTAAGATGTCAGCCAAGCTGGAGGTGGTGGTGCACGCCCGTGAGCCCAGCACTTGTCAAGCTGAGGCAGGAGGATTGCCATGAGTTTGAGGCCAGCTTGGGCTACATAGTGAGACTGTCTCAAAAGCCAATGCTTGGCTTTGGGACTCAGATCAGACAAGCACTCAACAAACATTTCAGGGCCACTGCATGTGTGCCAGGAGTACTCATAAAAGTAGCCTGAATGGGTCATCATAGCCCTTCCCTTTTCCTCTGCTCTATGCCTAGACACATTTCCCAGGTCTCCTTCCACAGTCACTAAGGACCGGATGCAGTCCCTCACCACCATCCACTCTCCCTCTTTCTTGGCCGAATACATATACACTATGGAGGTATAATTCGGCAAGGCAGCTATAGATGTTTAGAAATGCCAGCTAGGGCTGGGGATTTAACTCAGTGGTTCCTCTGCCTGCCTCGAAAGCACAAGGTCCCGAGTTCGATCCCTGGTACCAGAAAAAAAAGGAAATGCCAGCTAGAGGGCCAGAGGCAGTGTTATAGCTCATGTCCAGTTGTCCCACCAAACATGCAGTCATAGGTGGGGCTTCTCAGAGCTGGCTGGGTCTAGGGTGTGTGCCACTGGAATTAAGTGTGGGTGGTACTGGATTAGTCCACTGATTAGTTTAGTTTTGTTCTGCTTGAGGATAATTGGAAGCCTCACCCTGGGAGTGGGTGGCACCACCAGTAGGCTTGTAGCCTGGATGGGATAAAAGGGAAAGGAAAGCTTGCTGCAGCTGCTGTTTTGCCCCTTCTGTCTGCTTACTGTGGACTGTTTCTCCTCTGTGATGCTCCTCCACCATGCCACCCTGCCTTGGAGCCAGCTGACTATAGACTGAAATCTCTACAAACTGTGAGCCAAAATAAACCTCTCCTTTAACTTTGAGTGTTGGCTATTTTGTCTCAGCAGTGAGGAAGTAACCAAGCAGTAAGTATTAGGCAAACACTTGGTACCTTTTTCATTTTACTCTGGATTTCAAAATGAAGGTGCTTGGAAGAGATCTACTGAGTAGCTGGTGCTGAGACAATTCAAGTTGAGTTCCTTTCAAAACACACTTAGAATTTGTTTGCCAACTGAGTGATGATTGAAATAAGTTTTCTTTTTCCTTTTTTTTTTTTTTTCTGGTGGTGCTGGAGATTGAAACCAGGGTCTTTCCACTGAACTACATGTCCAACCTTTTTGTATTTTTTGTTTTCAGCTAGGGCCTCCCTAAGCCACTAAATTGCCTGGGCTGCCCTTGAACTTGCAATCCTGCTGCTTCAGCCTCCCAGAGTGCTGGGATTACAGGTGTGCATCACCATGCCCAATTTAAAATTCCCGAATATCATCCATCTTCTATTAAATCAACTATTCATTTTCCTTCTTTCTTTTTTTTGGTACTGGGAATTGAACTCAGGGCCTTGCGCTTGCCAGGCTAGCACTGTGCCACCCAGTCCTCAACTATTCTTTTTATTAGGTCTTCCACTTCTACTGACATAATTCCAAAACACTTTATCATGAACAGTTTATCTTGGTTTATCTTATTTCAAACATTTCTCCTGGGCCTTGAATACTTTACTTAGTTACTGGAAGGTCCATGCTATTAGAACCATTAACCATTTTGCTGAGTAACAAAAACTCCTACAGTCTGTGACCTAATGCCATTTTTCCCTTAGGCTTGTAATTATCAAGTCATTTTTGTACATACTTTTCCTGGATTCTAAGGAATGTATTAAAGTTGTAATAAAAATAATTGGACCCTGGACATCTAGATATAGCTTCCCTCAGGGAGACCTGGGGACTCCAGGGAAGGGTCATAAAGTATGGGATGAGAACAGACAACACAACTGAACCCAGACAGAATCCTTGGGTGTTTGGAAGCTTATATATCCACATCCTTTTAATTAAAAGGTGTTGTAGGCTGGATGTGGCAGCTCACACCTGTAATCCCAGAACTCAGCAGGCTGAGGCAGGAGGTTCAGAAACTCCAGCCCAGCCCGGGCTACTTAGCCACTTAGTGAGACCCTGTTTCAAAGTTAAAAAAATAAATAAAAAGGGCTGGGGATGTGGCTCAATGCAAAGGCCTGGGTTTAATCCCGAGTATTGCTAAATAATAAAAAATAAAATAGAATCAATGTATAAAAAAGAAACCAGAAAATCACTAGAAGAAACCACAGGAAAATTATTTAAAAACTTAAATGGGGAGAGCTTTCCTGTAAGACTTAAACATCATAAAATTTAAAAAATTTAAGTTCAACAGCCCAAAAGTAAAAAAATTCTGTATGGCAAAAAACTGAGAAAGTTCTGTGCTGATATCTGTTTGTTTCTGGCTTGTAAGAGAGTCTTTTTGCCCATGTCTTGTGCTCCCAGTAACAACTTTGAAGATAACAATACACAGTGCACTAACTATGGTTAATTTCTGATTATTTTGCTAAGAAATTTTGTTTTATTTTTTCATTAAAAAAACTGTTAAAATGAAAGCAAACTTGGAGAAAGTTATAATTTATATACAAAGGCATGATTTCCTTAATAGACAAGAAACCAATGAGATCAACAAATAGAAAAACAGCAAAATATATGCACAGAAATGTGACTCAGACATATAAAGAGATGTTCAGCCTTACTCCTGATGAAATACCAATTTTTTTTTGCTATTGTTTTTTGTTTTTTGGCACAGGGATCGCACTCAGCACCTTGAGCTTGCCAGGCAGGCACTGTGCTGCTGAGGTAAATCCCTGGCCCTGTTTTTTGGGTTTTTTTTTTTTTTTTGCTACCGGGGATTGAACTCTGGACCTTGCGCTTTCGAGGCAGAGGCAGGCGGTGGAACCATTGAGCTAAATCCCTGGCCCCTGTTTTGTTTTTTTGAGACAGGGTCTCCATGTGTAGTTCAGGCTGGCCTTGAACTCTTGGCAGTTCTCCTGCCTCAGCCTCCAGAGTGTTGGGATTCTGAGTGTGGGCTACCACGCTGGTTAATGACCTAGGGTTTTATCTTCCGCTGTAATCATACATGAAGAAAATTAACAGATGGATTGTGAATTATTCCACCCTTGTAGACTGTATCCTGTCACAGGGGAGTTGAACTGTGGTTTATTCACTTGCTGAGGGTCTGTGCCGTGACAGAGGAATGACAGGGACAGAGAGGGAGGAGCTCCCCAAGGTGCACAGCCAGGGAGGACAGCCCCGGCCAGGGCTCTCCTGTGATCTACTGATAACCATGGAAGCAGGGGAAGATCCCAGGTGTGTGCACCGACACCCCCACTTGTGTCCTCGAGTAGGAATCCACATTAGCAAGCGGTGGCGCTCATTTTTAACCCAGCACTTAGGAGGCTGGGCAGGAAGAGCACGGCTCTGAGGCCAGCCTGGGCTCCACCTTCCCGCCTGCAGGGGACTTTTCCGCCCTGTCTGCTCCAGAGTCCTGCAGGAACCTCTGCACACCCTGGGCTGGGCACGGAGACCAGGGCGGCTCCCCTTGGGGGTGGCACCATGACTTAGAGGGCAGCCTGGGCTCTAGAAACAAACCAGCCGGGCCCTGTGGCACATGCCTGTAATCTCTTTACTCTGAAGGCTGAGGTGGGAGGGTCGCTGAGAGTTTGATGGCAGTCTGGGCTCCATAGTGAGTTCAAGGCCAGCCTGGACTACATAGTGAGACCCTGTCCCAAAAAAGAAGCAAGAAAGAAGAGGGAGAGTGAGGGGATGGGGAGGAGGGAGGGAGAAGAAAAATAGGAAGAAAGAAAGAGAAGAAAAGAAAGCCTAAGTTGCCTGGAGAGAAAACAGGTGTTCTGCAGCCTGTGGATGGGTGGTCCCTTCCGGGGGGAGAATGAGAACAAGGCCCAGAGCCCAGAGCCCTGTTTACTGGGAGTCTGCATTCAGGGGCCGTGGCCCTCCCATCTTTAAACCCAGAAATCCAGTCCTGAGGACCTCTGAGCCCTTGCCAGCTGCTGACCTGGCCAGAGTGGAGAGCTCCTCCCTCCTACCTGCCTGCCCGCCCCTTTCTTTCTTTTCTTTTCTTTCTTTCTTTCTTTTTTTTAGAGACAGGGTCTCGCTGTGTAGTCCAGGCTGGTTCCAAATCAGTGATCCTCCTGCCTCAGCCTCTGGAGTGCTTGGGATTACAGGCGTGAGCCACCACACCCGGTTTCTTTCTTTTAAGTGATGAAGGGCCAGGTTGGCTCTTCTGGTTAATTTAAGCAAAAAGGGGTTTTGTTTTGTTTTGTTTTGTTTTTTAAAGACAGGGGCTCCTTATGTAGCCTAGGCCTTGAACTTGTAGCAATCCTGCCTCAGCCTTCTGAGTGCTGGGATTATAGCCAAATGCTGCCATGCCTGGCTCCATAATTCTTTTAAATATAAAATTTCTTTGTTAATAGCATTAGTGTTTGAGTCAAGCTTCCTTTACCTTGGGGAATTACTTAGTGGTCTCTTCATCTGTGAAGTAGGAAAAGAACAGTGCTCTGTTTGGTGTACTGGATACACCAGTAATCCCATTACTCTGAAGGCTGAGGTAGGAGGATCACTGTGAATCCAAAGCCAGCCTGGGCTACACAGTGAAACCTTGTCTCAAACAAAATAAAAGACGGCTGGGGATTTAGCTCAGTGGTTTTGCTGCCTGCTGCACAAGCTCAAGGACCCGAGTTCGATCCCCGGTACCAAAAAAGAAAAGAAAGAAAGAAAAAGAAAAACAGGCGAGAGCTAACATGGTACAATATAACGGAAACTTTCTAGTGGGTCTGCACAAATGTTATTTACAAATCAGAACTGTTTTAAACCCAACAGAAGAAACTTCCGCTTTGCGAGTCACTGAGCCGCCTCCCCAGCCCCTGCTTCCGGGACCCGCAGCCCCTGCCCAGGCCAGTCCCACCCGGGAGACGGGAGACGGAAACGGCGGGAAAGCCTCACCAACGTCCGAGGGATCGCTGGTGACTGCGATAAGCGACGGTTTCCTTGCGATGAGTGGAATCCCTTCGGTCCCTTGTCACAGTTTAAAGATCGCAGCTTGCATAATGGAAGCCTTTGGGGTCCCCTTGCACTTGGACTGGTGTAATTCTTTCACGCAGTACCCTGGGAGGGCCGAGCCGTCTGCAGCAGGCACCCTGCCCAGTGCTAGGGGCTAGGAGCGGCGCCTGCTTCTTGCCTTCCTTCATTCGGCTATACTGTTTCACATCAGGAGTCAGACCAAAGCCTTACGTGACACAAACGGGCGTCAGGCAGCAGAGTTGGGCTGAGTTCCTCCTTAGCTAGGGGCTGTCATCGCCGAGGCCTCAGCCCCGGTCTGTGAAGTGGCAGGATCCCAATTAAAACCCTCTCCCCTGAATTATGGCCTCTCACTGACCCGATGGGTTGCGTGCTAACTGCACCCGGTCCCCGTACCGGTTTGTTCCATCCAAGCAAGATAAGCAGTGCTTCCTCCCTAACAGCCCTGCCCGGCGCCATCGTGCCAGGTGTTCGCAGTATTTCACTGGATGCCTTCAAAGCACACCCGCTCCTTATTCCTTCCCACGATTGTGTTCATTAAATCCTAGACCTGCTTGGGGGCCTCTGTCTTTGCTGCCGTCAGCAGCACTGACCAGGACCCAAGACTCAGCTTCTCCACTCAAGTCTCCTTTCTGTCTGTTCTTGAGTTCGCCTGTGCTGTGGCGGCTCGGGCCAGGGCCCACGGCAGAGTCCTGGTAACGTCCCTTCCCGTCCCCAGCCGCCTCGTCTGGAGCCCCTCATCTGAGCAGGGCTTGCAGCAGGCGCCCGGCAGTGTGCGGCCCAAGCAGCTCTCTCGGCGCACCGGGCCTAGCGGGTCCCGAGGGTCCCCACGCCGAGCGGGAGACCCCGGGAGAGCGGGGCGGCGCCACTAGAGGGAGCCCTTGTGCCCCACCCCGCCGGGCGGCAGCTTCTGGGCCGCGCTCCCGCCGAGGGACCCAAACTCCAGCACGCAGTTCAGCTTCCGGCGGGGAGCAAAGCGACCCGACCTGGCCGGTGCACCGGGGCGGCCCGCACCCACTCGCAGCGGCTCCCCGCTCCCCCGGGAAGTTACAGACTGGTCTTGGCTTTCTTCCTCCCTTCCGGCTTTGATGTTATGTAATGTATTTAAGCCCTTATTTAAATAGAACTTGTTTTCAGGAATTAAAAAAAAAAGAAACTTCTGTTTTAATAGAGGATTTAAAAGCTTGCGTTGAACATTGGATTTGGTTGGGTGCTTCGGTGGTCACTGGAGAGAAAAGGAATGTGGGAAGACAGAGCCAGGGGAGAGGGACCAGCAGGTGGCCCAGAGGGCCTCTGCACCTCTCCCCGCCCTCAACCACTCGCCTGCGATTTGCTGACCCGAGAAACAAGCAGAGGTGGGACAGGAAGGGAAATGCCCCGTGTTTAAGCGTCCTCTTGTGGTGGCTCACGCTTTCTTGTTAAGCCCCCCCCGCCCCCAATCCCAGTCCCTGGTACAGGGTTTGAATGCAAGGCCTTTATACTGAGCTACGTCTCCACCCCTTTTTAATTTTTAATTTTGAGACAGGGTCTGGCTAAGTCGCTCAGTTGTCCAGGCTGGGGTCAAACTTGCAGTCCTCCTGCCTCAGCCTCCCAGAGTGCTGGGATTATAGGTGTGTATTACCATGTTCAGCATCTTGGCCAGTCTTGCATGTTTATTTTTCCATGAACTTTAGTATCAACCTCCCTGGCTTTTATGTTTACTTTCAGTTTTTAGAATAGTGCTCGATTGTTCTTTCCAGGGGCTAAAATAATTTTATATCATTATTTATGGTAAATGAGAGTATCTTTTTCTCTATATTAGCAAGTAGAGTTATGGCTTTTTATTTTTTGGGTTTTTATTTTTAAATTATTATAATATATATATTTTTTGTGATTTGGGGCATTGATCCCAAGGCCTTTGTACTGAGCTATATCCTGAGCCCTTTTTGTTTTGAGAAAGGGTTTTCTTCAGTTACTAAATTGACCACATTGTGTTTGAACTTGGGATATTCTTGCCTCAGCCTCCTGGAGTGGTGGAATTACTGGCCTATGCCACTACACTTGGTTTAGCCATTGATTTTTTTTTTTTTTTTTTTTTTGTACCAGGAAATCGAACTTGGGACTTCGTTCTTTTTTTTTTTTTTTTTTTTTTTGGTACCGGGGATCGAACTCGGGTCCTTGCGCTTGCGCAGCAGGTGTCGAAACCACTGAGCTAAATCCCCGGCCTCCCAGCTCTTTTTGGAGACAGGGTCCAAATCGCTAAATTGCCCAGGCTGCGTTCGAACATGTGATCCTCCTGCGTCAGCCTCTCAGAATGCTGGGATTCTGTTTGATAGGGGCTGGATCATACCCATGCAGCAAGGGATACTGAGGGAAGGTATTTTAGCCACTGGGGGGAACTCCAAAAGGAAAGGCCAGTCCAGATATAATTGTTGAGCAGCCCAAACCGGATTAACATCAATTACACCAATGTAACAATTTATCAACAAAAGGGATAAACTGATGAGACAGGGTAGGGAATCCAGAATAGAGGGGAATATTGTAAACAATTTAGGAAGTGTTTCAGTTCAGTAGTAAAAGGATGATTTACTTAATAATTTACTTGAAAGAAAATAAAACTGGGCCCATATCATAAGAAAATCAATACCAGGATAAATTAAAGAATGAAACATTAAAAAAAAAATCTTAACAGAGCCAAGTGTAGTGGTGCACTCCTGTATCCCAGCACTCTGGGAGGCTGAGGCAGGAGGATCGAAAATTCAAGCCCAGCCTGGGGAACTTAGTGACTTAACAAGATCCTATGTCAGAATAAAAAAGAGCTGGGGATGAAGCTTAGGGTGAAGCCTTAGGGTTCAACACCCAGTACCACCCGTCCCCGTCCCCCCACGACAACACAAGATACTGCACTTAGGGATCTGAAAGTTATTAAGACTGGAAGGCCAGAGGCTTTAAAAGATGACCATATTCAATTGTATTCAAGTTTTTCTTTTTTTTTTTTTTTTTCTTTCTGGTACTGGGGACTGAACTCAGGACCTTGTGCTTGTGAGGCAGGCACTGGAACCACTGAGCTAAATCCCCAGCCCCAAATCAAGAATAAGACAAGGATGTCCATTATCACCACTCTTTTTTTTTTTTTTGTACTGGGGATCGAACTCGGGTCCTTGAGCTTGTGAGGCAGGTGATGGAACCACTGGGCTAAATGCCCAGCCCCTCAAGTTTTGACTTTATTTTTGTGGTGCTATGGATGGGATCCAGGGCCTTCACACTGAGCTACATCCCCTGCCCATTTTTTAGACAGGATCTAATTTTTTTTTAAATGTTTAAATATATTCATTACAGCAGAAGACACATTCGTCTCCCTGAAAATATACCCCCTTACTTTGAACGCATTTATCCCATCATTCTTGCCACTTTCTGAAGCAAGCCTGGAAGGTTTCTTTTCCTGCGGCCGGGTACCACTCAACAGAAAGGGGCTTGTAAGGGTCTTAGTTTTTTTTTTTTTTGGTAACAGGGATCAAACTCGGGACCTTGCGCTTTTGAGGCAGGTGCTAGAACCACGGAGCTAAATCCCCAACCCTGGGTCTTAGTTTTTAAAAGTTTGATTTTTATTAGTACAGTTTGTGGTAGAGACAGAGTCCTGAGTCTCCAACTCTACCATCTGACATAACTATGGTGCAACATCCTTCTTAGGTGTTTTCAAGTGTAGGAAATTCTATTGATTTTTCCATGTTTTGTACTTCAGTGCATAGTCTCATTACTTCCAGTAGCTTTTTATTGGGGCCTCTTGGATTTTCCAGGTATTAAAAAAAAAGCTACATTTCTCCTTTTCCACATTATAACATTCCCATTTATTTTATGTTAGCATGTCTAAGACAATGTTGATGAGCAGTATGTTTTGGTCTCATTTTTTTTTTTTTTTTTTGGTACCGGGGATTGAACTCAGGACCTTGTGGTTTGTTTTCTCATTTTGATATGACTTTTATCATTTCACTTAAATTTAAAATAGAATTTTATTTTTGGGGTTTTTTTTTGTACTGGGGATCTAATTCGGGACCTTTTGCTTGCAAGGCAAGAACCAGTGGAACCACTGAGCTAAATCCCTGGCCTCTAAAATAGAATTTTAGTTGGGCATGGTGGTGCACACCTGTAGTCCCAGCATTTGGGAGGCTGAAGCAGGAGGCTCACTGTGAGTTCAAGGGCAGCCTGGACTATATAGAGTCCTTTTCTCAAAAAAACCAAAACCAAAACAAACCCAGAATCTAATTGGCCTGGCTGTTCAGCATGTCTGTCGAAATCACAGCCTATGCCTCTCCCTCTGGGATGGCCTCACAGGTTAGGGGTCACCACGCCTCCCCAGCAGGTGTTGGGGCCACCTTGGAGGAGGCTGGCTAGAGCACTGAGGAGGCCGGGCCAAGCCAGCAGGCTGGGGCTCAGGAGCTGGAGACCATGATGCTGTATTTCAGCTTCTCTGAAGCTGGTGGCTTCAGAGGCTCAGAGGCATTCCTTTAGAGGCATTCCTTTTCTTATGCTTTAAAACTTACACACACCTTGTCCAGGGATTTAGCTCAGTGGTTTGGGCACCTGCTGCGAAAGCACAAGGTCCCGAGTTTGATCCCCACTACCAGAAAAACAAAAATCTTACACACATTGGGTATTCATTGTGAACACCTTGATCCAAGAAAAAAGGGCAGTGCATGAATGCAACTAAGAACTCTGCTATCATGAGTGACCCTGAATATGCACATTTCTCCTCAACCCATTGGAAAGCTTCATTAAAAAATTTTTGTGTGTGCATGTTTGCAGTACACAAAAACCTTACTACTGGGCCGGGGATTTAGCTCAGTGGTTCCACCACCTGCCTCACAAATGCAAGGACCCGAGTTCGATCCCCCGTACCAAAAAAAAAACCAACAAAAAAAACCTTACTACTGTGACTGCTACTAGTTGGCAAACACCTTATGCCCCTCATACCTTGCTGCATATCAAGTTCAGTTAGAAATTACTATCCTGTTAGGATGGAGACCACCCTGAGTTAGCTACAAGTTCATACATTGGCTTTTCACATTAAAAGTCTGCATCTACCTATTAGCCCCAATCATTGCCTGAAGAGCCAGTGGTTGGTGTGTAGGAAAGAAACAGCTTCCCACACCACTGGTCACAGTGGAAGTCTCAGTGATCCGTGACGGTGATGTCTTGGATGGCAAGCCAATAGTGCAGCTCAGGGCAGCATGACTCGTACAAAAAACTCATATAAAGGTAAAAATTAATCCATGGGAAGAAACGAATTTCCCATTAATCTATGAGCTGTAGGATGTTTTGTTCCCTTGTTGCTAGACCTCTGCCTGAGTCGTGCACTCCACCTCACTGTTCCCTGCACTGCCCTTTAACCCTTCTAGAAGCTGTTCAACAGCGGCAAGCTCCAGGAGATGGTGTACTAGCCTGGTAAGAGCTTTGGCTGTCCTGGGCCCCCATTTATCCATTAAGATCGTGTCTTGTCTTTTTTCATCCGTCCACCGTACCCTTGGTCAGGTGATTGGGAGTTCTCCCAGCTTCCAACACTGTTAAAAGCAATCAAGACAAATAGCAGTAAAGTCTTTAATTTTACAAATAACCTTACAGAGCAGGGTGAGGATTCTATTAACATTTGCTTGTTTTGGGTACCGGACAGGGGATTGAACTCAGGACCCTTGCCCTTGTGGGGGAGGCATGGTGCCAGTGAGCTAAATCCCCGGGCCTCTGTTAACATTTCATTGTAATCTAATATGCAGTATTTGACTGATCACAGGCTATTGTTTCCTCAGCTCCTGTCTCTAGAATTTGTTATAATAAAAATTATTTTAAGCAAAACCTCATCTACAAAAGCTATTTCCATTTTTTCCCCCTTGTCCTTTTTTCCTCCCCCCTCCTTGTTCCCCTTCTCATTTGAACTTTTTCTTCCCATTTCCCAATATCTAGTATACATTTTCGCTGGGTGTGGTGGCACACGCCTTTAATCCCAGCATTTGGGAGGCTGAGGAAAGGGGATTGCTGCAAGTTCGAGGCCAGCCTGGGCTACGTAGTGACTGTCTCTAGAATTTAAAGCAGTTATTGAATGGCAGAAATTTCTTCCAGAATCCAAATGTAGAATTTGGGACATTATCAGCTGTTACTCTGAATAGCATCCAAGATTTCAAAATTTCTGCTCAGCTGGAAAGCTAAACCATGACTTCAAAAATGCTTGGGAGAGCCAGGCATGGTGGTACATGCCTGTAATCCCAGTATGTGGGAGGGAGAGGCAGGAGGACATAAATTCAAGCCCAGTCCAGGCAACTGAGTGAAACCTTGTCTCAAAATAAAAACGGGCTGGGGATGTAGCTTAGTGTGGAGGCCCTGGGTTCCATCCCCAGCACTGCAAAAACCCAAGACAAAGAAACAAACAAAACCTCCCAGGAGCCTGGCAGAAGGTGCTAGTAGTCCAGTACCCAATTCTCTCAGTAACACAACCTCCAATGTTAACTGAGCCAACTACAACAGCCCAAGTAGACTATTACCGCTCATCCTTCTTTCTGGCTAATAGGACCCAGTGTCTGAGGGGTGGCTGACTGTTCTTAAGAGGACAGGGGCTGCCTACAGTGGGCTCACAGCAAGGGTGGATGGGAAGCAGCTGTCCTCTGCCAGGAGAGTGGGAGGAGCCAGATGCCCACGCTGCAGGGTGCTATGTAACCCTGGACTGCTTCCGGACTTTTACACATGAGAAGCAAGTTTCTAGCCTGTTTAAACCGCACACAAACCAATGCACGTCAAAGCTGGGTCCCCTAGGTAGACCAGAAGGCCCACACGAGATGCACTGCACCTGGTGGCAGTGATGCCTACTGTTCCAATGTCCTAGGATAAAAGGTGTTTCCCATGGTGAATGCTGGGTTGTCGATACACACCAGGGCATTTTCAGAGGAGCTTAACTCCACATTTGAGTCTCATGATAAACCTCTAACTCTGTGTTGTTTTGGAGGCATGGAGGAGAATCAAGAACAGGGGCCGGGGATTTAAGCTCAGTGGCGTTGTGCCAGCTTGGCAAGTGCAAGGTCCCGAGTTTGATTCCCAGTACCAAAAACAAAAGAACAGAAAGTACCACCTTTTAACTGGGCTAGGATGTAAAATGACCAAGTCCCTTCCCACAAGAAAACTGTTAAGCAATTTAAACAAAACAAGAATGGCTGATTTTATTTACAATACTTAATGCATCTTACAAATAACACATTTTCATTCCCTAAGCCTTTTGGAAGTAATTCGTTTGTGCAGTGAGTTTACAGGAAAACCTTAAGATATCGATTAGACATCTTAAATTCTGAACTCTGAAAGATATTTCACACTATATTAATAAAGGACTGTTTTTAATCAAGAAAAACTAAACTCTGTCGTTAAATATTGTCCTCTGCTACCTTTACCCCCAATACAAACTGGATTAGCCCATGAAATAATACCACTGGATTTGGATAAATTATTCTCACCTTCTCTTCCCAATCAGATGCACGCACAAAGTCAACATGGTAAATCACATTAGTCACATTTTATTTCAGTGCTTTCTGTTTGGACTCTCAACTATTGCTGTGCTCACTCTGGGGCACAGGCAGGCAGCATTCCAGTCTGGAGAAACCTGAAGCCGTGATCCCTGCTCCAGAAGGCCTTGCAGTTAGGCCGGAGACAGGCTGGGCAGACTGCTGAGGTCTCCCTAGGAGGCAGGCTCGCTGTGGGAACCCGGTCAGTTATTCCCTGCCAGCAGTCCAGGGAGTGTCTAATCCAGGCTTTTGTAGGACAACAGGCTCCTCTTCCTCTCCTCGTCCTGCATCACTACCCAGAGCTCAGTGTCTTCTGAGGTGATGACAGAAACCAGGTCCTCTGTTCAGGGCACCAGAAAGTGCTTGATGTCACACAAGCATGGCATGGAACAGCCAAAGAGCAATGACATAACTGGGCAAGAGTTTGCACCTGGTGTGTGTAACAGTGGGATGAATTTTATCATTCTTACAACCGCCATCTCTTAGAGCATCAAGTCCATGTCCCAGCTCCCAAGCCAGAGAGAGGGGACAGAGGCTCTCTCCTGTACTGGACCCACCCCACTTAGCGAAGGTGGCTGACTAGGGCAATGTTGAACTGCAAAGATAAAGTCTGGGACACAACAGTCACCAGAATTTTGAGCTAAACAATGGTGAGGTAGAGCTGAGAGACTTCAGTTAAGTTTCTGAGCAGAGACCTTTTGGCACACACTGAAATTGCAGGCTCCCTATCAGACTCTCTTCTGTGAAACCTTTACAAAGTGCTGACAACTGAGGAACCCTCAGGTCTATTTAGGAAACAAGTAAAACTAACAAAATAAAGTCATTTGAAGAAATCCATTCCTGGCACTTTAGCTATTATCTGCCCCCCGATTGAAGCAAATAAAAACAATGCTATCCATTTGCTGAATTTATTTTAACAAATCGATTTAGAAATACCATAGAATTAAACAAAACTTCTGACATGTAAACATACTGCCATGTTCCTGAACAGATGTTAACACCTGATAAAAGTTAGTAACTGCTTGTTAGGAAAGCTGTCCGTGAATAAGGCCGGTCTTCAGCAAAACTAAAACCACTGTTTCTTCAGCCTTCCTAGTCTGACAATGTAATACTATCAAACCACAATCAAATATAATAAAGACAACATTGGATGGATAGATCAGTACCATTGGTTACAGCTGTTAAACAGTTTCATTCTCGGCGCCACACAGAAACAATTAAGCCAGTCACATCAAATAAATCATGGCTTTTTTCTTTATCACAACTCACTAAGTGATGTTAATTATGGTCCTTGTCAAACACATTTGGTAAAGGCTATTTACAGTGTACATGGCCGAGCATGCACTATTTATAGTTACAAAGATACCTGCCAGTTTATTACAATAGAATTACACAGTGCCTGAAAATGGTGAAACATCTCACACATCATTTAAATCAATACAGTTTCAAGCAGAAAACGTTCCTTATTTGACCACAATTGCAATAATTACATGAAAATTCTTATAAAAACATGAATCCTCTTCAAGAAATTGATGCATATTCTACACACTACAGGTTAAGGCAGTAAAAAAGTGTATTCCTGATAACTGGAGGTCTTGACAATGTCAATTAAAGCTGTCTCACTCTAGTTGTCATTCTCCACCATATACTCAAAGTTTGTGAATGATTTCATTTTTAAAGTCAAAAAATTGTTAGCAACTAAGAATTGACACTGGAGAAAAGTAATTGGTAGGGAAAGAAAAACTTAGATTTAGCCTGCAAGTTTTCAAATCATAAACAAGAGCATTATTTGTTAGTTTGAATCTTAAATTATAAAACAAATACATATAGTTTACCCTTAATTTAAAATATACTGTACTTTGAACAATTCAAGTAATATAAGACTATCAAAAATAACTTCATATGCCATACAAGGGGTCAATTGCATTTTCAATTAAGAACTTAAAAATGTAAACTAAACCATGACAGTTTAGTTACATAAATGATAAATGACTTATTTGCACTTGTGATTCCTTTAATAGAAACTGTTACCAACAAATATGTAAAGATATGGCAGATTATGTATTTGATCAAAGCACTTTAAGCATAAAACAGATCTCAATGGTAAAAGTCTGTGCATAAGATCCAAGGAGTCACCTTGAACGCATAGGTGGCCCCTCTGGCCAGAACCTGTCGCCCCACACTGTGGACAGACAGGGCGCAGCTGCTGTAAACCCTGGAGGGTGCTCTTTACTTAACAGCATTCTCCTTCAGCTGAAGAGTCTTTCCCAAGTGTCTTCCCGCACTGTAGTATTTTCTGCTGACCTCTTAATTTCATAAATTAACTTTCCTTGATTCCATTTTTATGGTGGTTGTGTTCACAGTTTTGTTTTAAAAATTGGTTTAAATTTATGTAAAACTCTGTACATGTTCACAAATTATTGCATAAACAGCATCATCTTCAAGACAGTGTTTGCAAACACATGCCCAATTCAGGAAAAAAAATTCACGTTTCTCGTCTGGCTTTCTTCTTCTTTTTTATTTGTTTGGGAGATTCCCAGTTAGTTTCAGACTTGGCTAGAAGAAAAAAAAGAGAGTGGAGAGAGATGAAAGTCAGAAAAAATAAGTATTGCCGTGTCTCAATAATATAAAAATAGTAACTATAAAAAAAAATGCCTTAAAATTCTTAAATTTTATGTTTTTCAAGTCCTAGTTATGTATTTTTAAATTGACCTGTATCTGCCTCCCTCCTTTTAAGCTCAATGTATTATTAGGTTTGCCTCTGCTGATAAGTCAACCAGATTTTTTTGTTTTTTGAGACAGGGTCTCACTATGTAGAGTTCAGACTGGCCTTGAACTCAATGTAGCCTAGGCTGGACTTGATCTTGAAAATCTCCTGCCTCAGTCTCCTGAGTGCTGGGATTATAGGCATGGGCTGGTATGCCTGGTGTTAACCAGTTTCGACTAGAGAAACTACCATTTTCTATTTTGAAATGGGGTCCTACTATGTGGCCCAGGTTGGTCTTCAACTGCTGGGCTCTAGCAGTCCTCCTCTCAGCTTCCTGAGCTGTATGCAGAGCCCAGGTGGAAACCACCATTTGCTACGGCTCAGTTTAAGTGATATAACAGACCACTGAACACCGAAGAGAGCCAAAGGTAGAAAGGAAGAGAAACTTGTAGTCAGTCTCTTAAGACTGTATGCAAAGAGAAATGCAGAGGGATCAGATAGTCAAGCAGGCAGGCAGGCACTGAGCTGTCATCTTTTTCCTTCTTGCGGCACTAGGTCTTCATACTGAGCTGCATCTCCATTTTTCATTTTTTAACTTCAGACAGGATCTCACTAAGTCTCTAAGCTGCCCAGGTGGGGCTCAAACTTTCGATCCTCCTGCCTCAGCCTCCCAGAGTGCTGGGATTGCAGGTGTGGACCACTGCACCCAGCCCCAAGCCTTCTTTGTTCTTCAATTATTTTAGGAACCTGGCCCTCAACTAAAGTCCACAGGATTCCAAGGCAGCTAGCACTTGCACAGGAAGGAAAGCTCATTAACCCATTAGGCTTCTAAGACCACAACCTTCACAAATGCATAAGAAAAATGTCAAAGTACAGGACATGAAGGAACTGAAAAAGAGGGCAGCTTACTCTGTGAAGGAGGCACACTATTTTGCTTGGTATTTGACTTGGACTTATCGGTCTCCTGCAGCATCGGTGGCACTTGGGAAGAGCTCTTGTCAGAATCACTTTTTGCTGGGGGAACAGATGGCTTGGTGGGAACAGCAGGTGGAAGAGTCTTCATAGGCTATTTTGGAATAAAATTATCTCAGAGCTTCTGTAAAATTTTGCAAATAACACCATCACAGTAATATCGAGGCCATTTAGCAGCACATAAACACTAAGATGGTTGGTTTCCAAGTAATTTACCAGCAGAAACAACAAAACTCATGTCTGCCCTCTAGAGACCAAATGAACCAGGTATGGCAATATTTACCAATATAGGCTGGGTATAGATGAAGGTATAAAATGGCTCTCGAACAGTGAATCATTTCAGTTTCATTAACTTGTACACTCTCCTGTTTCACTGTAATAATAGTACTTTATATTCTTTAGCAATTTAATGGTCTGTCCATTTCCCACCTGACCACATAAAAATTTCTTTGCTAAAGATAAAGAAAAGCAACAAACTTCTAAATGACCAGTGGTTGATACTCCCTTAGCTTCTTCCCTTCCAGACAGGAGCAGCACTGGCTTTGGTTTTGCATCAGCAGACTGTGGCACCAGGTCCGCCCAAATCTAGACTTATCCCGTGGCACAATTAGAACGCTTATCGTAGGGCCCATAGCCCCCACCCCACACACTACATTGAACCCAGGGCCTTTGCACTGAGCTTTAACAAAAGTTGGGGAATGCAGCTCTGATGCAAAGGTCTTGGGTTCAATCCCCAGTACGAAAACAAAACACAAGATAATACCAAAAACCTCACTGAGGAAGAGCCATGAGTGAATGTCAGACCAGGCAATGTTAAAAATGCTAACATTGGGCTGGGGATTTAGCTCAGTGGTTCCGCTGCCTGCCTCGAAAGTGCAAGGTCCCAAGTTCCATCCCTGATACAAAAAAAAAAAAAAAAAGCTAACATCTAGAGTGCCTTGAGGCAGAGGGGAGGAGGTCGCTGTGCTGACAGGGCTCCCTGCGATCACTGGTCTGAACTAGAAATGAGGGAAACCTTGGCTTTTCCAGGCTCCATGGGTTCAAGAAGGCACAATGTGAAAAGGACATAAGGAAGGGATGTGAGCCCAGGTGCTCCTATTTGAGATGTCTGAGGCTCATCTATTCTGCTTGGTTTTCGATCTTTCTTAATGGTCCCTGTATTTATTTTACATTCAAAAGCTTATTACATTTTATATCTTTTTCCTCCTCTATTTTCTCTCTCATTCATTCATTCATTCATTTATTGGTACCAGGGATCGAACTCGGGTCCTTTCTCAGTTATGTTAAATCACAGAATCTACAACATTCTTTTCAAGATGACATCTGAAAATGACTTAAACGAACCTTGCTATTTACCATGAAACATATAAATACACGAAGACTGCACCCTTTTACCTGAGAATTTACCTAGGGGATTTTAAGCATCAAATCCAAATAGGATGTATGATTGAAATTGTTTTAGCACATGCCTTTCAAATTCAATTAGCAGTAACTTAGTTAAAAGCTGTTTTCCTAAATATGAAAGTCCCAAAGGGTGGGATGTTCTCTGCTGTCTCCCGCACCTCAAATAGCTTGTGGTACACAGTGGGGTCTCAAAAAATTTTTTTGAATGGGCAAATAATGAACCTGGCAACTCTAACAGAATTCACCTGTCACTGGCCTAAACTTTTCGTCCAACAGTCTTGCCCGTTCTCACTAGGTTCTCACTATGTAGTGCAGGGTGGCTTTGCACTAACAGTGATCTTCCAGCCTCAGTGCCTGAGTGCTGGAATAACAGGCGTGCACCACAGCACCCAGCTTACTGGTCGCTCCTGCTACACTGGTATTTTCCATGGAAGGTGCATCATTCAAAAACTTGCTACCAAATGTTACATTCTGTGAGACTGAACTAGTTATATGAAGGGCTGTTCGAAGTGGGGAGGCTGGCCCTGGTTCAATCCCTACACACACTATGTTTTCCTGTTCAAATGTTTCTGGAGCTCTTACCAACCTCAGGACTGCCTCTGGACAAAGGGGACTGCTGTACGGTGGCTCAACTTCTCAGAACTTCATTTGGATAATGGAACTTACCTTTCTCTCTGAGTTGTTTTGTGGACTAGTGCATTAAATGAATTTTTTTTTTGGTACTGGGAATCGAACTCAGGACCTTGCCCTTGCCAGGCAGGTGCCATACCACTGAGCTAAATTCCCAGCCCAGTCAGTGCCTTTAAAATTCTTATTAGCATAGTGCTGCAATTAAACATAAGGGTTAGGGGCCTGGAAATTTAGCTCACTGGTTTCGCCGCCTGCTGTGCAAGTGCAAGGACCAGAGTTCGATCCCCAGTACCAAAACCCCCCCCAAAAAAACCGTAAGGGTTCATTCAAATTTTACTGATCTCTTTTTTTTTTTGGTACCAGGGATCGAACTCCGGTCCTTGTGCTTGTGCAGCAGGTGGCAAAACCACTGAGCTAAATCCCCGGCCCATCATTCAATTCTTGAGTCAATAAAAGTATTATTCCTTAAAAATTACCTGGCTATTTTTGACCAGTACTTCGGCTGGATCACTAGTGTTCACGGTCTTCGAGGAAAAAGCTTTTTCTTGTTTTGGACGGGCTTTAGAGGTATTCACTGAAAGCTCTTCTCTAATCTCTTTTTCTAATTCTGTGTCCTACAGAGGAAAGTAGTCTATTAGATGATAAAAATTACTCACAGTGTACTAATAAAAACCCATTTTGCCTGCTGTCCTGAAGATGACCCTGCCAAATAATTTCATTTCAGAAGTTGTCCAAACAACTTCTGGAACATGAATTTATCACTCCTGCCGTCTCTAAGGATAACTCCTTAGAGTTGTGAATGAAAAAACATTACACACAGATCCCAAAATGGGAACCATTCCAATTTAAACCTATTCAAATAGAAAAAAAGAAACTAATATATATTCTATTAAAAAACACAATGAACCAGTTGATACTTGAAATAAAACATTTTAAATACTCCTTTAGGGAATAAAATGTTTGCACATACAAAGGAGAAAGGATGCTGATGGAGAATCCCAGGAAAAATTTAAAGGTTGTACCTAAATAAGCTTGCTTGCTTTATTTTCTATTTGCTTCCTCTTTTTTTTTTTTTTTTGGTCTCCTGGGGATAGAATCTAGGTCCTCATTCATGTTAGGCAAGTGCTCTACCACTGAGTCCACCATCAGCTCCACCTAAGTAAGCTTCAATGTCTCCATTCTTCCTCTTTTTTTTTTTGTACCCGGGATTGAACTCCAGACCTTGTGCTTGCAAAGCAGGTGGTGGAACCACTGAGCTAAATCCCTAGCCCCCTTCCTTTTTTGAGACTTTTACAAAGTTTCAACAAAGTAACTGTTAGGGTTTCTATCTGGGTGTCCCCCAAAGCCTCATGCACCCATCCATGGGGCTTTGGGGAGGTGACCGGATCAAGGCGGCGTGATACTATGAGTGGGTGAGTCCACTCAGCTAATCAAAGGCTGTCTCCTCCCTCCTCCTTTGCTCTGCATGTTTCCCTGCTCCTCCGCCATGAACTCTTTCTCCTCTGCCTCAGAGCCCTGCCTTGGACCAGTCTACGATAGATTGAAAGCTCTACAAACTGCGAGCCGAAATATTCCTATCTTCTTAAACTGTGTGTTGGATATTGTGTCTCAGTGATGAGAAAGACAGACAATTCTAAATCACATTATAAGGCTCAGGTATGTATGTGCAATAAATATGACAGGAACATTACTGTGAACTGTATTGTTCTTTGGCAAACACATACATATAAATTGTAGTTGTTCTGATTTTTAATAAACAAGATAAATTATCATATAAAATTATTATATGAGACTCTAGTAGTTGTCTTTTTTTTTTTTTTTTTTGGTACCGGGGATCAAACTCGGGACCTTGTGCTCACAAGGCAGGTGCTGGAACCACTGAGCTAAATCCCCCGCCCTAGTTGTTGTCTTTTTTTGGCACCGGGGATTGAACTCGGGACCTTGAGCTTATGAGGCAGGCAGAGGCACCACTGAGCTAAATCCCCAGCCCCAGTAGTTGTCTTTTTCACTGGCTTAGATAATCACACATGCTTCTATCAAATACTGCTGTTCTATCAATCTTGTTCAGGATAGTGGTGGGTTTAGATGGTAATTCAAAATTTATGTGAATTTAAGCTCAGCAGGTAGCTGTGGATATATGTAAGGCTTACAATCTCATAAAATTATCAGAAGACAGCAGTTTATATCTATCCTAAGTTGAACTTTGAAGAACCCGACCAACCACATACTACAACTAAAAAGAACTTATTCCAAAATATAAACTTTTATGAATAGGATACTACTTGCAATGTACTGTGTAGAACTTTTAATTCTTTTTTTTGCTATGTACAGAAGTTCAGGCTGGGCTCGAACTCACTATATAGCCCAGGCTGGCCTTGAACTTGAAGCCAGTGTCCTGCCTCAGCTTCTTAAGTGCTGAGATTGCAGGTGTGCGCCATCATGCCTGGCCTTTAATTTAATTCTTTAAACAACCTAGGTAGTTAAATAATTTGTGGAAAGAAAAAACCAACAACAAAAAAGTAAATGGCAGAATAGGAGTCTGGATACATCAGATTTCAAACTTAGAATACTTTATTACTATGTAACAGATCATTTTTTTTTTTGGTACCAGGGATTGAATTTGGGTCCTTGTGCCTGCGAGGCAGGTGGCGGAACCACTGAGCTGAAATCCCCGGCCCCATTTTTCTTTTGTACCGGGGGTATAACTCAGGACCTTGTGCTTGCGAGGCACGTGGTGGAACCACTGAGCTAAATCCCTGGCTCTATAACAGATCATTTTAAAAAGGATTATCCAAATAAATGTGGAGTATTCCTTCTCTGATTTGACACCCCCCCACCCCCTGCCCCCAACTGAGGATACCAGGGCCTAAAGCACGCTTGGAAAGCGCATGACCATAGAGCTACATCCCAAGCCCTGAGTATTCATGATCTCAACTGCTTGGGACTAGGAATGATTCAGATTTTGAAGTTTTGGATTTTGGAACATTTGTGTAGATGGCAGTGGTCAAAGTTTTGGATTTTTGGATTAGGTACATGTAACATGTATTAAAGAAACTTCAACATGTCAATGACCTTTGTCAATTAGCTGAATATTTCAGAAAATATTTATACAGTTTCTTTTAAAAACAGCTCAACTAATCCACAATCCAAAAATACAGTGTCAGTAACAAGTACTAGTTACTTGTGAGCCATAATTTAACTCCCAGAAATTGAAGAAAAACTTGGCTAAAATAGATTTGATAGTATTACTAACAAAGAGCATCTGGCAATAAATGTTTATCAGCCAGCCAGCTCCAACTAACAAGACAAGCATATCATGTAGTTTTAGTTTTTTGTATCTATTAGCTTTAGCCCTGTTACCAAACAAAGAAGAATCTCCACAACAAAGTGGACACAGGGCATGTGCCTGTAATCCTAGCACGCTGGGAGGCTGAGGCAGGAGGATCAGAAATTTAAGCCTCAATTTAGCAACACAGTGAGACCTTGTCACACTGACACACACAGACACACATACACACACACACACACACACACACACACACACACACACACACACAGTGTGTGCATGCGCGCAGTGAGGATGTAGATGAGTGGAAAGGCCCTGAATTCAATCCCCAGTATTGCCAAAAAAAAGTTCATCAGTTGTAATAAAAATAGAAATGAAACTGTGTTTCTAGTAATCTTATGTTTCAAAGTAAAATACCTCTGATTTCATTTTTATTGAAAATTCAAAAGTTTTTTGCCAGATAGAGATTAAAGAAAAGCAATCAAGAGTTCAAAAGGAGTGATGGAAAGAGAGTTTCAGATGGTTAAAGGCCAAAAATGCAGGGAAGAACAGCAAATGAAATAACCAGCAAACTCAGAGTTAAGTGGATTGGTTTTTCTTTTCTTTTTTTAGACAGGGTCTCATTATGCAAGCCATGCTGGCCTCAAACTCATGGAGCTCCTCCTGCCTCAGCCTCCTGAGTGCTGGGACTACAGGATTGTGCTACCACACCCTGCCACATGGTTTTTCTATTGTACTAAATGCTACCTTACAGTTCCAATTTTGTAAGTGTAAAATACCGTACCTTTTTCATTGCACCATTTTATGATAAAAATACATCTGAGTAATTTTGAATTTATTTTTGAATTTAGCAGGCCGGGGATTTAGCTCAGAGTTTCCGCTGCCTGCCTCGAAAGCACAAGGTCCTGAGTTCGATCCCAAGTACCACCCCCCAAAAAAGATATTTTTGAATTTAGGTATATCACTTATGTTTTTAGAATCAATAAATTTATTACAGTATTATACATTAATTTTTAAAAATATGACTTTTCAAATAAACCTGATGTCCTTTTTTTTTTTTTACCAGAGATCGAACTCAGGACCTTACACTTGTGAGGCAGGTGTGGTGCCACTGAGCTAGATCCCTGGCCCTTTTTTTTTTCTTTTTCCTGGTACCAGGGATTGAACTCAGGACCTTGTGCTTGGGAGGCAGGCACTGCACCACTGAGCTAAATCCCCAGCCCTATGACGTCTTTTTGTTTGGAGACAGGGTCTCGCTACGTAGTTCATGCTGGGCTTGAAAAACCTGATGTCTTATACCGTCACTGATCTCCACATAATCTTAGCATCCATACAGTACCTTTCACATTTTCAGCAGGTGTTTAAGGAATGCTTATTGTTTTGGTATTTTACCTGTGCAAGAGAGTTATCTTCACCTTGCTTCTTCTTTTTCTTCTTTTTCTTTTTAGATTTTCCAGTTGTAAGACCTCCCTCTCCCTTTTCTTTATCGTCATCTGAAACCTGAAAATAAAAGCAAACACACTAAGTGAACTAATTGGCTAAATTTCTATTATTCAGAAAATTATTATTATTATTTTTTTTGGTACCGGGGATCGAACTCGGGTCCTTGCGTTTGTGTAGCAGGTGTTGAAACCACTGAGCTAAATCCCCCACCCAGAAAATTATTATTATTAATTTTTTCCAGTACAGGGGATTGAACTCAGGACCTTGAGCCTGCCAGGCAGGTGTGGCACAACTGAGCTACATACCTGGCCTTATTCAGAAAATTATAAAATAATTTCACTCACTAGGTTCAATCTTTTTTTTTTTTTTTTTGGTACTGGGGATTGAACTCAGGACCTTGGTAATCACACTAGGTTCAATCTTTATCCTCCAAATCTAAGAATTAGTAATGAGTAATAAAGCCAATTAAAAATTAAGACATATTACAAAAATAAGACATATTAAAAAATGTAATGAATATACAGACCTTCATTATACTGTCTACAATGGACCCCTTTTACTATTCTTTTATTACTCACTACAAGATGATTGGAGAGCTGGGTAAACTTTCATGTTTAAAAACTCACTGAACCAAGAGACTCATGTAATGGTACAAGATCCCAATGATGAATGTAACTGTATTTTATACCTAAAATGTACCAATAAAGTTAATGGGGAAAAAAAAATAAAAAAATAAAAACTCACTAAATAAGTAATTCTATTTAAAAAAATTTTTTTTTTAAATTTTTGAGACAATGCTCCCTATGTAGTTTAGGCTGTCCTTGAACTCACTGTACAGCCAAGCTGGCCTCAAACTCCTGGGATCCTCCTGCCTCAGCCTCCTGAGTGCTAGGATTACAGGTGTATGCAACCATGCCCCGCCAGGTAATTCTATTTTAATGTGGAGTAGAAAATGCAGAGCTACCTGCATTAAAGTTTAGTTTGATCCTGCTAAGAGAATGAAGTGACAGGTTGCAGAGTGGGAGAAAATATTGGCAATATGGTAGTTCCAACAATAACTAGTAGGTAGACTATACTAAGAACACTAAAAATAGATAATAACAAAACCACAACTCAATTAGAAAACATACAAAAATACGAATAGACATTTCATCAAAGATAAACAGATGGCACAGCAGTATGTGGAAAAATGTTCAACACTACAAAGCTCTTAGGAAAATTCCAATCAAAACCGCAATGAGTGGTTACTTATCAGAATGACTAACAGAAGAGCCAGTGACAGCTGCAAACACTTACAAGACACCCAAACATGGTCCAAGGGCACATAAAGTGATATAGGTATTTCAGAAAATATTTTGAGTTTCTTGCAGTATCACATGCAGCCACCACATCACCTAGAGATGACACTCCACAAATCTAGGCCAGGGAAATGAAATCACGCTTACACAAGACCCCTCAACACTGTCTCCTGGCAGCTTTATCTATAATAGTCCAAACTGAAAACAACTTGAATGGGTCAACAGGAGAATAGTTAAACTCAGGGAAACCCAGATAATGGAATCTCAGCAACAAAAATGTGTAAGTTAGTAACAGAACAAACTGACAATCTCCAGAGAATTCAGCTGAGTGAAAAAAATAAACACCCCCAACCCACCAATATTAAAAATCTACATAGTTTAAAATCCCATAATGTAATACTTTTTTTTTTTTTGTGGTATCAGGGATTGAACTCCGGTCCTTGTACTTGCGAGGTAGGCATTGGAAGCACTGAGCTAAATCCCTGGCCCTGTAATATTCTTTTTTAAAGACAAGTCTTTTGCTATGGTGCCCAGGCTGTCCTTAAACTCCTGGGCTCACGTGACTGTCCCACCTTGGGTTCCTGAGTAGCTGGGACTACACTAACACGTCACTGCCCACGGCAGGGATGACACCTTGAAATGACAGACAGAACTGTAAGCTGGTGAAGGGATTGCAGAGGTTAGGGTGAGGGAAGGAAGGGTGGCTGGAAGAGGGCAACACACCCCTGTGACAGAAATGCTCTACATCTTGGATTACATTAATGTCACCATCCTGGTTGTGATATTGTACTTGTTCTCCCAATGTTTTGTTTTGTTTTGTTTTAGTACCAGGGATCAAACTCGGGTCCTTGTGCTTGCAGGGCAGGCGACGGAACCACTGAGCTAAATCCCTGGCCCTGTTCTCCCAATGTTAAGTGGGAGAAATTGGGTAAAAGGAATAGAAATTGTTCTGTATATTTTTTGTCTTTCGATCTTTGTGTGTGTTTTTTTTCTTGGTACTGGGGAATAGAACTCGGGACCTTGTGCTTGCCAGGCAGGCAGTGGAACCACTGAGCTAAATCCCTGGCATCCAATCTTCGTGGTTTTATTATGCTCTAGATTACTTCTTAGTTATGAATCTATGACTCAAAATACAGGGCTTAGTTTAAAAAACTGAGTTTGAAAAGGAAGGTCACTGAAAAGAACATTCTGTATGCCTATCAAATTGGAATTGTAAATTAATATTTCTGATACTTCTTCACATATACCATGTTTTGTTTTTCTCTCGGTACCAGGGATTGAACTCAGGACCTTGTGCCTGTGAGCCAGGCACAGTGCCACTGAGCTAAATCCCCAGCCCCTCACATATAACATGTAGTTGAACTCTGTGGGAAACTTTCTGCTTGCTCTCAGAGACAGACAACCTAGGTTCCTACACTACCCTTATAGGAAGAGCGAAACTGGGTAGCTGCTATTTCTCTGCTCAGCATCACAGTGGTAGGATGATTTTGGTAATGTTAAATAGCTTACAGAAATTACTAACAGATGGAAAAACCAAACAATGGTATAAATTCAACTAAGCAATTTTAAGCCCAAGCTGATTGCCAACTGTGGAGGCAACTTCTAAAGCAGTTTTTACCATGAAGTAGGCTCATAAAAAAATAAAACACCCTATGAACTGTCACATTCAATGGAGAATATTTTTCAGTCTGCTTCTCAGCCCACTAGAATGCAATCAGCCCCCAAAATGTATTTCTCCATGGCAAAATACTATTTTTGTTAATGAGAAGGTTGAAATTTGAAATCAATGCTTTACCATCTTTTATCTCAGATAAAAGAGCTAACATTGTGACACATTTACTTTGGATTTTTAATTTAAAATTTTTTTCTTGTGATTTTGAGATAGGGACTCACCATGCAGTCCAGACTAGCCTTGAACTTGTTATGGAGCCTAGGCTGGCCTCGAACTCATGGCAACCCTCTTGCTGGGGAGTGCTGGGATTCTAAATGCAACCATACCACCAAGTTTTCTAAAGAAAAACTTGTATAAATATTTTAATACTAAATTTATTGAGACATCATGAGAATTACAAGAGGTGCTCAACGTGGCCTTTAGCTTCCAGACATTTATTATTTTTCTTTTCCTCAAGGGTGTATAGCTTTTTCTGATGGACTCTGAATGATTTCTTTGTGATAAGGTAGAGTACTAGAAAGCTTCTGTGGGCCCAATCTAAAACTCATTTTGGGGCCATGGATTTAGCTTAGTGACACCATGCCTGCCTTGCAAGTGCAAGGTCCTGAGTCTGATCCCCGGTACTGAAAAAACAAAAATAAAAACAAACCACACTCATTTTTTCCCACCTCAATTTTCATATTGCCTGTTTATTGTGCCCCTTTAAATTTATTTAGTCTCTGCTCCCTCCCGCCCATTACTATCTTTCCTTCATCCAGTCTCCAAAGCTAAGATGTACTCCACCACTACAGTATGCAATATGCACAGAATCTCAAAAACATGCTTAATGACAAGGAAGTTACTAAAAGATATATCATATCACTCATGTAAGTTTTTCTAAGTGGGGCCGGGGATTTAGCTCAGTGGTTTTGCCGCCTGCTGCACAAGCCCAAGGACCTGAGTTCAATCCCTGGTACCAAAACAAACCCCAAAAAACAACAAAAAAAGTTTTTCTAAGTGGATTCCCACACATTTATAGAAATACTGGTTGGATGGACACAAAAGAAGTTCTAAATAGTAGATTAATGGCCAACCTACTCATTTGTGTCTATGGCTTCTCCATCCTCTACTGCCTCCTCTAGGACATTGCTCTATTAGTCAAATATTCTCTATCATGCATGTTTAATGCTTTAATTTATTCTAGATCCCTTTCCTTTTTGTCTACAGATATACTAATCCATCTAACATCACTTTCTATAAAGTTTATTTCCATATTACCTATGGCTGCATCAGACTCTATGGTTCCTTCCTAACAAGTCTGCCAACCTTGCACTAAAATCTATCGTTAAACCTCACAAGCACAAGGTCCTGAGTTTGATCTCTGGTACCAAAACAAAACAAAACAAAACAAAAAACCCTCCCCACACAAAAGAAGAAATAAAATCTATCGTTAAAAACAACAACAAAATCCTCCTCCACATAATCCTTCCTGGTACCATATGTTGCTATCATCTACTATCTCTTCCCTATTCCTGTCCAAACTTATTTATTTATTTTTTTCAGTTCCTACTTCCTTTTATTTCCTTTTCTTTTGTGTTTCTGACTTTATCTTCTTGGGTATTATTCTTTTTATTTTTCTAAGTACTATCCCTCTACCTTAATTTGTTCATTCAGTCTGTAATTATTAACCTTCTTTATATAACTCATGTAATACATTTTCTGTAGTAACATATTATTGTGGAGTCATTGGAATACATGTAGGAATTCTGAGAAGGAAATATGTACCACTTCCCTTCTCTGCCTGCTGCTCTGAGTTGGGAAACGCAACAGAGTCACTCAAAACATTTAGAGCTTCTATCAGTTTTCCCAAAATCATTTTCTTCAAAGAAAAATTACATTCACAAATGAAATGATTTGGTCATTGTATTTTCTTTGGGATTTTCTTCTCTGCTGATGAGTACCAATGATTGTTTCCATATTTCAGTAATTTTAGACCTTTTATTGGCTCATATTTGTTCTTCCTTTACAGTAAATCTTGGTTTTGTTCATCTCCTCCTTGGTTCTAGGACATTCTCTCTTCCCATGAATTTCCTCTGGCCTTGATGTCTGGATGACATCCTTTATGCAGTCCCTTTTCCACTGTAATAGCAAAATCCCTGGAGTTGTACAGCTTATAAGCTTGGGCAGTCTGGCTGTAACATCTTATCATGTGACCCTCACATACATGGGCTGACTTCTTGGCAGAGACATAAGGCAGCAACTTGGACCCAGACCCACATATTTGACGATACTCTACTTTGTACTTTCTTCCCACCAGACATTTCAGTTCTTGAATCTTCCATGTCTTGATATCTCCAGTGTATCTTGAAGTAGATTGTTTAAATATTTTATACTGCTATTCTCCTGGTTTCTTTCACCCCCAGGTCCTAGCATTTCCACATAGAGGCTTCTCCACTGGAATAATATTCTTGATTACTGTGTCCATTTGCTAGGCGTGACTTCACAAAAGTAATGACTATATAAGGCCCAAACAACTCCAGTCCCTGGTTGCTCCACTCAGATCTCACAAGGTTGCAGCAATCCAGGGATCAGCCACTCTACATGCCTTTCTGAAGTCCAGATGGCTGTTAGCAGACTTCTGTTTCTTGCTGTTGTCCAAAACTTATTTTTTAAAAATCGTATTTGTTATTACTTTTGTTCCTTCATCATTCAACTTCCTGCAATATGGTTTCTATTTCAAGATGGCTTCTCTCTTTTCTTTCTTTCTTTTTTTTTTTTCGGTACTGGGGATCGAACTCAGGACCTTGTGCTTCTCTTTTCTTTTTGAGATGGGTCTCACTGTATAGTTCAGGCTGGCCTTGAACTCATGGAGACCCTCCTGCCTCAGACTCTCCAGTGCTGGATTACAAGTATGCACCACCATGCCTGCCCCCCCCCCCCCCCCCGTTTTTGGAGACTGAACTGAGGGTCTTCTGCATACTAAGGATGTGCAGTACTACAGAGCTACATCTCTAGCCTTAACCTCAAGATTTCTAATGAAACTTCCTAAATTATATGGAAGCAAATCCAGAGATGGTTTTCAGTTCTAACGTTACTATCTACTACCTGCTGCTTCTGATGCTGCTGTTCACTGACCTTCTGGACACTCTTAATGGTCTCAGCCTTTGTGATTCAGCTCTTCTCCCTCGGACTCTTATAACAAACACCCTCTAATCCCTTACCTTTTGATCATCAGGAGGTGGTTCCTGGAACTTCAGAAGTGAAGCTCTTTCTTCATCTACCCAATTCCCCCACTCTTCTGCTGGTGCATTCCAATCAGAGCTGGGATCAGCAGAAGACAGACCATCTAAAATTTAATTGTGATTTAATTAGTTATGTATCATTTCTGCCATAAATGAAAACTAATCATTCCTTATGGTGAATTAAGCTGTAATTTTATTTTATTTTTTTTTGGTACCGGGGATCGAACTCGGGACCTTGAGCTTTCGAGGCAGGCACCGGAACCACTGAGCTAAATCCCCGGCCCAAAGCTGTAATTTTAAACCATGGTTCTTCTTTCTCCCAAGCAATTAAAAAAGAGATAGAGTAACATGATAGTAACAACCTTTATCAAAATTCTGCTAGGCTTATGGGTAAAATCATTTTTAAGATATTCTAGAAAACTCAGTACTGTATTTAACCATTTAATTCCATTCTCTTCCTTTTTCAGTCTCCTGAATTTGCACTCTTTTCACTGTCCATCTTTAATGTGGTTATTTTTTCAATAGTCACATTTAAAAAACTGATTGTTTTTTGGGGTACAAAATTAATCTTTAACAGCAGTACCAAAATTATACTCCTCAACCTGTTGTTTTACATTGCCCTTCCCTCATCATTGTGAACTTTTCAAGGTTAGGTTCTTTAGATTTATCAGGCCACGAGAGAATGTGTAACTTCTTTTAATGTTTAGCATGTACCTTCTCGAATTTTCCAGATTACTGTTATCTGATTATTTCAAAAGCATTTTTAAGTCACTTACAGGGCTTTATACATCTTTGAAAGATAAATTTAATTCCAGATTTCCAAATCCTTTTCTTTCATCCAGGAGGCACTCAAATTTTACTTTCTTTAGGAAGCTATCACTGACTTGCCCTAAAAAGGGGAAACATTCTTTGGCTTTATCCTGGAAACAAGGGGCTATCAAAGTGAATTCCTCTAGATTTCTCTACAGGTCATGACTCGCACATATGCTCCTGTAAGATCAGGTTTTACTGATGACGATTTAACATGACCAAGGATAGGGTTTATTTTCACATGGTTGTCCTAACATTATTTAACTGCAAAAATCCAACCGTCTTCCATAACTACCTATTACTACTTTTATCAAATATTAAATCTTTTCAAATACATATCAGACTATTTCTGGAGTCTCTATTCTAGTCCACTGATTTATTCTTAGGAAAATGCCATACATAATTAACATACTATAGTATGTTATTTATGGTTAATTATGGTTACTCTTTATTTTCTCCAGGTGAACACTATTATTTTTGTTTAGGGAGAGATACTATAATACATCTTCGTGAAGGCTTTTGGAAGACCATATAATAATCCATGAAAATGCCAACAGAAAAAAGAAAATCACAGACAAAACTGTTTGCATAGCATGATCCCAAATTTATGTGAGGAAGAGACAGAAGAAAATAACACATTAATAATAAAGGTATCTTAACAGTGGAATTACAGGAATTTCATCTACTCAACCCTCATTAATACTTAGTACTGTGTACTAAACTGGAGCTGGGTAGATTCCAGAGATACAGAAGTCAATAAGATAAACCCCCCACCCCCAATATAGTCTGTTCAGGGATGGAAACAGGGAAGCCTATCACACAATTAAGAACAGTGATAGATTTCATCACAGAGGGAAGAGGAAAGAAGGGGAGCTAAAACCAATAGACAGGGAGAGACTGAAGATAAGCAAATTGATAAGTCTAGTGGAGGACAAACAGAACAAGTGATTATAGTGTGAAATATGTTACAAAAAAGGAGTCCTTCCCTATATTTCTAAATCACTACCATGAGCGGGTATCTGGAGTTAGTAGCACATAGTATTAACAGAAGTTAAGAGCTATGGGCCTTACAGTCCTTCAACAGATGTACATTTGAATACTCTCATCACTTAGTAACAATGTGATTTTGAGAGCTGGGGATTTAGCTCAGTGGCACTGCGCCTGCCTCACAAGCACAAGGTCCTGAGTTCGATGCCCCGTACCGGAAAAACAAAAACAAAAAACAATGTGATTTTGGTCAAATTTCTTAACTTTTTTTGGTGCCGGGAACTGAACCTGGGGCCACTGGACTGAGCTACACCACTAGGCGTTTTTAAAACTCTGAGTCAGGGTCTTGCTAAGTAGGTTGCCCAGGCTGGGCTTTAACTTGTGATCCTCCTGCCTCAGTCTCCCAGACTGCTGGGATTACAGGTGTGTACCACTGTGCCCAGCTAAATTTCTTAATCTTAATGGGCTACATCCCAACTTTATGGAATGCTGGGAGGATTATACAGATATGTAGATGCAAAGCAGTTCACAACAATGCAGTAGGTGCTCAATAAATGATAACTATTGCAATTACATAAAAGCCATTTCTGAGCTATTAGGAATATGTAATCAGGGACTTTATTTCTCACAATCCTGACGAATTTCTCAATAAGACACACTGATACATGTCTTGAACGTACAATAATGTTTTTGGTTTTTTTTGGTACCGGGGATGGAACTCGGGACCTTGCACTTGGTGAGGCAGGCAGCAGAACCACTAGGCTAAATCCCCGGCCCAAACATACAATAATGTTTACAAGTACAAAGGGATTAGGGCTGGGGATTTAGCTCAGTGGCTCTGCTGCCTGCCTCGAAAGCGCAAGATCCCAAGTTTGATCCCCTGTACCAAAAAAAAAAAAAAAAAGAAACAAAGAAACAAAGGGATCTACTAGGTGTCAGGAACCAATTGTCTTATTATATCAAGCACTTGTTAACAATACTATTAAGGGAAAAAAAAAACAATACTATTAAGGAGATTGAAATGTCAGAGCTATCATGAGCTTTGCTTAAACCTTAAGAAACCCAGATTTACGAAATTGCTGTCCATTGGCCATGTCTCTAAGACTACTTGCCAGAAAAGAAACTATCAAGTAGCAAAAAAGTTTCGGCAATCGAATGGACAATATACTAGGATCTAGGCCATTTTATGAATATGGTAGGAAGTGATGGTGAAGGATAAAAATCCAGTTCAGTACTTAAAACATCTCATTGTTAGTTTCCATTTGGTTGCCAGCTATTTTGGTCAGAACTTAATTCAACATTAATCACATTAGTAAAACAAAATGCTTATGTACAGTTAAATATTCTTCAGTGTTTACACAGGTGATGTTGATCACCCACTGAGTAGACGGCTAATTCTGCCACTAGGACAGCAGCAGGCACTGGACCCCAACTATACTCGAAGCAGTATTCTCACTGCTGATGTGTAGGAACCGATTTCATCTTCACAACTCTGTGGGGGAGGAGCTATCATCCCGACAGATGAGGAACTGAGGCAGAGAATGACTATGCAACTTGCATATGGCCAAAGACAAGAAATCTAAGATTCAAATTCAGGTAATCCATCCTGAAACCTCATGCTCTTAACCTAACCTCATTATGCTGCAACAAATTCATTCATTTCTTTAAAACATTTTTTAAAAATTTTAAATTTCTTTTTGGTACCAGGGATCAAACTCAGGACCTTGTGCTTACAAGGCAGGCATGGTACCACTAAGCTAAATTCCCAGACCAAATTTGTTCATTTCTGTGGGCCAACAAAAAGAAAAGTCCTACTCACCATCTACTTTTTACAAGGCTTATAATAATGTTAATTCTTTTATGGTCAAGATAATGACAGATTAACATTCATTTTAAAAAATGTTACCTCCTACATTTTAGCACCCTGACCTTATATTCAAGAACTTGGGCAAATTCAGTGCCGCTCTGTCAGACAATGGCATCTAGATCTCAAACCACAGAGAGAATATATGAGCCACATCACACTATACTGTAAATGTAAAGCTAACTTATATACTTTGTAGATTAACCTCAAAAGTGAAATCACACATTCTATAAATTGTAGTAATTGAGCTGGGGATTTAGCTCAGTGGTTCTGTCACCTGCCTCACAAGTATAAGGTTCCGAGTTTGATCCCCGGTACCAAAAACAAAAACAATAAAATGGCAACACAAAAGATAAAATTAAGATAAAATGAATTTAGAGTTTAAGACTGCCAACAAAGACCAACTTGAGGAAGACGGTGTTCCTCATACATATTACTTAAATACAGAATTCTGCACTACATGTTTTTAAATATCTTTTACTTCAACAGTTAATCATGTTTTTTCATATTTAAAGCATCTAATACAATAAACTAACAGAGAGCTACTCTGTCCAGTAGTGAAGCCTGGAGCCCTATTTGCTTGGTTTTCCTCAACTTAATCCACAATAGCCCAAGATATCTTACTGCTGCTTTCCTAAATCACTCCTATGATTCCTATAATTACTTCTTTGTTTGTTTTTTTTTTTTGGTACCAGGGATCAAACTCAGGACCTTGTGCTTGCGAGGCAGGGGCCGGAACCACTGAGCTAAATCCCCGGCCCCTATAATCACTTCTTAATTCTGCTGTGCATAAAGCAGACCATTCTTCATAGAGCTTGAGTTTATATGATACTCTATAATTTACTGAGTTTTTATGTTTATTCAGTACCTCACTAAAATCTCACAATTTGTGGAAGGAGATATAATGGACTATTTGTTCCATTTTATAATGCTCAATTAATTTAGATTCCAAGATAAGTGACAAAGCCCAAGCAATATAAGATTCTGCATTTTAGAGTCAGGATCAAAACTCAGATATACCTTCTCAACTAGGACTCTTAACACCCCAGCTCCCTAATTTTCAGCAGGAATTGAGGGCAGTTTACAATATGGGCCTCCTGAATTGACCTTTCCAGTCTCATCCCCCTTAATCTGTAATTACTGTGCTTCAACCACTGTGGTGCAAGCTTACCATCACGATCAGCAGCAGCACCAAGCCTATACCAGGTTGTGGTTAAAGAACGTGAACTCTGGAGCCAGACTAGCAAGGTTTGAATGCCACCCTCTACTATTAGCTGTAGGGCTTGGGAAAAGTTAGGTAACTTTGCCTCAGTTTCTGCATCTGGAAAGTGTGGGGGAAAAAAATCTATTTCATAGAACTGTTGTTAAGTATTAAGTGAACCAGTGCCTGGCACACAGTCCAGTGCTTACTTTTATCATTATTACTACTACTTATGTATAACACTTATGTATAAAGCACTGCAATAGGTGCTCCATATATCAAAGAATCAGTGTACTGGGTGTGATGGTTCATGCACGTAATCCCAGCACTCTGAGAGGCTGAAGCTGGAGAATCCCATGTTTGAGCTCAGCCTGGGTAACTTAGCAGACACTGTCTTAAAATAAAGAGGACTGGGGTGTGGCTTAATGTGAAGGTCCTGAGGTTCAATTCCCAGTACCAAAAACAAGAACAGTTGTTACAAAACTTTTCCCTCATGGAAAAGTTTTTTTTTTAAAGACACCAAAGAGGTATATGTTTTACTTATATTACATCACAAGAGAATATTTTCTTTTTAATTAAATTATTTCCAACTGATACAAAAACTCCCTAAAAATTGTGCTTTTTTTAAAAAAAGAGCAAAATGGTGGGAAATCCCATTGGGTAGCACAAAAGTGCTTAGGAAAGAAAGAAAAGAAAGAAAGAAAGAAAGAAAACAACGTGAAATACAATTCAAAGAACTAAATTCTGAAATTTAGAGTTATGATAGTTTAAACAAATCTCAAGATACTTTTATTTTTACATGAAAAGCTTTCTGAACATGAAAGCTATTCTTGCCTTTAAATCTTCTCTACATTTTTACTAGAAACTTAGCTAAGAAAGCAGTTTTCTGTTACTACAAAAACATGTACACTTCACAAATCTAAAGTCATTCATTCCTATGTCCTCTATCTTTATTTTTTGTACCAGAACCAGAACAGACCATTTGTTAAAAAAAACCCCTGAATTAGAAATACTAACAGAGCAACTATAAAACTTCATGTTTAAATACTGTCTCAATCATTATGAAAATTTTTGATTCTATATTTAATAATTAGATTTCAAATAGTACATGTGGTATTAAATTATATTACTATGATCTTTATAAAGGTGAGAAATTAGGATTAAAACATAAAGCATGAATTCAGGGTGCTAGAAAGAAAATTCTGAGAAAAATAACTGATAATTTTTAAAAGGACATACTTAACCCAGACCATTCATCATCGATATAGGGCTGATTACGGCTAACATCCCACTGATAATCAGAAGTGGTAGACTGAGAAACTGGCTCAGCAGTAGACCCTTAAATGAAAAACGAATGCAATAAAATTAAAAATGGAATTTCCTAATGTTTCATAACAATAGTTCTATACTTTGCACGTGGAGACTTTATTTTTCCTAAAAGAAAAAATTTAGACATTATAAAGAGTTAAGTTAAAAGGAAAAGTAGAATTGAGGATAATTTTAGATTAAATCTGAGAGTCAGCAGTCTGATTCACTGATCAGAAATGTTTTGCCCCTAGTACCAATCCATTAGATTTTGTCTTTTGTAATATATACTTCAAACTAGTTATCTAACCAATTTCAAGAAATCAAAATAAAGTTGTTTTATTTTCCTTCTTAGTGACAAGTAGTAAAGCACAAGTGAAATGTGGTCACTGGTCATTCTCTTTGGGTGTTTCAGGGTATACTTCAATCCTTAGGACCCTCAAAGATAGAATTAAGGCAGTGTCTGAGTTAGTGAGAGCTTTCCTGGTCAAGGAAAGTTAAAAGAAACAGACCAACGATCTTCTAGAGAGGTGAGCCAGAGAACAGAGACAAGAGAGCTGTTAGAAGTTCAGAAAGTTAAGGAACACTGAAGAGAACGGAATAGTCCAAGTTTTGTCTTTTTTGGGTTATGTGGGAAGCATAGGTCCTTTAAAAATCTGATGAACGCTATGGTGGGCAAATGTCCAGAACTTCACACTGAAGTTTGCATATAGTTTTGGGGGTGTATCATGGATGCTAGGTCTGAAACTCCTTGCTCGATGGCCATGTGTTCATTTCAAAATGTAAATGAAAGCAGTGATTGTCCATCAGGCACAAATACACCCCAAACTTTCAGAATCAGAACTTTCATGTGTGTCAAAGTAGGCAGGTAACTTTGTTACTCATTTTGGATACAGAGCCACTGAAATGGTTAAGAAGGGAAGACCCCTGGTTAGTACAATAGACTAACAATCATTTCTTCCTCCAAGAGTCCACACTAATATACAAATTTCCACTCGGTTACAGATGATCTTACTAGCATTCAACTAATATGATAACTGCCTGATACATACTCAAAACAGTTACACATATTTATGCAAAATGTAATAAACAACCTACAAAAGTAGGACATAGGTAATTAGCTGCTTAGAAGCACTTTTGTCATTCTGCTGCTACTTGAGCAGCCATGTTGCTGTGTCTCAATGTACGAAGAGAACAGCACCTGTGTTGTACAAAGTCACCAAAGGAGGAAGCAATGAAATGCAACCCCTGGAAGTGAAGGAAATGTGGGCTAGGAGACCAGGGGCAAACTGTGACCTGGTGGCCAAATTCAACCATCCTGTTTTTATATGGTCCATGAATCAAGAATAGATTTTACATTTTTAAATGGTCAGGAAAAAAAAAACAACCAAGAAAACACTGCAAGTCGAATAAACCTCTTCTTTAAAAAAAATCAAAACAGTAATATTTTGGAACCAGACACAAATATGTGCTTATACATTATCTCTGGCTGCTTTTCTGTTACCATGGGAGAGCTGAGTAGCTGCAACAGAGACAATATGGGCCACAAAGCCTAGAATATTTATTTATTTATTATTTTTTGGTACCAGGGATCAAACTCGGCTCCTTGCGCTTGCGAGGCAGGTGGCAGAACCACTGAGCAGAATCCCTGGCCCTAGAATATTTATTATTTGGCCCTTTACAGAAAAACTGTGCCAACCCCTTATTCTAGACTAGTGACACCAGACATTGTGGAATACAATTTAGTAAACAGCCTGTCAATTCCAACTTGAATGAAGCACTGCAAACTGGTGTCTCCTTCATTGATGTATCTTTTGTTAAATACATGTAGCTTTTATATGATTAATAAAAGGTATCCCAAATTAACCAATGCCGAATTGGTAGTTCATAAAAATAGTGTATGTTCTAAACCAACATATTCAAAATAGTTATTATGTGGGGTGTCCTTACAAACTAAAAGGCTTAGTTATAAACACATGATGAATAAAGGTAAACAGAAATAAAAACCCAAATTGCAACCAGAGGTATGGCAGGAGTACATTAGTGACAGAAGAGCATGATCCTGACCTAAAAGGACGGCTGTCCACAAGCGCTTGTCTGTGTGCCAGTGCACTGTCAGTAACGTCCATCAGGCCGGTCTTCCTTACTCCTCTGCGGGAAGGGACTAAGCCACTTGCACGTAAGGCCTTAGGGTTTCCCCTCCCTCATCCCCTTTTAAGGTCTCTGCCACTTTATATAACGATTATTATTTTTTTTTTTGGTACCGGGGATCGAACTCGGGTCCTTGCGCTTGCGCAGCAGGCGGCGAAACCACTGAGCTAAATCCCCAGCCCTATATAACAATTATTTATGTTGATAGCAGTACTTGATGCTAATTATTTTTCAAATAACAAGTGCTAAAATTAATTTAAACAGAAAATTTTGGTTAACTAAACGAAAGACTATTTTCACATACCAGAAACAGCAGAGTTAAGTGTGAGAGATGCAAAAGAAGCAGAATTCTGTTCAGAGGTATTCATTCCCCTATCCACACTAGACCAAGCAGCTGTTAAAATAAAGAACGTCACTTGGAACCTTCAATTTGCAACGACACTTGAAAGACAAGTACAGATGTAAAGCTATGATAACAATATTTAAAGATAACCTTAGAAATCAGAATCAATAATGCAGCAATAGCTACTATTTCCTGAATGTCTCTTATGTGGCTGGGGCCCTTACACCAACCACTACTCTACTCCTTACGGCAACTCTGCTAGTTTCAGAGCAGAAAACAACTGAGCTATGACTGGAACTGCAGTCGGTTTCCAAAACGCTCTTTCCACAAGACCAAGCTACCTTATTATCTATAATCAAGCAACTGCTTTGGGCCAGACATTGAGCTTGGTATTTGACATTTATTACAACCAATCCTTACAACTACTTAAATATGAGGTACATATAGGTTAAAAATAACTAACAGAACGTCCATAAAGGCTGGGACAGCTATTCTATTCATATGTAATAGGTCTGTCTCAACTAGTCTATGCTCATTCAATTATACCATGTGACCTTCTCAGTGCTTTCAAGATATTTCTTTCCTATATTTGAGTATAGTCATGTACTACACAAAATGACATTTTGGTCAATGGCAGACCACATGTATATGTGATCTTGTAGGATTTTACTGTCTAGCAACATCATAGCTGTCTTAGTTTAAGTATGTGCTATGATGTTCACACAATCTTAAATCCTTTAACAATGCAGATTTAGAAATCATCCCTGTCATTATGTGACATTTGACTGTATTTTAAGGGAACATATGCCTCCATGTGACCAGACACACCTCCTCTCATGAACCACTGCAAATCTAATTTGAAAGAGTTCCCTCTTAATTTCAACAACGGTCTTAATCTAGGGAGGAATTCTAATCTGCTTAATTTTACCTGTAGCAACACTACGCAAGTACCATCTAATCTATATCCTAACTATGAAATGTTACACAGCATTTATAAGTAAATTACAAGTATCCCAAAAGGTCACAATACCTAACAATACTTCATAGAACCTGATCATTTCTTTTACTAACTATGAAATGACGCTTTTAGCCCAGAAATGTGTGCTTTCTCTGTTGAAAATTAGGGTTTTCAGAATGTCTTTTTTAAACAAATTTTGATATTTCTACACAATTTTTATACATGGCAGGGGAAGGAGAGGAAAGCAAGCTTAAGAACAATATTAGTAATTAAAAATAAAACAGTAAGAGGCCATTTGACAAATGGCAAAGAACATGAACAGATAATTCACAAAAGAAACAAATGATCAAGAAAAATTGTGGAAATCATTCAATATCATCAATGATTTAAAAAAGCTAACCACAACAATTTATGTATTTTTGTTTATGAAATTAGAAAAGACAAACCAAAAAGGAAAGAAAGAAAGAAAAAAAAAAGACTACTCCCACCTTGGAAAGTGTATGATAAATGGGCACTTATGCTAATGCTGAGAGTATGAGAAATGACTCTCTTAGAAAATACTTTGACAACACATAACGGAGCCTTATAAACATTCATATTCTCTTTAACGTGAATCATTTCAAGAAATCTATACTAAAGAAATACTTTCAAATAAACACATTCAATGTAACACTGTCTAAAATATTTGGGAAAAAGAAAAAAGAAAAATGATCCCTCTGTAATATGGGAACAGTTAAATAAACTATGCTATACTTGCATAATACATCATAGGGCCATTAAATAAAAACATTTCCAAAGGGCAAGGAAAATATCTGCTACAATGTTAGGGGGAGGGTGTTTGCAGAAAAATAAAAATGCATATTTAATTTGAAAAAAGCCCAAAAAACAAAAACAAAAACCACAGACAGGGGGAAAAGATCATAAAGAAATAAAAATAATAAAACTAAGAGTCACTGTCATTGGGTGGTGTGCTAACAGTGAGTTTTCCCCTTTTTGCAGGTTTCCATACTCAACATGGATTTCTTTTCTGATATATACCCAAAAACTGAAAATCAAGCTGTTTTTAACTTAAGAACTCTAATAGAAATAAACTTCTTAAAAACTGGTCTTTATTATTAAAATCTGGGAGAGCCAGGCATGGTGGTGCACGCCTATAATCCCAGAACTTGGGAGCAGAGGCAAGAGGATCACCATGAGTTTGAGGCCAGCTTGAACTACATAGCAAGACCGTTTCAAAAAAAAAAAAAAAAAAAATCTGGGAGAAAATTTAATTATAAATAGGTACTCTGGAGACTATAAAATATTCTATATACTATACTTCTATTTTTATTAGACTCACTAGTACTGAAATTAATCAGTCTACTCACACATGCATCACATCAAGAATACATAATTATACCAGTTAGCTACACTGATAATCAAATGCCACAGAGTATTCAAAAACATTATGTAAAGAATGAATGGTAAATGTTATTCACTTTAGTTCTCACCTTGCTTCTTGCAAAGAATCTGAGATGAGTTGATTACTACTATCATTTCTGTATGGCATGACTAAATTTTCTTTTGATGGATTTTTTTCCATTCTTGAAAAATTAAAAACATACCAATCAGCAACTTTAAACAGACTTAAAATTTTTTAACAGTTCTTACCGATGCCAGAAAATATTGAACGGTCACTCCAATTCCTTCCCCAGTCTTTTCCATTTACATTAGTGTCGCCGGTGTCTTGGGTCCAAGCAGAAGGCTCTGCTTTCCTCTTGCCTGCAGAAGCAGGTGGAACAGAGTTCCACTTCTCCTCACCTGCACTCATCTGTGAGGAGAGTTTTACAGGCTTTTCATTCCAGCCTCCTCCATTGACAGTAAGGTTTTCATTCAATCCTGAAGAAACTTAAAGAAAAGAAAAGAAAAATTAAAAATAGGTTCATGACTTCTCGTTAAAAATGGGATATTTTCAAATTTCTACACTTGCTTGGCTTAAATGCATCACTTTTCTCTTAACTATCTTTTAAACAGCTTAAGCCTTAAAGATAAAAATAAATTTTAAAGTGACATGGTCATCATGGTTCCCTACTAACTTAAAAATAGAGGGCCTAACTGTAACATATACACTAGTGATGTTTTCCATGGGGGAATGACTGGCTCAAAGGAAGTACAACAAAGCAAACAGGAAAATGAAACGTAATTCTAGTATACTTAGAATACTCACCCACTAAGAATATGAAAGTTTCTCCTGAGTTACATGGTCTTTCCTTATTTAGTCTGTATATTATGTATAAGGCAGTGACTCTACAACCCGGCTGCACATTAAAATCAACCGAGAAATTCCTTAAATATAGACTCTGGAGCCTCACCCCGGGTACCATATGTATGTACATGATTGTGATGATCATGTATCTTCTTAGGTATGTGTATCTGCGCCAGTGGGGCTTTTTGAGGGGAAACTCCCTAGATGATTGTAATCTGTAGCCAGGACCAAGAATCGTGGGCACAAAGGAAGCTGACAGTGGTGAGAACAAGCCTGAAATGAGAAGGTGCTTTTCATTTCTGAATTTGCTTTCCTACAACACTTTTTTTTTCAGGTCAGCTATATGTCACTGTATTTAATTTAATCACTTTAACTGAGTAAATAAGATGTACTTTCTATTTGCGATGATCCAAATAACTTTAGACTAAGTCCCATTTATTGTGAAATATTTGATACTAAGGAAGTAGTTTAAAAATTTAAGAACTAAAACTTTTGCTTAGGTGATGTAAGCAAAAATAAAAATTGTACACAAATTATTACTGTAAGTTTTTAAATATAGCTAGAACACACCACAAACTGAGAAATGGGAGTGATTTTTCTTATTACCCATTCTAAAATCTCTGAATTGTGATTAGGTTTCTTGAGTAATTAAAAATCTATTCTAAGCCTTTTGCTTTCATTCTGTGTCATTCATGTGAGGAAAGAGGCATGTATATAAGTTTCTATTTTGATGGGCCTTCAATTTAAGTTATATGTAATTTTCTCTCACCCTGAAGTGTAGACTCTCCTTTTCCAGACTTAAAGTTGCTAACTTGAACATTTAGATGAGAATCACCTGGTTAAAATAGAAATAAAATTTATTTAATACTAAACAGGCCACTATGCACATTAAATTAGGAGTAATATACAACTTAATTTTTACTTATTATTTATAATTGCTCCTTCAAGTGGTAAATTCTTACAATGGAAAAAAGTCAATTTTATAACACATTTCACATATTCATAAGGAACTGAGTTCTCCAGTTACCATATTCTTCGTCAACTAACGTGGAAAACTGCCCAAATATAAACAGGGTTAGTTATTCTGCAATGGCTGTCAAGATTCTTTTAAGTATGAAGTGGAGAACTGGGCTCTGAAATTGGATTCAACTTTGCCACCTCTCAACCATACCAGCTGCCTTTTTCAACAATCCTGGAAGCAAACACATCAACTTAAAAACTCTGCCAGTATCTGGGACTAGAACTTAGGAAATATGGCAAGAGGTGAGAATAAATATTTCAATTCAAAAATACTATTTCTCTGACACTAAAAACTATAATGATCACAATGGATTACAAAGAAAGCATGAAACAGGATTGTGCAAGCAAGGAAGGCATGCACAAGACAGCGAACAAGGATCACCAACAAAAACACTAATGTACAGCTAAGTGACAGTGAAAATGAATGGATAAATAGAAATCACTGGTGTACCATGGCAATAAACTCCAATAAGTTATAAAACAAAGCAGTAAAAAGTAACAAGGCTAGGAAGGTGGCCTGGAAACAACTGAGGCACGGGGAGATGAGAAGGTCATTAACAAAGACAAAGCAACATAAGCCAATACTCTGAAACAAGTCGAACAGTGTCATTCTGCAGACTGGCGTCCAATGATGGCAATGTAAATTGCGACCAAGAGGCTACCAGCATAGCGTAGTGGGACATCTGAAACACTTGGAAGGAAGAACATCAGCTCAATAACTTTTGAAGTTCTGGTCTGGCTTTATCAAACACTCTCAAAAAGCTGGGGTGATAATAAATCCAGATGAACTCTGCACTAAGCAGGACATGCTTATTTCATTTTGGAATGAAAGCATCCAACATGCACAATGGTGATAAGTAATTCCATTTACTAAATATCTTATCCACTGTAAGAAACAGAGATGCAAGGGACTTGGGATAAAGCAATACACAAAGGGAAAAGAAACAACATCATTTTCTCATGTGACTCAAGGCAGAAAGGCAACTTTTAACTTAATAAGCCATTCATTAGGCAATATGTATCAACACTCTCATGAAGAAGGGTATATCAGCACAATGTTAGCAGTGCAAAGATTTTGACATTATGATATTTTGTACATCTAATTTAAAGGAGTCTCATTTGATGTACCACTCTTATGCTCCACTAATATACCTTTATTCTTCTTGGAACCAACAGGAAATGATGCAGTTGTAAGTTGCTCGGTGGTAACTGTGATGGTATTTTCTATCCCAGGGATAGTTGAATCCAATGAACCAGAATCAGTCAGCACCTTATCACGTTTACGCTGTTGTCGTTTCTCTCTGTGACTAATTTTAGTTTCCCAGGCTCCTGACAGCCCCAGAAAAAAAATGTTATTCAGTAAGGGGAAAACCAAAAAGTTGTAGTTCTGAGGAAAAATGGGGTGGAGCATACAAGATATCATCATAAATTTAGATATTAGGCTAAAAACCAAGAGTGTTGATTAAATTAATTTATCCTGGTAATTTATTCTAATCTCATCATGTTGAGTTAGGCAACAAACTACTGTTATTTATTCTAGTAAATTTAAAAAATCAAATCTGTTTTCTATGGTTTGGAAAAAGTGTTGGAAATAAATGATACATCTTTTTATCTGGCTGGATAAAAGTGAAAAAAAACCCCATGTATAATCACTAATAAATGGGCTTAACAGGTTATAATAAATGGGTTGTTCAAGAAGTGCACACAGCCTTCCAGGGATGGTATATATAAGAACAATGAGGAAAACCCACACCAAACAGACAAGATGAATGGCTTTTCAGCTGCTCAAAATACTGAGGTAGACCTAAAATTTCAAGGTAGTTCCCTTCAGGAAAATCACTACTGGGGTCTTAATCTTGAAAACAAAAGTGTTTCCTAACAATGTTTCAGATCTATATTTAAAATGTGCAGTAATTAAAAAAGATCTAGACACAGGATTAAGTGAAATGAATGCAGCTTTTATATAATACACCTTGGTAAAAAAAAAAAAAAAGGATTTAAAAATTTTCTAGAGTCTTTTCCCTTGCTCAAATACCTTCATCAACTTCCTTTCCATCATGGCGTGAACTGTTTTGCACTGCTTTAGCATCTGACTTTGATTTCTTCTTATTTTTCTTTGACTGAAAGTAAAATAGAATGTTACTTATTACTTTGTTATGTTTTTGAAAAGGTAGTAGTCAGTAAAATAGTGAAATGTATGATGCTGACAACTAAATAAATTTATTAGTTTGATTTTAAAAACTTAAGATAGTAAGTGGCAATAATATAAAACTACTATTTATCTTGAGTGATTACTATGTGCTAAGTACTTTATGCTCATTTTCTTATTTATTTCTCAAAAAAACTCACTGGAGAAGGTATTACCCCATTTTAGAAATGAGAAAATGGAGACGCAGAGAAATACTAAATAGCCTGTATTAGGTCACATTAAATTAGTTAATTAAGCTGTAATTGAAAGGTAGGTCTGTCTGGCTCCAAAGCCTGTGCTCTTAGATATCATGTACAAACAGTACAAAGAAAGTGCTGTAAAACAAGGTGTTTTCCGAGCAATAAAATTAAAACCCATAGCCAGTGTTTGGAAGGAAAACGATGTACTGACTTGGTTTTTAGACTGCATAAAAGCACATTGTTGATAAACTCTATGTATAACAAATTAATGAATCAATTTTATAAAGCTAGTAATATTTTGTCAGTCTCACAGCAATGTAAAAGTAACTAAGATTTGTATCCGCAGGTTTAACAATTCAATAAAGATAAAATAGCTACACAATACAAGATAAGGACATTTTAGAATGGTCTTCCAACTCTTTTTTGCTTAATACTGTTTCCTTCCAAAAGCTTGCCAAATATTCTATAAAGCTATGCTTTCTATATTTAGGTTAAGTGTTTTTAGGAGAATTAATGTTCATAAAAAGTTCTTATCTATACTTTGTATTTGTATTTACTCAACTGTTTGAGACTATGTACATATTATTGTGTACTATATTAAAATAAGTGTATAGTTAAATAAGAGACTGTAATCTTAATTATAAGCCTTTTAGATGAGTAAGCAGCAAAGACAGTTTGAGTAAGCAATAAATGACAGCTAAGTGCTCTTCCTATCAATAAACAAATTGCAAATACTGTCAGCTCTCCGTATTTGTGGGTTTCACATCATTTGACTTAGACCAACCTCAGATCTAACTATTCGAGGCAAAAACTGCATCTACACTTAACATGTACGGGCTTTAATATTACTATTCCTGAAATAACAGAGTCTACCTGCAAATTCTGGTATCCTGAAATCAACACCTCACAAAACACAAAAGACAACCCAACCATATTCTCAAGTGACATGAAATCTTAACAGTGATTAAAAATTGTCTTTGACAAGGGACTACATATATATGAATATATATATCTGTTTAAAAGTAGTTTATTATCCTCATAACTGATTTGCATTTCATTCTTTGCATGTTATTATCATTATACCTCTCCTGTTTAACATGGTGCTTTATTATTTCTACCACAACAGGGACATATCTATTTTTTACAAGTTGAGGTCATCCACATATCCTTTCAGTTTTTTTATTTTTATTTTTTGGTACAGAGATTGAACTCAGGCCCTTGTGCTTGCAAGGCAGGCAGCAGAACCACTGAGCTAAATCCCCGGCCCAACATACCCTTTTAAAGTGTGTGGGGTGGGTGGAGATAAAATAAAATTTATTAAAAAAATAAAAGTGTGTTGGGCCCAGGATTTAGCTCAGTGGTTCTGCTGCCTGCCTGGAAAGTGCAAGGTCCTGAGTTCAATCCCCAGTACCAAAAATAAATAAATAAACAAACAAACAAATAAATAAAGTGTGCAATTCGGTTGCTTTAGTTTGTTCCAAGTAGCGCAACTATCACCATTTCCTTTAGTCCCTCCCCCAAAGAAATCCTGTAACCACCAGCAGTCACTTCCACTCCCCTCTTCTCCCGGCAGCCACTAATCTACCTCCTATGTCTCTGCCTTAATCACACTTAAATAAAGGCAGCACCTTGAGTATCTGTCAATTACAGTCTAGGGCAGTGTAGCAAACTTATTCTGGAAAGAACTAAATAGTCAATATTTTAGGCTTTAAAGTCCACGTGAGTTTGTAGCAACCACACAACTCTGTAACATGAAGGCAAGCACATACAATATATAAATGAATAAAGCTGTAGGTGCAATAAAACTATTTATTAAAAAAGGCATCTAGTGCTGAGGATGTAGCTCAATGGTAGAACACTTGGCTCAGATGTCAAGAGTCCTGGATTTAATCTCCAGTACCGGAAAAAACAAAACAAAACGATACAAACAATAACAGGCACCTGGCTGGATTTGGGGAGCCAGAGTGCCCAAACTACAACCCAAAACCCACATATTTATCACAAAGTGCCAACACTGCAATTAAACTTGATGCCAACGGAGAGAGCTCTGTGTGCCTGCTGCGGTACACATGCCACAGGTTCGCCATCACTGGACTAGACTATTCCAAATCTAGAGTAGAGCTGTCCAAAAGAAATACAATGCAAGCCACACACATATAATTTAACTACATATATATATTCTTTGGTGGGGGGTACCAGGGATTGAACTCAGGAGCTCACATTTGCCAGGCAAGTGCTGTGCCACTGAGCTAAATCCCCTGCCCCTTAACATTATATTTTAAAAGTTAAACTAGATGACATTGATCGCAACAATACTTTTAACACAATATATTTAAAATACTATCATCTCAACATGTAACCAATACAAGACTATTTATTAATAATTAATGATAGTATGGAGAAGGTAAACTAAATCTTTGAAATTTGTTTATTTTATACTTAAGAGTAATCTCAATTCATAATAGCCAATTTTTTAAAAATTAAAATTTTTTTACTTTTATTAGTACATGTCTGCAGTACATAATGATTACATTTGCTGTAGGGATTTGGTACATGTATATAACACATTTACACAAGTCAATTTTAAAGCGCTTCATATCCATGTGGCAAGTGGCTGCCATTTTGGACAGTACAGGCCTGCAGAACTATAGTGAGCGCCCCCATTTTACAGATAAGGAAGCAGGCCATAAAGAGATTGTACAAAATGTCTGATGGTGACACTAGTACCAAAGGCCAATCCTGTTTCAGGGCCTACCCTCTCAAATACTCTGTCTCCCTATGTAACTCCAAATACAGCACAAATGTCAGGGTGTATTAGCTATGTGGCTTTGGGTTAAGTTACACCTTTCACCGAACTCACAGGGACACAAATTCCTACTAACCTCACGTGTGGTTCCTTTTAGGGATTAAAAAAATACATATATGAAAAGAGTTTTAAGTAAGATTTTTTTACTTTTTACCATTTCAAATATTTCCTTTATTTTCTTCCCTTTCCCTCAAACATCATTTTTTCCCAGTTTTTTTATTAGTTTATGTTTACAGTACCTATTCATTTACATTCCTTGTGTGGAGCTGGTACATGAACATAACACAACCCAATTCCTTTTTCTACCCCCTTTTCCTATGCTTCCTCCCATCTCTTCTTCTGTTCCCCACTTGAGAAAGACCTCCCTACTTCCCATTATCTTTTTTTGGTACCAGAGATCGAACTCAGGTCCTTGTGCTTGCATGGCAGGAGGCGGAACCACTGAGCTAAATCCCCAGCCTTTTCCTATTATCTTTTTTGCTCTTTTTCAAGTCTTTTTTTTGGGGGGGGGGTCGGGGATCGAACCTGGATCCTTGCACTTGCGCAGCAGGTGGCAAAACCACTGAGCTAAATTCCTGGCCCCACAAGTCTTTTTTTTTGAGACAGGGTCTCGCTATGTAGTCCAGCCTGGCCTCGAACTTGTGGCAATGATCCTGCCTCAAGCCTCCTGAGTGCTGGGATTACAGGCATGCGTCACCACGCCTAATCTATTTTGCTTTTTATTAATAATGTAAGTGTGTATTTGTTTAACATTCATTTGAGACAGGGTCTTGCTATGTGTTCAGGTTGGCCTTAAACTCCCGGTGATCCTTCTGCCTCAGCCTCCCAAACCCTGAGATTATAGGGATGCACCACCCTGCCTGGCTACATAAGATGTTTTAAAGGGAGGAAACTATGAATAAAAGACAAATCACATTCACACTCAAATATACTCAGATTTGTTACTAGAAAATGAAGATTATCTTGGATTAGGGTTAAATATTATTTAAAATTACTATTACCTTTAAAAGTAACTACCAAAAAACAACTCACCCAGGTGAGGCTTAGTAAAATAGTATGACACAGCTATTTGCCCCAGCCATCCTACTGAAGTGAGTATCTTGCTTCAAAGCAACTCCACTTTAGCTAAGACATCTAAAAGAAACCTTTAGCACAAAATTCTGGTTTCTTATTAACAGTATTTATTTTTCCCCCATTTGTTGTCAGCCTCTGACACGGAGGTGGGTGGATTATTAATCTAGTCATCTCCAAAGAACTCAACAGCAAAAACCCAATCTGATTAAAATATGAGCAAATGAAAAAAATGAGCAAATGATCTGAATACATATTTCTCAAAAGAAGATAAAAAATGGCCAACAAGTATATGAAGAAATGTTCAACATCACTAATCAGCAGGGAAATGAAATCAAAACCACAATAAGGTTTCACTCCACTCAGAATGGCTACTGTCAAAGATAAAAAAGAGGAAATGTTGAGAAGCTGCAGAAAAAGGGGAAATCTCAAATACTGTTGGTGGGAATGTAAATTAGTATACGTACTATGAAAAACAGTATGGAGGGTCTTAAAAAAACTCAAGAGGCCTACCATATGATCTAGTAATCCTACTATATACCCAAAGTAGATGAAATATTTATGTCAAAGAGATACCTGCCTGTCCATGTTGGGTTTTTTTTGTACTGGGGATCGAACTCGGGACCTTGGGCTTGGCAAGGCAGGCACCAGAACCACTAAGCTAAATCCCCAGCCACCTGTCTATGTTTATTGCAGCAGTATTCACAATATGGAATCAACTCAGACATCCAGTGTTAAATGAGTGAAAAGAAATCTGTATATATACACACAGTGGAATATTATTCAGCCACACAAAAGGATAAACCCCAGCAATTTATGGCAACAGGATAGAACCATCAGGCAATAGGTTAAGTGAAATAACCCAAGCACAGAAAAGAAAATGCTGAAAGCTCTCACTCATCTGTGGAAGATAAAAGATCATCTGTTGGTTAACAGAACTAGAGAGCAGATTAGAAGTCACCAGAGGCTAGGAAAGAGCGGTTAATAGACACCAAAATACTTTTCAGGGGGTGTAGTTCAGGTGTTCTAAAGTATAGGAAGGTCACTTAGGTCTACATCAATCAATTTTTTTTGTTTTTTGTGGTACCAGCAATGGAACTCAGGACTTTGTGCTTGTAAGGCAGGTGCGGTGCCACTGAGCTAAATCCCTGGCCCTACATCAATTAATTATATATTTAAAAATAACTAGAGAAAAAGAGTTTGAAGGTTGCTAAACAGAAATGGTACTATTTCTTTTTTTTTTTTGGTACCGGGGATCAAATTTGGGTTCTTGCGCTTGCACAGCAGGTGGCAAAACCACTGAGCTAAATCCCCGGCCCAAAATGGTACTATTTCTTCAAATAGTATTGACCCTGATTTGATTATTACCCTTATATAAAGGTACTGGGCTCTAATAATCTATAAATGAGTACAAATATATGTCAATTATCTATGCCACTCCCCCCAATAGTGGGGCTTGAACCCAGGACCTTGTGCTTGCCAGGCAGGTGTGGCAACCACCGAGCTACATTCCCAGGCCCCATCTCCCATGTTTTAAGAGCTAAGCATACAGCATTGAATAAAACTCCCTACTGAGAGCAGCTGTGCTATAATCTAATAAGGGTCATAAATGTTCATCTTCAAGGGTTTCCTTCCTAATGCTTACCTCTCATACATATCTATAACAATTTGATTAATTTTCAGTCCCACTAAGAAATCTGTGGCCACTTCCTATTACCTATAAAGAAAGTCTAACTTCCTTTTACGATATATAAGGTCTTCCACAAATTGATTTCAATCTTAGTTATATTCTTTTTTTTTTTTTGGTACCAGGGATTGAACTCAGGACTCTGGGCTCGCTAGGGAGGAGCTGGAAGCACTGAGCTAAATCCCCGGCCCTTAGTTATATTCCTTCATTCACATATACAACTATTTGGTTCCCCTAAAACTGGTAACACTGTAAGCATTCTTTTCTTTGCCCAAGATATATGGCCTGTAGATTTTTTTCCCTCAGAACAAAGTCCCGCAGCCAGACTGCTAAGGGTGATTACCTTTGCAGCCTTCCCTGATGATAGTAAATGCTTGAAATGACTGTATTAATTTTTTGACCCATCTCAAGTTCCACTTTATGTGCTTAATCCAAACTGCCACATTCCCATTCCTTTTCCTCAAATACATAAAATGTCAGACATCTAAAAACATTTAAGGTTGGGCATGCTAATGCACTCCTGTAATCCCAGCACTTGGGAGGCTGAGGCAGGAGGAGTTTGAGGCCAGCCTGGGCTACATAGTGAATTGTCGGAGCTACAGAGTGAGACCTTGTCTCAAAAAACCAACCTGGGCTGGGGATTTAGCTCAGTGGCACCACACCTGTTTTGCAAGCACAAGATCCGATCCCCGGTACCAAAAACAAAACTCAAAAAACCAACCAACCAACCAACCCAAAACCAAAAAAACCCCATAAAAAAACAAAACAAAAACCTGTTACAAACTTCCTTGCGACATTTCCAATACTGCTCTAACTTTCTATGTGTGCAAGATTTCACTTCTTGTAACAATAACATGAACTTCTTGAAAGCAAGAGTAAGAATTTCATTATACTCTGAAGAGAATCTCTGCTTGTTTGAATGTTCCATGATTAGCACTGATATGCAAGATTAAGAAACCAACTGTTGAGGAAGTCTGTACAGAATTAGAATTTAGCAGGACTCAGACAAAAACCTTTGGTATTACTTAAAATAAGCATCATTTAACACAGCAGAAGTGTCTAAAAAATCTTTGTATCTTTTTCTACTGGCTTCTATTAAAATTATATATTATACCCTATCTCACTTCATGTATACAATACAGATGTTATAAAAATTCAGACTGTAAGTCTTACTAGAATAAATTTGTGTCCATATTTATGTTACATATGTAAGTACATGTATGCACATGTATATGAGTGTACACACAGTTAAACTGACAAATGAATACACACTACATGATAGGTTTTCAGTGGCTTGGGACTTAAATAATATTTGTACCTTGAACAGCAAGTGGTTCCATTCTTTTGATTCATTCTAATAAAAACGCTTCTGATAAATCATCATCAAATCTATTATTACTTTCTAAGTGTGCTGGGTGTTGTGGAACACACCTGTGATCTCAACACTTGGGGAGGCTGAGGCAGGAGGACCGAGAGTTCAAACTCAGCCTGGGGAGCTCAGAGGTTTAGTGAGACTCATTATCAAAATTTTTTTAAAAGGGCTGGAAACGTAGCTCAATATGAAGGGCCTAGGTTCAGTACCTAAGAGGGAGGCAGAGCTACAAATATCACAAGTTTGACGCTGGTCTGGGCTACATAGTAAGCTGAAGGCCGGACTGGACTACATCTTGAGACTCTTTCAAAAAACCAAAACTTCGACAAACTAAAACAAAAACCAAAAGCAAAGCCCCCAAAACAAATAAATAGTGGATTAAAGCTTGTTGTTTTTCCCAAAATGTTTATTAAACTGGTTTGTACCAATCACTTACATAGCTCTTTGTAATTAACGTATTTAATTCTTAATCTTAGGTAGATGCTATTCTCTCTACTTTGTAGATAAGAAAAGGGGAGCACAGATGACTTCTAATCAACTCCGAGATCACAGAATTATTAAGTGTGGGAGCTTGGACTGGATCTCAGATATTTATGCTCCAGAATCTGGGCCGGTACATTATTATTATTATTTTAAAGAATACTGCTTCCAAGGTTGTGCCGATACAGCAGAATAGTCACATCCATTGAGCAATCATCAGTAACAAAATCACACAATACTATAAAACTTTCAGAATGCACTCTTTTTGGGGTGGGGGGGTACCAGGGATCGACCTTGCGCTACTGCATGCCACAATAACTTTCTTTTTCTCTCTCTTCTTGCATTCTCATACAGGCTGGCTTAGAACCCACGATCCTCCTGCCTCAGTGTGCTATGTTCTGGGACTACAGCCGTGTACCGCCATGCCCAACCACGTGAATATCTCTTTCCTCCCTCTCTTCCCTTCTTCTTCCTTTGTGGTGCGGGGGATTGAAGTCAGGGCCTTTTGCATGCTGGGCCAGAACTACATCCCAGGCTACATCCCTAGCCCTAACATGAATATTTCTATTGGCTAACATTCGAAGAGTAAGTGGGTACCATTTATCAGAGACGAAGGGTACAAGTTGGCAGCGAAAGTAGGTCTAATGGTTAACTGCCCTCTTAGTAGATTTTGCTATTCTAAACAACTGCAAAGCATCACTAGACACTGTGGCACATGCCAGTAATCCCAGCTACACAGGAGGCTGAGGGAGGAGGACCAAAAGTTCAAGGCTAGCTGGGGCAATTTAGCAAGACTCTGTCACTAAATTAAATGAAAAAAAGTGGACTGGAAATGTAGTTCAGTGGGGGAGTGCTGCTGGATTTGATCTCTAGCACTGGGGAAAAAAGAAAAGAAAAAGAAAAAGTAAAGCATAAAGAGAGGCAGTTAGCACCCAATTCACTGCCAAAAAGATCAACTTTAAGAGTATATTTGTGTATTATCAAAATTATCACAAGAATCTTAAGTGCAAGGTCCCGAGTTTGATCCTTGATACCAAAAAAAAAAAAAATCACAAGAGGGATCGTATAAGTTTTAGGCGATACCTTTATTTTGCACTTTATTCGATACACATTACGTGGTCAGGTTCGCAATTCTCATTTAATTTATTACTCTGTATTCTGAAAAGTAGTGTTCCTTAATAAAAACTTGTTGAATTGCCATCTCTATTATTTAAAGCTCAGCAAACACTTAGTAACTCTGTTGGTCACGCCAGGAGTGGTAAGGGAAGCATAAAAAAGAGGAATGCTTGGTTACTATGATGCTTTCACCTGCAGATCAGATTGTCCAAGATTTTTCACTAACATGACAAAAAAAGTATCCCATTTTCTGATATTTTTATTCTTTTAAATTTTATTGTCAAAATTCCTTTCATTGTAACTGTGACAGCACTATTAAAATATACTTAACAAAATTAAACCTATTGAGCAGTGAAGTTTATTTTAAAAACTTATAGCAACTAGCATTTGAAAAGTCTGTAAATCACTGCTTTAGAGTCAATTCCATCCACCTTCTGCCCAAATATGGTAAATCTGTTTTCTATTGCTCCACATTTTGGCAGTTTTTCACACTTAAACATAAAACAAGTTGCGGGGATGGTTAGCTGGTCCAAGGGACACACAGCTATATTTTTCTGCTTTGTTTATACTAGCAGTTCTCAATTTTAGTAACTTCGTGACAATGTCAGGATGAGTTAGTGAAAAACGGCACAAATTTATTTTTATATTTTTATTTTCTGCAGCACTAGAGATTGAACTCAGAGTCTCTGTACTGAGCTACATCCCCATTCCCTCCCCTTTTTAAACTTTTGAGATAGGGTTTTACTGAGCTGTCAAGTTGCCCAGGCAGCCTTAACTTGCGCCCCTCCTGCCTCACAGCCTCCTGAGTAGCTGGGATTACAGGTCTGCACTGCCATGCCTGAATGAAATAAATATTTTTAAAAGTAGAAAGGTTTGCAACTGATTTCCCACTCTTTTTTTTGGTACTGGGGATCGAACTTGGGACCTTACGCTTGCAAGGCAGGTAGCGGCACCACTGAGCTAAATCCTGGGCCCTTTCCCTCTTTGAGGTGGAGGTGTCCTTTAAACTAGATTCAAGATTTTCCCACTATGTACTATTCTGATAGTTTCCAGAATGGAAGAAAACGGAGAGGGGGAAGTGCAGGGAGAATCTAACTGCATCACATACTGCTTTGGGTACCTCTCACTCCACCTCCATCTCAAAATCTCAGCTATTATATTTGTGCATACACACACACACACACACACACACACACACATTTTTTGGTACTGGGGATCGAACTCGGGTCCTTGTGCTTGCGCAGCAGGTGGTGAAACCACTGAGCTAAATCTCCCCAGCCCTATATTTGTATATCTGATCTACCTCCCACACCACATGGTACACTGCACAAGCCGTTTGGCTATCAACTTACAATCTTAAAAATTTACAAGACTCTTTCTTAAGATTCTTTTATCTACCCTTTAACTCTTTCCCAGATAATTCTCAAACAAATTAATTTCACCTTGAGATCTAATTTTCATATCTGTCTTAGCATGTTTAAAAACAAACTGACCATTTCACTGTGCTCCCTCTTGCTACTTCTTGTTTGGTAAAACCACAGTTGAGTAGAAAAATGATGGACTGGTCTCAGTTCCCCCACTGGTTTGGAATTTAGGCAAAAACTCGAGGGAGCAGAAATGAGGTTCCTCTGATGAGTCACTCTTTCTTACAGAAAATACCATGATTTGTCTTAAAGGGAATCTGGAAAACTAGTATCATGGATAGGGACCCAAGATATCAAGAAGCTACAGACTTGATGGCACCCAAAAGGTCAAGAGACTAAGACCCAGAGAATCTGCCCAGATTCAAAGCACTCCAGACAACAAAACATTTTCAAACAGACTATATAGGCCACTGTGCTCTCTTCCAGTGGCCTGAGCCTGCTCTCACTCTGCAGAGGGTTTTTCTTTTCCTACTTTAATGGGCCCACACTCGCCCTACACAGCATTTCTTTTCCTACCTTTAATAAATGTAAAGACTACAACAGGAATATAAAAAGGAGTTAGTAGCTGGGGATTTAGCTCAGTGGCACTGAGCCTGCCTTGCAAGTGCAAGGTCCTGAGTTCGATCCCCGGTACTGGAAAAAATAAAATTAAATTAAAACATAAAAAGATTTAAAAAACAGGAGTTAGGAAAGAAAGACCATGGCAGCAAATACTTTAGGCTTTGAAAACTATAAAGCCTCTGTCACAACTACCCAACTCTGCTTCTGTGGTGCAAAAACAGCCACAGAGAATCAATGATGAGTGACTATGTTCCAATAAAACTTTATTTAGAAACATATTGGAGAGCCAGAATTGGCCATGGTTTGAAATTATAGTTTCTATGATGTACTATGGAAGGTAGGACACAAATACATGTAAGCGCTCTGAGCACGCATGTATTTGGTTATGCTGAGGTGCTCAAGCTGACACTTTAATATACACTGCCTTGGAATGACACTGTGTTTGGCCTTTTAGCCGTTAATCACTCCTGGAGCAGCAATTCTCAAACTTTTTGATTACAAGATTTTTTTTAGACTCTTGCTATGTATTGAGGATGTCAAATAGCTGTTGCTTATGTGGCTTAGTTATATCTATCATATTCTACATGTAAACTAAAATTTTATCTAGGTATATTAATGCATTTCAAAGTAATCACAATAAACTAATTACATATATTACTATACCTATATTAATAATTATATTTTCCAAAGCAAAAAATAAATTTGCAAAAAGAGGGGCATAATTTACATTTTACAAATGTTTAATGTCTGGCTTAAAATAGCTGGATTATTTGCTTTTATGCTGAGTTTATTGTGACATGTTGTTTTGACTGAAGCACGTGAAGAAAATCCAGCTCTGTGCGTACACACACATGTACACTTACTTCTTTTTGTGGTGGTGGGGATCAAAACTAGGGCTTCATGCAGGCAGGGCCACTACCCGGCCATAAACTACATTCCCAGCCCACACAAAGATACAATCTGAAAAGGGAGGAGTACTTCAGTAATGCTCCAGGCGACTGCAGGTATCATTCCTTGATATCACCCCAGAGATCAGTGACTGCCACAGCAGTGGATGAGAGGGAGTGGTGAGTGACCCTGAATGGGTACACCCGAGATTTCTTTTTGGGAAAGAAAATGTCCTAAAATTAGACTGTGGTTATGGCTGTGTAACTCTATAAATATATTAAAACTGTACATGTAAGTCAATTTTTTGGTCTACCTCAGAATAAGAAAACAAAAAGAAAAGATCAAACAATATGGCTACAGTTAGAAAGAGCAAGAAATGGGCAATCAGACTAGTACCACAGGCTGCACGAAGGAAAAAATACTACAACAAAACTCATCAACTGGTGTTTTTTTTTTTTTTTTTTTGGTACCGGGGATTGAATTCAGGACCTTGAGCTTTCGAGGCAGGCGCCAGAACCACTTAGCTAAATCCCCAGCCTGGTTTTTTTTTTGGTACCAGAGATCGAACTCGGGACCTTGCGCTTGCAAAGCAGGAGCTGGAACCACTGGGCAAAATTCCTGGCCCATCAATTGGTATTTCTTAAAGGTTGCTGCATTGCAGGATGGAATCTAGAGCTGCATGAACTTTTCATCCTTTAAGACATTAAAACCCACTTATCTTGTACTTTGAATATTTTATGCATGATTTCATAACATGCTGGCACTGTTCAACTTGAAAATATTAGCTCACTGAGTCATGCAGAGCTTCCAAAATGTACAGATACATACATGATGAAACACTCTTTTTACTTAAGGACTCTTAAGTGAAACTAGTTTTTTTTTTTTTTAATATTTTAAGTGGATGGCAGTAAAGAATACAATGACTATGGTAGTTTGGACATTTCATCATACAGTATTCTTTTTTAAAAAAAAATCACATTTGTTAGTATCACAACTGATGCCATCAGAAATTCTTTAAGTACTAGGAAGTTGTCCAGCTCACAGTAGTAGATACAAATATTCCAAATTTCTAATTTTTACTCAGCAATAAACCATTTTCAACAAATACTTCTCAGTGTTATTTTATTTATTTATTTATTTTTGGTACTGGGGATTGAACTCAGGACCTTGTACTTTCGAGGCAGGTGGCAGAACCACTGAGCTAAATCCCTGACCCCTACTCAGCGTTATTCTTTTTTTTTTTTGGTACCGGGGATCGAACTAGGGACCTTGTGCTTGCAAGGCAGGCACCGGAACCACTGAGCTAAATCCCCAGCCCTCAATGTTATTCTTGACATAGACAGATCCACTTTATTCTTGTTTGCTTTTTTCTTTTGGTACCGGGGATCGAACTCAGGACCCTGTGCTTGCGTGGCAGGTGCCAGAACCACTGAGCTAAATCCCTGGCCCTAGTCTTGAGAAAATGTCTGCAAAATATCCAATGATTCCATGATGACCAATACTATCTATAAAAACTCTTACTGTAAGTGCATTAGATATAATTTTTATACTTCTCCAGAACTCTGTGATACTTTGACAGTACAAAATGACATGTCTGGGCTGGGCATGGTGGCGCATGCCTGTGAATCCAGCACTCACAAGGCCGAGGCAGGAGGATCCCAGCAAGTTTGAAGCCAGCCTGGGCTACATAGTAAGTTCAAGGTCAGCCGGAACTACAAAGCCAGACTTTGTTTCAAAAAACAAACAAAATAAAACAAAACAAAAGGGACACATTTGGCAGACTGAATAGGAAGGAAATGCCAACAGATCTGCCAAAGAAAAAACTAAAAAAGGAAAAAATGTTGTCATATCAGAGAGGAAAAATCTGTGTTATAAAATGGAAAGACCAAAAAAGACAACTTATTGTTAACTATTTATAATACAGAAATGATAGAACTGGAAGGAAGAAGGGAAACTAAAAAAATTAATAGTGGCCAATTCTATGGGTAATTCTAGTGGGTAATTCTATGGGTGGTGTTGACAGAGTTGACAACATGTAACAAGCTATCCCGCAATCTAAAAGCGCATAAAATATTTATGCACCTTCTGGACCAAACAATATGGGACCTGGCTGTTATTTATTCAAAACAAAGAGATTCAAAAAGTCATTTACAGTTTAGATCAGGCCTAACATACCAAATAACTGAAAAATACATGATAACAAAACGCCACCCAGGATGCCCATCATCAACGTCTTCACCATTACGTTCAGTTGGTAGATATTTTATTGAAATTACCCCACCCACACAAAAAAAGGGAAAGGCCAGCATGACAGTGTAAAGTGTGCTGTTCAAAGACAATAATACGAAAAGAATTCAGAAAGAGACTAGGTATTACTGTCCAGATTTTAACGCTGTGTTGTGTATTGAATGTTTTAAGATATACCACACACAGAAAAATTACTGAATATATTTGATAAAAACTGTCATTTGCTGTTATATTACCTTATAAAAACTAACGAAAAAATATGCAATTTTGGTCATCTTGTATTTAAATAACCGGACTGGTAAGTGGTTGACCATAAATATTGTTACCAGCTGAACATGCCTAAGTGGCCACCCTACCGTGGCCAATCAAACTTGACTAGGGCTTTCTCCTTGGTGTGCCTGAGTATGTTCATTTGTTTTATCTGCTATCAGTTTCTCTCCCTTCCAAATCTGACCTTGCCACTTCTACTTACTGAATTACCATCCTATACTTATGTGTCCAATTAGATCAACCTTTTCTAGCTATCCAAGAAGGATAAACTTTGTCTTCTGAATATCTTGTACTTACTACCTTATGTTACCCAGACAGCTTCTCTGTTTGCCTTTCCCTACCCAGACTGTCATTCTCTAAAGGTAAGAACATCTTGCATTTCTCTTTATTCCTATCAGCATCTGTGAGACCTAAATAACTCCACTTGGAATAAGACAGTAAAGTGGCCTTGACATAAATTCCACTTCACTGAAGTCAACTATTCCCCTAGTCTCCTTTGTGCCCATAAAATGATAAAATGTCCTTGCTGTGGGACAACAGATAAAAAAAAAGACACAGCTCCTAACTCAATCCTCTGTCTGCCCAGAAAACAGATGCTCCCGGGCCCATTATCTATAGAACATTCTGTCAATGTGCTGATTGTTCCTTTTTCCCATAAACTCTACATGTAGCCACCCCTCAACCCCCCATGCTTGCTAAATATCAACCAATCATGTAACTGCTAAATGGAACATCCCCAAACCTTGCGGTAGCCACAATAAAAACCCTGCTGATTTGGAATTCGGGGCTCTCAATCCTGATCCGCTGTGTCGGTGACGGTTGAGTGCCCCTGCTCGAGCTTGAATAAACGACCCTCATGTGTTTACATCGGAATCGGCTCCCTGGTGGTCTTTGGGGACTTCGCGATCTGGGCACAACACATCTACTGGCTGAGTGCACTCTGCCTTCCTAATGGCCCTGTGTGTCCTCTACTGGAAACTAGCATCAACGAAGCACCAACATTCACATCCAGATAAAGACCTAGAAAACAATGGAAAAGACCCAAAAACCTGCTTTCTAGACCTGAGAACACTAGCTCTTAGCATATAGTTTCTAGACAAAGTTTTATCTCTAAGGCTTACTCAAATGACAGGGCAAGGTAATTAGTATCACAGCTTAAGATGCAATTATTCTCTGGGCAAAAAAAATCATGCTTTTCAAAGTGCCTAGGATGTGGCTTGAGAGGAAAACAAACATATGATAAGATATACAAAGATGCTTAAGTAGATTTAAGATATGTTTCTTTTTTGTCTTTTTTGAGACAGGGTCTCCTTACATAGTCCACGCTGGCCTTGAACCTGTGATCCTCATGCCTCAGCCTCCCAATGCCGTGACTACAGATGTGCACCATCATGCCCAGCTGGTAGGTCTCAGCATAACAAAATAACTGAAATGGGTTACTTTGGCTGAACCAAGTTAAAGGCCTAAGTTCAACATGCAAGATAGCAAGAAAGAACACTAGCCATGAATTGTGGCATTTATTATCGGTCAGTAAGCCAAATCAAACAGGCAACAAACCAAAAGTAGAAGCTCTATACTGAAAACCAACAGCAGCTGAAAGGTAGTCTTGGTTTCAAATCTTAGTTCAAAAATTGTATGAAATCACAAAGCTCCTTTAGCTCTAGGCTTTGGAGCCCTCATCTGTAAATGGGAATGTTACTATCTGCCTTGTAGTTTCTGAGTATTAGAAATACTATAGGGGAGTAAAAATACAAACTTTGAAACCAGATGGGTCTGGTTTAGAACTGACATAGTTTAAGTACTTAGGGCTCAGGTTTGTCATGTATAAAAGAGGTATGATGCCACCTCAGAGCTGCTGTGAGGATAAATGTTTGTTACTTTTTAACAATGTCTATAAAGTCTTAAAAATATACCTACCAAGGTGCTCAGTGAGTGTCCCTACTAGACATAGGTATACTCCTCACTTTGCATGCTGCCTTACTGTATTATATTTAATAAACATCAACTATTATAATTATTTTCCACTTTAAGAAATTTCAGAACAATGATTATAAGCTTTAATTCTGTATCACATTATACCCAATCCATATATATATTAATCAGAGGTAAATGATAGTTCATTAGTTATTCCAACTACAAGATTTTCAGGATAATTCACAGAGTAGAAGATGGATTAAGTTTAAAATGCTAAGAGAAAAAGCTTAGGAACAGGAAATAAATGGGAGACATGTTAATCTATATTAGGAATATTGTCTATTTATAAACTTACAGTCCTTAAATTACATGCTTATTTGTTGAAACAAGTCATTTATTATTTACTTTTCTGCCAAAGGCAAAGTCATACATAAGTTTAATTCTTTCCTACAGCTATCCTTCATTTTAAGCCATTCCACCTGCAGTTGTCTTGGCTCTAGATCAATTTCACTGGGTCACAAGGGGAGGACTGATCTTATCAGTTCTTCAAAGACATTTCAAAACTACAAGCATTAAAAAACCGTAGCAGCCATTTTATACCACTATTCCGTAGGGTGGGAGTATGCTCTAGTTTCTAGAAACCACTTACCCTCTCTGGTAAACCCCTCAAAGAGGTTTTATATACCCAGAATGAAAAATAAAAAACTGGATGGTGGTAATTCAATGTTCAAAAAAGAGAATTCAACAAAAGACTCTCTCACAGTAGAAGGAACCGAAGTTGAATTTAAGTGGCAAGTGATGCTGACCTGTAGTCCTAGCACCCTGGGAAGCTGAGGCAGCAGGACTGTAAATCTGAAACCAGCCTGAGCAACTCAGAGAGACTCTCAAAATAAAAAATAAGAGGGCTGGGGATGTAGTTCAGTGGGAAGGTCCTGATTTCAATCCCCAGTACAAAAAAACCTCAAAAATTTGTTTATTTTGCCAAATTAAAATTTAAAAATAGATCAATTATAACAGCAATTGGAAAATTAAAAAAACAAAAAAATATTATTTATGGGATATAATAGATTGTGTTATTTGGGAAAATTCACATCTAAAACAAAGTGCTCATCCAAACTGTTTAATAATGACCTGAGTACAGAATTTTTCTTTTGTATGTAAAAGTCCAAAACTGCCTAATAAGTAAGTAATTAGGTCTCCATCACAACAGAAATTTATTTTAACATTTAATAGCAATCAGGGGCTTGGGATTTAGTGGTGCCAGGCCTGCCTCACAAGTCCAAGGTCCTGAGTTTGATCCCCGGTACAGGAAAAAACAAACAAACAAACCCAAAACATTTAATAGTAATGGATAATTCTGCTATAGTCTTAACACTACAGGTATCAACAAAGGTAACATAGTTCTACTTTTGAATGGAGGTAAGTTATGTATAAAAACCTGGAACCTTACTCATACAAAAGATGTCCAAGTCATAAATAATTTGCTTTTGGCATTTGAATAGTTACTAATAGCACACCCATGTTTAATACTTGGTGATACATGCTTCCTCTAAAAAACCAAAAAGCAACTTACTTAAAACTTTCACCACTCAGCCACTATTATCAATTCAAATTTTCCTTTGAATATTTATATATATATATATATATATATATATTTATATATATAAATATATATATATATTCTGTTTCTTGTGAAACAGAATAGCATCATATTTTTATGCCACTCTCTTTACAAACTTACCTTTTCATTTTTTTTGTCTGCCTCCCGCAGCTGCTTTGCGGTCACACTTCGAGGAGTTCGAACAACTTCATCCTCAGCCACTTCAACAGTCCGTCCATTTGGCTACATGGGCAACAAGAAAGCATCATGTTATCAAGCTGGCTGGCAGATCAAGCCAGATTTACACTCAGGAGACAGTATATGAATCAAATTCTACCCCCGATGGACACTAACAAGGTTGTTTTTATATAACAGTATTATCTAAGACTTGATGGACTGACCTAAGTAACAGTGTTTTGTGATAAAAAAATAATGAACTATAAACAAAATTCTGTACCACAAATATTCTGATCTCACCCAGGTATCAGGCTTTTTAACAAGGACAACAGAATAAAGGCAGGTGAAAGGACATCTGAACTGTATTTGTACTATGACTACCAACTAGCTATGTAGTCTCAGATCTTTTCGCTATCTCAAGTCTTATTTCTACATTTGTAAAATGATAGGTTTGACATACGGGTGTTCAAGAGTCAGCAAACTTTTTTTTGTAAAGGGCCAGGGAGAAAATATTTTAAGCATGCTGGGTCATATATCCTCTACTGCAACTACATAACTCTTCCACTGTAGCACAAGAGCAGCATGGATGATACACACAAGTGAATGTTAATGATTTCTAATGTTGTTTCTAATTCTATAATTTAGGGGCTCCACTATTCTGAGATTAAGAAGTTTTATCAATCATTGCCACAACCTGAAAAGGCTATCTCTGCTTTCCTAACATTCCCCAAATGATAGATTGTGCTTAGAAGTGCTCACGGGTAGAATCAATTCTGTGATCCCCAAATCAAGCTTTTTTTTGGGGGGGGGTACCGGGGATCAAACTCTGGTCCTTATGCTTGCGCAGCAGGCGGCGAAACCACTGAGCTAAATCCCCGGCCCCCAAAATCAAGCTTTTAAGTTTCAGAATCATTTAAGTAAACATTTCTCCTGTCAACACAATTGGATACAGACTGAGGCATTTGAATAGTGCCCAAGTATCCACAAATAACCTTCTTTTTGAACTCTATCATTTTCCACTTGTGCATTCCTCTCATATTCAACACAATAAAATCAATATATCATGTACTAGTTTCAAAGCTTTATTTCCAGTTCTTGCACCTCTACCAGACTCATAGTGCAGCTACAGGTAAGAAAACAATCAATGTTCAAGGTTTCTATAAGTGACTTAATTTGCATTTATTAAATGATCAGTGTGTGGTGGCGGACGCCTGTAATCCTAGTACTCAGGAGGCTGAGGCAGGAGGACTGCCATGAGTTTGAAACCAGTCTGGGCTACATAGTGAATCTGTGACCTGCCTGAACTACACAGTGAGAGACCCTATCTAAAAAGAAAAGAAAAAAAGCAAAAGCCATGTTAAAAATGATCAGAAAGGGCTGGGGATCTGGCTCAGCGGTTCTGCCGCCTGCCTCGCAAGCACAAGGACTGGAGTTTGATCCCCAGTACAAAAGAAAAAAAAAAAAAAATCAGAAAAATGCAGTTGGAAAAAGAGACCATTTATGTTCTAAAACTCAAATTGTAAGCTTTCCAAAGATTTGTGGCAGAAAATCAAAACAAAAGCTGTCTTTTAGCTGATTAAATTTCTAATTTATCAAAATGTAATCTTCTGAAGTCTTAAGCAACTTGTTAGACAGCTAATGCCAAATCAGGTTTCCTTACTCTTGGGTTTCCTTTCTTCTGTGCTGTTTTGTCACTTCGGTGCTGCCTCTTCTAATCTTTCTGTGTATGTGTATGTCCATGGGGGCTGGGTAGGAGACAGTGAATAGAGAAAGGTAAGAAATCTCAGGAAGGCAAGTGGACTTAGGGGTAGATATATATCAGGAAAGTAAAATTTTTTTTCCACTTTCCAATATTACCATCTTGTCTATTTTCATGCCAGTTCTTCTCCTTCCCTCTTCTTTCCTTCGTATCTCTCCCATTTCTACATAAGCAGCTCACAAAGTTTACATCTACAAAACTACACTTCAGGGAACTTTCTATCATGGTCACCAAGTAAAAATGAAAAAGTATTTCAAACAAATATCAACTCTGAAATCCTCAACTAGTGACAACACTGGTCTGATAGATTTGGGAACATTCAGTTCCATTTCATAGGCTGAAATGATCCACAAACTAAGGGTGTTCACGCGCTCCTACCTGGGGCAATTTTAGTTCCTTTTTTATAGTATCTGTAACTGTGGCTGTTTTCCCTGACCGATTGCAGATCTCTCAATTTTCTAAGCCTTGGGATTTATATAGCTCTCATCATTACTAGGATTCCAGATGTTATTAAGAACTCCCCCCACACACCTGTATCATGAAACAATAAGCCGCCTATCTGAATAATAAAATCAATGGAATTCTTGGGTACCAGAAACAGGATACACTATGGTGGCTGCCTTATCTAACAGCAGTAACAAGCTGTCTTTTTCTACCACCAATAGCTATTCCAGAAGACCCTATCTTGAAAATTAACCACATTTAAATTAGCAACTCCCTATATGGGAACATATTATACATACAGATTCACTCATATGTACAATAAGTAACTGCAAACACCAAATCTAAAGTGCCTTCCTTGTGATTGTCGATTATGAGTTTTTAAGGAAAATAATGGCTTTTCTGATTATGGCACTTGCCTATAATCCCAGCATTTGGGAGGCTGAGGCAGGACTGCTGTCAATTTGATGCCAGCCTGGGCTACATAGTTGAGTTTAAGGCCAGCCTGAACTACATAGAAAGACCCTGCCTCAAAAAACAAAAAACAAAAACCCCCTACAGATTAGCAATTACATAAGCCTCTCATAACCCAGTTTTAAATTCTTAGAGAGCTCTGAAGTACTCCTCTTCAAAACCAAAGTTAATTTCATGTACAGTATACAATCTATAAATTACTAAAGATGCCTTTCAAATTTCATAAAAATCAATCAGTAACAGAAAAAATGATATAATCATTTCATTTACATGGATAAACTACACAGAGGCATCACTAGATCTATCTTATTTTAAAAGGGAAAACCCTGGGTCCCTTCTAAAAAACGCATGCGCAGAAGAACTGTGTGTTGGCAGGGGTGGTAGTAAACCAAGAGTGAGAATACCTACTGACAACCAGAATGAAATGCAAGACGGGCCACACAGCAGGAGAGCTGGAGCTTATTTTCTGACTCTTCATTTTAAGGAAATAAAATTGCTCATGTGAGTCAATCTTTAATTTATTAATTCCACACAATTTCATAAACATTTATTAAATACCAGGCACTGGGGTAGGGACTGTGGAAACAAAGACATATGAAAGGAATCTGCCCTTGAAGAGTTCAAAGCAGTGATGACGAACCCTTGAGAGCGTTCAATGATAACAGCCTGCTGCGGCACATGTGCAGTAGGTTCACCACCACTGGTTCAGAACAAAATAAGAAGGTATCCTTAACAATAAATTCCTACTTCATTTGAGGAGCCTTTACTTGTTAAACAAACTCTAAATTGCAAAAGAATCTGCATCTGAGATAAGCATTTATAAAGTTTAACATCTGATTTCTAGGATGAAACCATTTAAAACCCTATTTTCATTTAGTTACATACATTTTGTTCCTAGCTAGCAAAATGTAAAGATTTTAACTTCAAATTAAAAAAAATTAATTGGAAACCTGTCAGGTTTAAAACTAGGAGGGTAACTTACCAATTACCAAAAAATGGAGTATGAAAAGACCGTGAGTTTTGGAATTGGGCAAACTTGAGGCTAAGGTCCAACATCCATAGTTAATCACTGTGATTTTAAGGATTTTCCTACTCACCCTTTGACTTCATCATCTGTAAACATGAGAAAACTGTTTGTCTTTTGGGTATCTTGACAAAATACACTAAATGAGAGACCAGGTGAAAGCATATTTGCTTGAGAAATATTTTCTTCTAGTATTTTTCTGAAATTATGATGGTCCATCCCCTCTAACCCCATGTTCAAACATTAAGGTCACTTTTATAGCACGCTCATAAATATTAAGTCAGGGCCCAGATGTGCATTTATCAGGCACAATGCTTCAGACACAAATTATGCCGGGAAGATAACAGATTATGAAAGATAAGTACATACATCCTCTCAGAGGGTAAAAATAGTCCAGACTTGCTCTAGAGACAGTGCTGTTATCATTCTTTAAACAAAACAAAATCTAAGAAAACTGCATATTCACCATGCATTTATTCACTCAATGGTCAGTAAGTAAACATAGTAATGTGTAGAACCCTTAAAACCTTGAAACAAAAAAAAGGTAAGGCATAATCTCTGCCCTCAAACTTAGAATCTAGCAAAAGAAGGCAAGTATAAAATAGCAATCCTAATCTGCCTCGCAAGTGCAAGGTCCTGAGTTTGATCCCCGGTAGAAAAAAACAAAAAACAAAACAAAATAAACAAATAAAACAGCAATCTTAAAATACAAGACAAAAGGTGTTTTCTCCCCTCTCCTCTCTTTAAACAGTATGAGTTTTTGTTTTTGTTTTTTGTACTGGAGATTGAACTCGGGACCTTGTGCTTGTGAGGCAGGCGCAGCACCACTGAGCTAAACCCCTGGTCCTAACGGTATAAGTTTTGAAGGCAAGTTTAGAGACCAAGATTAAAATCCCAAATGTGTTAACCTGGACAAGTTAACATTTCTTTAAGAGTCCCAATCTGCTTAGCTGAAAGTTATATTGAGCGTACAGGAGGTGCGTAAGTTATAGACACTTTACGTTTATCACAAAAAGATAAAAGGTAAGGCCTTATGAACAATCAGAAGCAGCACCATCTTCAGCTGACAGGCTGGGCTATAAGGTGAGCCTAACAATAGCTGTTAATCTGGGAGTTTGTGCCACGCACACCTGTCAGATGCTTCACACACATTACCTAACAAATGGGCAAGACCTAGTCTTGGCCAATTTCTTTGTTTCAGTTGTGAAGAGCTCTGATACAAATTCCAGGCAGAACTTCTTGTCACTTTGTCTGAAAGCACAATTTTTCCCCTGCCAGATATTTTGTACATTATCAACTACATAAACCTTAGCTTCAGACATAGTCATTTACCTATTTTAAAATTCAACTCCAATTTTAATCTTTTTGTAGCTGAGAGAACAATTTTACAGATACGACCCATAACTGACATTTGCAAAATTTGCATATACATTCTGAGATATTTCATTTTGTGGTGAAGATCCTTGTGCTTTCTAAATAACTAGCCAAATGTTTTATTTTAAAAAATGAACAAACAAACACATGAGTCCTGAGACAAACAGAAAGGATTGCCTATCTCAAACACTACAATAAGGAAAGGATTTCCGGGGATGGTGTTTTGTTTTTCTCTTTTTTTGGAGACAGAGTAGTTCAATCTAGCTTCAAACTTGCGGTAAACCTGCCTCAGCACCCTGAGTGCTGGGATACAGGTGTGGACCACCACGCTTGGCCTCTGGGGATGGTTTTTAAGGTGAGATTCAAAGACCAATAAGGACAGTGTGTGTGTGGCTCCATAAATGTTAATTCCAGCTCACATAAAGGCAATGGATTATGAAGGAAGAACAGTGCAATTATAAGCAGTCAATGAGAGGAAACAATCTGCTTAGAAAGAAAAGCAGGTGCTGGACCACAAAGGCTGCAGAAAGATTTTGAATGCAAAAGCTACTTAAGGGTTGGTTTGAAGCAAGAAAAAGGACTGGAGGCAGTCAAGGGAGGCTACTGCTAGAGCCTATGAGCTAAGGTAAAAGGAGTAAGAGAGGGAGGAATCTCACTGAACATATCTTTTGGAGACAAAACTGGCAGTACTCTGCTGATGGATTAGATAGGAGGTAAGAAAGATATGAGGTTAAAAAAAAAGATATGAGGTGAGGAAAGGGTTAAAATCAAGGCTAATTCTTAAACATTTACGGTTTGATTAACAAATGGATGGTAATTTGCCATTTACAGAAATGGGGGCCAGGCATGGTGTGGTGGCCCATGCCTGTGATCCCAGCATTTGGGAGGCTGAGGGAGGAGGATCATTTTGAGTTCGAGGTCAGTCCTGGCTACAAACTGAGTTCAAGGCCAGACTGAACTACACAGCAAGACCCTGTCTCAAAGTATAGATTTAGACATGAGGTTCTGGAGATAAGAGACCAAATATAGATACGTAGGGACAAATATATAAGTGATCCTCAATATTCATTGATTTTGCATTGATGATTTTTGCCTCATGAAAATCTGTAACCATAAAATCAATACTTGAGGTACCTCTGCAGTCACGAGGACATGTACAGAGCTGCAGAAAGATTGAGTTGGCCTATAGTTCCTAGATGAAGTCAAGGCAACACTTTGCCTTATTTCAATTTTTCATAATTGTAAACAACTGTTCTTTGTGAGCCCTATTTAGAGCCACATATTTTCCATTTTTGTGCTTTTTGTTTGTAATTTCACTGTTTAAAATAGTCCCCAACCCACAGGACTAAAGTGTTGTCCAGTGTTCCTAAGTGATTTGCTAGAAGGCTGCAATGTCCCTTAATGAGAAAATATGTACATTAGGAAAGCTTTGTTCAGGCATGAATTCTGGTACCGTTGGCCATTTCAATGTTAATCATCTACATTAAAAAAGGTGTCTGTGGGCCGGGATGCAGCTCAGTGGCCCTGCTCCTGAGTTCAATCCCGAGTACGGGGGTGGGGGGGTGGGGTGGGGTTGGGAGAATAGGAGGAAAGAAAGAAAGAAGGAAAGAAAGAAAGGGGGGGGAGGAGGGAAGGAAGGAAAGGAAGGAAGGAAGAAGTCAGTCAGTCAGTCTTTGGACAGAAAGATACACAAAACAAGGCTATGTACTGACTAGCTAGTAAAAATACTGTCACCAGAGGCTTGCAGGAACCCACCATGCATTTTCTCTAAAAATTCTAGTCAGCATTCACTAATTCAGTGATTGCAGGGACTTTACAGAACAAAACTGCTAAAAATAAGAATCAATTATATCGATGTTTATAAAGTCCCCTATGTGTGCAAATACTAATGTGCTCTATGCTGCCAATATGAATGAAATGTTGAGATATTTGCAGACTATTAGAACCACATGAAATGGTGATATTAGGCCATTTTGCGTTTTTTTTGTTTTGGTACCAGGGATCGAACTTGGGTCTTTGCGCTTGCGCAGCAGGTGGCAAAACCACTGAGCTAAATCCCCAGCCCATATTAGGCCATTTTGATGAAATATATGGCAAGTACAGTTTCCACTAAATGTGGAATATTATACTAGGTGTTACATGGAACATATAACTCCAGTGGGGGAGTGAGTGAAAGCTTTAACGATGAGGCAGTACTGCAACTGGTGTAAAAATTGTTAGAAGAAACAAGACCTTTCAACACAAAAATAACATGAACAAAGACACAGAAGTCTAGCTAACCGGAATTATTTATCTTGGGAACAGCACTGGAGATAAACCTAAGGTTTAGGCCATGAAGAGGTGTATCATAACACAGACTTTGGATCTTATTCGACATGTGACAGGAAACTACTGAAGAGATGTGAACAAGAAATTCACATGGCCAAGGCTGGGCTTCAAAAGATTCAACTGACATGAGTGGGTAGAAAATTTGGCAACAGAGAGACTGAAAGCAGGCAAGCCAGTTAGAATATTGTTCGAACAGACTAAGCAAAAATAATGAGTGGCATAAAAATTGAAACAGAATTACTATAAAAGACATTACATACCATTAGAATAACTTATTGTAATAGATATCTTCAACTGTAAAAAAATAAGTAGGTGGCTCACATGGCCTATCATGAAGAATAAAAAGAAAGTGTCTAATTCAATAATTACCTTTTGAGTGTCAAGCATTGGGCAAGGTTATATATATACTCCCAAACAAGAAAAAATAATACTATGGCAAATCTTTATGAAAATTCCTACACTAACACACAGTAATTGTTCATTAAAAATGAATTATCTTTGAAATTATCCTTATGTGCTGAAATTCAAAGTAAGAACTGTTAAAGACCAACTGCCTGAGACCTATGCAACTAAGCTATTACTACATTGTGTCAAGTGAAAAAATACTGAGTACTTGTTTGAAATCTACATTGGACTATTGGGAAATGGGAAGAAAGTGTTCAAATGGGAAGTGGAACAAGTAAGGGAGGGAGGGAGAAAGGAAGGGACAAGAAAAAAAGTGAAAATAGAAGGAAAAAAATGGAAACAAAGCTTCTGCACATAGGGAGGGGAGGGGGTCGAGGGGGAGAATGGGATAAAATAAGATTTAAAAAAAGAGAACTCTACATTGAACTAAGGTGTCATGAAAATACATAAAAGATATGATTTTTTTTAAAGCCAGGCATGGTGGCACATAATCCCAGCACTCTGGGAGGCTGAGGCAGGAGGATTAAATTCAAACCCAGCCTGGGCAACTTAGACCCTGTATCAAAATAAAAAATAAAAAAGGGCTGGGGGCATAGCTCAGTAAGAAGACTCCGGATCTTATAGCTCTATTTCTTTTTTTTTTTGGTACAGGGGATTGAACTTGGGACCTTGTGCTTGTGAGGCAGGCAAAGGAACCACTGAGCTAAATCCCCGGTCCTTACAGCCCTATTTCAGAAATGGGCAAAGATTACCAAGAAAGCTCATTATAAACGCAGATTCCTAAAAGCTGAGTGCAGAGGCATACACTGTAGTCCAGCTATTTCGGGGACTCCGGCAGGAGAACCACTTGAGCCCAAGAGTTCAAGGGTAGCCTGGACAACACAGCCAGATCCATCTCAAACCAAAGCAAAAATCAAACAAAAAGCAGATTCTCCAGTCCCAATTCTAGAATTTGAACTTTTAAGATCTGTAGTAAGACCCAGAAATCTACACATTTAACAAACATCCAATATGACTCTATGAGAATAGTCAGAGACAACACTTTGGTTCAATTTTTTTTTTTTTTTTGGTACCAGGGATCAAATTTAGGATCTTGCACTTTCGAGGTAGGGGCCGGAACCACTGAGCTAAATCCCTAGTGACAGCACTTTGAAGAATCCTGCAATGCTTCAATTTAACTAAGATCTTCAATTTATAATCAAGATAAGCCAGCTGCAGGTGGTGGCACACAGCACTCAGGAGGGTGAGGCGGGAGGATTGCTTCGAGATCAAGGCCAGCCTGGGCTACATAGTGAATTCCAGGCCAGCCTGAATTACAAAGTGAGACCTTGACACAACTGATCAATGGGTTACTCACTCAATAAATAAATAACAACATAAGCCAAACACATACAGTTAAATGCTTTACTCAAGTTTAGAGTTTCCCATTCTTGCCAGGCAGACCATCTTCCTCCAAATCTGGGCATTCACTGTTTCCCTAATCTCTCCCAATCTACCCACTACTCAAAAGCCAACTTTTGATCGGGGATTTAGCTCAGTGGTTCCACCGCCTGCCACGCAAGCACAAGGACCCGAGTTCGATACTGGGTACCAAAAAAACCCACTAAAAACAAAGGCCAACTTCTGTGATTAGGCACATTTTGTGTTCTCCAGGGGCCACACGGGTTATACTGCTGATTTTCTGAATAAGTATAATAGTCCCTCAGTATCTAGGGAGTTGGTTCCAGGACTCCTAAGGATACCAAAACCTGCAGATGCCCAAGTCCCTTATGTAAAAGGGTGCCATATTTGCATATCACCTACACACATCCTCATTCTTTAAATCATTTCTAGATTACTTAAAATACTTAATACAATATAAATGTTATGTAAGTAGTTGTTATACTGCATTGTTCAGGGCACAATGGCAAGAAAAAAGTCCATACATGGCATAGATGCAATTTTTTTGAAGACTATTTTTGATCCCCAGTTGAACCCATGGATGCAAAATTCACGGACAGGGTGGCCAACTGTATGTCCTTTTCTACCACTGGAATAAAGGACTCTCAGAAGAGAAACTGAGCTTTCCTTTTTGTATACCTTTTAGAATGGGACTGTATAAATACCATGGTATTCCTTTTTATTGCCTTTAATTTGTAAGCAGGATCTTGCTTTTCTCTAAGTAAATATGTACAAGGCATAGTACAAGGCATAGAACAAGTACTAAATAAACAACCCCTTATACTTAGTCCAATAAAGTTTTTCAAACTGTATCATGCCTCACATGGTTTCAAACATGAAACCAATTTAGTGGGTCACAATATTAAAGAAAGATAAATAAAAGAGTTTTCTGTGTTGTAAAATATCTTGCTTACTGGAGTCGTAGTCAAAAAATTTGAAGGACACAATTTTGTAAATGTTGTTTCAGCTAACCTCCAGTACATCCATTTTCAACATTTGGTAAGCAAAGATATACTTTCTCAATCAACTAAGATTCAACCACAGTTTCCCTTTTCTACTCCTCAAAATTAATTACTAGGGTTTTGTTTTTTGGTACTGGGGATTGAACTCCAGTCCTTGCGCTTGCGCAGCAGGCAATGAAACCACTGAGCTAAATCCCCGGCCCCAATACTAGGGTTTTTATTCATTTGGGGTAAGTCCTAAGTCTAATGTGCATTTTTCACAGTATGTGTTCCCCAGAATCTGTTCGTTCTTCAGATGAGTCATTTGAGTGTTATCATGCACTTCAGATGGGCTCTTGTTGGAGCACCTGTCTCTCGCCTCAAGTCCATCTGAAATTCTAGAAGTGCCAAAGAGGGTTTTGAAATTTTCACATTCTGTCACATACACACAAGGCTCTAGAATTAAAGTATGTGGTCTTTTTCAAGATCACTTCTTCCTTTACGCTGGAACAAACGTCTCTATTTCCACCATAACATTACTTTCTTGATGCTCTATATAATTTTTAATTGTATGTTTCAATTTTCTCTTTTAACTTAACATTGACAAAATGATGCCCTTTTTTAGGTTTCAGGTGTGCATCTTCCTAATTAGCAAGTGAAATGTGTGAATGTTTATACAGGCCTAACAATACACTGTGACCTGTCACATCTCTAACACTGTTACCAACAAAATTCTCCACTTCACGAAGTAACTTTCCTAAATCTAGCCAATGGAATTAGTTTTCCACCCTCCAAACCTTCTCAACACTCTGTTCAAACCTCTATTAGCATCTATTAGTCTGTAAAATAATTATTTATGAGTCTGGATCCCATACTAGTCCCTACAATTAACTCAACTACTGTGTGCATACCTCGCACTGCTCACAAACACACTGGAGTGCACTTCACCTAGCAAGGCCTCAGGACTAGCTTACTGAATTGTACTGAAAATAAAATAAAAATTTAAAAAGGTGAAGAGTTTAGTGAATATAAACAGGATAGGTAGGAGATGTTTCTAATTCTATACACCCTCCATAGTCTCAATTTACTCAACCATAAAGTATTTAGAAAATACTTTAATTTAGAAAAATAAAAGTATGGAAACTGGATAAAGATGTGGTTTTTTTTTATAAAATGGAGTACTACTCAGAAATAAAGAACGAGAAACTAGAGACATTTATAGCTAAATGGATGCATATTGAGGCCATAATCTTAAGTGAAAAATAGGACACACATGTGTAAATACCGAATAGCTTCTCTGGTGTCAGAAACTGAAAGTGTTAATAAGGATGAAAATGATGAAAATGATTAAATTGAATAACTGATAATTTGAAATAGGAAAAGGTCCAAAGGTGTAGGGATGGCAGGAGGGGAAGGGGAAAGGGAAGAAGGGAAAGGAAAAATTATGAGAAAGAAAGAAAAAAAAAGCAAACAAAGTCTATGTAAATAGGGAAGGGTGGAGGGGGTGAAGGGCGCACAGGTAATGGGGGAAAAATATGAACTAAGATACATCATGTTCAGGTACAAACACCCAATGATAAATGTAAATTTATTGCATACCTAAAATGTACCAATAAATATATAAATAAAAATAAATAAATAAAAGTATGAAAGATAATACGAGAACCACGGGAAAACAACAATAAAGAATTTAGAAGCATCCCCGGTAACAACAAAAAAGAATTTAGAAGCAGAACACTAACGCCTGATAGAAGGGATGTGTTGCCCTCCGTGTTTCCACACATGGGGCTGCAAACACTCTTCCAACCTTCACCGTTCTGCCGTATCACCCAGTTGTACTCTATTTCAGGTCCTCACCACGTGTGGTGTGTACAACAGACCAGTTCACTGAACTTGCCATAGAGCTTTCTTACAGGGCCACACACACCCCTCAAAGAGTTTTCGGTGACCGACTCCCTCTTGACCCGCTCCAGTTCCGGCCTCCGCTGGCCACATTCACCAGTCCAAGAGTGTGCAATGCAACCATTTCTCTTTAACAGTCCCAACTAAAATGGAAGCAGATCTAGAAAGGGCAACTTTAACCCTCTTTAGGTCACCGTGTGTTTCCTCCACTGGCTACCACTGCACTATGAGTTGGGATAGACATCAGCCTTCCAGGAGACGCCACAACTTCCCAACGCCACCTAAGGTCCCATTCCCCTCCGCGCTCAGCCGGCCCTGAGGGCCTGTTGGAAGGGTGCGCTATTCCGGCGCCCGAGGCTGCTAAGAAGGCTTGACCTCTGAGTACTTCTCTATATACCTACCCCAGACCCTTCAACTTCCTTCCTCCAAAATGGGTTTCCCTGCCCGTCCTCACGCTTCCCGGGTTTCCCCTGCTCCCCAGACGGTGCGCTCTCCTCCCACCTGCCCTGGTGCTCGGGGAGCCCAGCGCCTCAGGTCGCGCCGACCACATCTGCACGCTCGCGGCCGGGGGCCGGCCTCCCCCGGCCCACGGTCCCCATCCACCAGTCCAGACTCACCTTGGGCTTCTCGGGTAGCTTCTTCCGGTTCTTCTTCTTAGGCTCCTCACCCCGCAGGCTCCGCAGCAAGGCCGAGTCGTCCGGGGTCGGGCCTGGCGCGGCCACCGCCTCCTCCCGCCGGCGGGGCGGACTTCTGCGCTTCTTGCGGGCGCCGGCGCACGCCACGGCCCAGCCGTAACCCAGCAGTACCAGGAGCAGCAGCCCGAGCGCGCCGGCGCCCACCAGGATCACCCAGCCCGGGTACCGCCGCGGCTCCAGCCCCAGGTCGAGGCCCAGCTCCGTGCGCAGGAAGCCCAAGGCGACCGAGAGCATCTCCCGAAGGCGTGCCGAGCCCTCCTCGGCCTGCTGGGCCAGCTCCTCCTGCCAGCTCCGCGCAGCCATCTTCCCTCCCGTCAGGAGGACTCACGGGATGACGCCGGGGCGCGGGGATGCCGCGGAAGAGCTGAGCGCAGCGCCGAGGTCTGGGCCGCCTCAGGCCGAGCGCATCGCGGCCACTGCTCGCGCCCGGGCCGGGGCTCGGCCGCTGTCGCTGCCGCCGCGGGGAGGACGGGGGTGCTCCCGGGTGCCCCCGTGTCAGCCTCACGCAGCCCCCGCCTTCAGAAGGGAGAGACGGGAGAGAGTGTCTCCAGCGGCGGCCGCTAAGCGGCGTCTCGGCGCCGGCGCCCGGCCCCACTATCCTCCCTCGGCGGAACAATGGCGGCCAGAGCTGCGCTCCACTGCGTGCGCCGGGCCGCCCGCGGGTCACGTGGGCGCGATGGGCGTGGCGCAAGGTCACGTGGGTTGGGTCTTGAGGGCGAAGGTTCCGCGCCTCAGCTCTGTGGCTGTGGTCCCCCGCCTGGTGGAGACGCGAAGCACGGGGACTGGTGACTCCGGACTGCGGCTCGGGAGGCCTCAGTGGTGTGGAGCTAGAGACTTAGTGCCTCAGACGGGTGCTAGGGAGGGGCTCGTGGGAGGCGGGGTGGGGAGAGCGAGGGTCGTGGGGTCTAGGTCGCAGCGGCCCCCGGAGATGAGGGTCTTTCATTTATGATTTTGGGCTGACGTTGGAGTGGAGCCAGATTTTCTCCCTGAGGTCATCGTGCATATATGATATGGACAGCCACATTGTTAAGTGAAAAAATCAAGCTACAAAATAATATTCTTAATTAACATAAATAATGAACAAGTAGTAATTTTCTTTTTTCTGGTACTAGGGATCAAACTCAGGACCTTGCACTTGCGAGGCAGGTGCAGCAGCACTGAGGTAAATCCTCAACCCCTGAAATGTGTATATATACATGCTGTCTTAGTTACTTTTCTGATTGCGGAGACAAAATACCCAACACTCACAAGTTAAGGGAGGAAAGGTTTATTTAGCTTACAGTTTGTAGAGGTTTCAGTCCATAGTTGGCTGCTCCAAGGCAGGGTAACACATGGCAGAGGGGCAGCAGTTCATGGCGGACCGAAGGTAGCAAACAAGAAGGGACCTGAACAACATCTTTCTACCCCTTGTATCTTATCTAGGCTACTGGGATTAGGGCGGTGCCAAATCAGTCAGTGGACTGGTTTAATCCCAGCATCACATACTCTACATTCAGCCACCTCTGAAAAAGCCCCCTATGACTGCATGAGGCTTTGGGGGTACACCAAGACCCAAACCATAACACATGCATAAACAGTATTTAGAAATGGATACACATGGATACACAGCTGGAATGGTATTCCTCAAAAGCTTTAAAACAGTTTATAATGTATCTATGAACTAGGATTTCGAGTGGTTTTTACTTTGTACTTGCTCTTAGCCAAAAGACCGAGAAGCAATCGAGTGGTTTTTACTTTATATAGTCTTCTGAGTTGTTTGAATATTTTATGTAACTATACATTATCCTTTTAATTAGAATAAAATAAGTTTTCATTCATCTTTTACAAATCAGTAAGTGGTGTATTATTGAAACAAAAAATTTTCCCCCAGGAGGACCATCACTTTTGAGCCATGTATACATTTGTGTAATTTAAACCTAAAGTGCATTCCAAGGAAAACTTCCTGTGTTATTTGAGCGTTGGCTTTCACTGAGGCCCACTTTGCTGAATAATGCCACCACTAGGTGTTAAAATGTACCAGTGTGTGTGCTTTGTTAATAAACCCACTAGCTTCTAAAGTTCCAGTCAACTTTTTTTTTGGTACCGGGGATCGAACTTGGGTCCTTGGCTTGCAAGGCAGGCGGCAGAACCACTGAGCTAAATTCCCGGCCCTCCCAGTCAACTCTTAAGAACATTTTCTAAAGCTATGAAACCTTTATTACTATGAGGAGGTGATAAGTAGCCTCTCCTGAAAGAGAGGGAAAAATAACACCTCAAACCTAAAGTTTGTAAAAGTGAGTAGCTATTCTTGGCAAGCAGCAGCTGTCCTGCTGGGAAAGACTGAAGTGTTTATGTAACTTAGTAACCTCGGATAGGCAGAAGCTGACCGAAGAATGAGTATAACCTAGAGAGCAAGGTTTGGCAGTACTCAAGTTTATAACACCACAGTGTCCTTGCTACAGCTAAATCCATTTGATGAACTACTGGAGCCTGCTGACCTGCTACTTCGTTCTCCCTTCCTCTTCTCCTCCCCTTCCTCCTTCTTCCTCTCTTTCTTCTTCTTTTTTCTTTCTTTTTTTTCTGGCTTAGGCTGTGGCACAAAGTGAATTTCCAAGTGTGTTGCTATTTGGATGAATTCATACGGCCTGTGGTATGACCCTTAGTGAATATAGGTGAGGTCTTTGATTGCTACAGTATCAACCTATCACTATTACCAAAAAAAGATGTTGTTAGGTAACATGTCTTTTTCAGATAAATATGTCAAATTATTGTTTTCTAGGAAAAATAAAGATTAAAAAGCTGTACTATGTTTCTAATTGTACCTACTTTGGGCCAAGATAATTCTTACTCTTCTGTGAGTAGCAATGAAACCTATGTATGTGAATGTTCTGAACAGATGCAAACTTACCAAGCAGGCAGTTTCAGTACTTTATGATTCTTGTTCCTAAAAGGTTATTTAGTTTTCTGGGTGTACTTTGTCTCAAATAGAGTAAGAAAACCTTGTATTTGTGCTGTGGTTTTAGGCTGCTCTTCCAAATACTCAGAATTTAGTCATAGGCAGGAAGACCTAAGATGGGCAAACTGTCATTATGCTCTAAGAAATTGGAATTAGAGAGTACTACTCTTGAGGGAACAAGAGTACTGAAGCATGATGATCAGCTCGGGCTCCCTAACGGACCACTACAGACTGGGTGGCTTAAACAAGTTATTTTTACCACAGTCCTAGAGGTTGGAGGTCCCAGATCAAGGTGCTGCCACAGTTAGTTTCTCCTGGGGCCTTGCTCTTTGCCTTGTGAGTGGCTGCTTTCTTTCTGTGACCTCACACAGCCTTTCCTTTGTGTCCTTGAAGAGAGAAATCTCCTCTTCTGGTGTCTCCTCATCCTCTTCCTCCTCTGTCTTTCTGGCACTGTACTACTCCATTCTCCATTCTAAGCCCTTTTTATTTTGAAACAGGGTCTCACTAAGTTGCCCAGGCTGGGGTGGAACTTGGGATCTTCCTCCTCAGCTTCCAGTATTGGGATAACAGGTGTGGGATAGCATGCCTGGCTTCTCCATTTTCGGACAGCACTAGTCCTGTCAAATTAGAGCCCTACTCTTATGACTTTATTTAAATTTAATGACCGCCTTCAAGGCTCAATCTCCAAATACAGTCGCAATGGGGACATACACATTATGGTGGTCATAATTCAGGTCGTAACAGGGTAAGATTTGGGATTATGTCACAAAATTGCCTCCCCAGCACGCCTTGCTAGAACACAAACTGCGAGGGCAGGCAACGTGTCCACCTTGCCTACCATGGCACTTCTAGCACTTATCTCAGGGCCTGCGAGTGAAGACAGTGTTGGGCCAGGGATTTAGCTCAGTGGTTTCGCCGCCTGGTGTGCAAGTGCAAGGACCCGAGTTCGATCCCCGGTACCAAAAAAAAAAAAAAAAGTGTAGAGAGTGTTGAACTAATGGATTAATAATGTATGTAGTGACTGGAAAGTGAGCCGGGAAGGAGGCTGTTTCAGTGGTTGTACAATGTGAGGTACCAAGTGCTTAAACTCGGGTGGAAGGAACGAAAGGAAAGAAGGGGTGACAGGAAGACAGTGGGATAATGTGAGGGGAGACTCACAGGAAGCCCATGTTCCTCCATGAGGTAATATGGCGGCCACTATCCAGTTAGTAAAAATGGAGCAGTTGAGAGAAGTTAGTTTGTTACACTGCTCATCATTTTGAAATGAGATGACCGTTAGGACTTATTTGGTAAATTGTGAAACTGAAGTCCTCAGAGCTTCTCCCAGGTGTTTCCTGAGAGTTCTCTGAAGACATGGCCTTTCTTTCTCTTTCAGCACCCGACTGCTTGTACCCTGCTTTGATAGCACAAAGAGAATTATAAGAACCAGAAATACCCATTTCTCTGTTCCTTCTCATAATTTTATTTCTGGTACCCATAGCAGAAATAGAAATTATGGTCATACTGGAAATCACCCTTTCAGGCACTAATGCTTGTTACTTCAAAATTAGTTTTCTTTTCCTAACCACTTCTTTACCTTTATAACTCTTAAGAGAAATGACTCAGAACTTTCCTTCCCAGTTCCCTAGCTGAGTTGTTTATGAATGGAACTTTGCACCTGCAAGCAGGCCACTTTCTGAAAAAGGTTATACTCACATCATTCTTAGTTTGTATCAGCTTTTTGAACATGTCTATTCTCTCTACCGAACAAACTATTTTTAGCCATCATTAGAACTGAAACTCCAAAGATTGTTAAATATAGATTTAGAGTAAGTGGATTACATCTACTAGGATTTGGCAACAGGAAATCACTAGTTTGCTATGGATAACTAGAATGTTTTCTTGTAGTTTTTGTCCTAGCTGCTCCCAAAGCCAAGAAACAAATTCAGTGTTCAGGAATGTTTCTCTAAAAGACTATGTGTTAGTCTTCACGAGTAGGCAACATTTTGCATAATCTTGAGTATAGGCTTTTTGTTTTGCTTTGTTTTTGAGACAGGATCTCGCTTGTAGTTGAATCTGGCTTTGAATTCGTTATGTAGCCCAGGCTGGTCTCTGAACTCCCAGTAATCCTCCTGCTTCTGCCTTCCAAGTGCTAGGATCACATGTATGTGACACCACACCTGACTTAGATTTAGACTTGTATAATGAATTAATACAATAACAATTTTGAAGTATTGTATATTAATGCCATCAGCTTTTGCAGAGTTACTATTCCTCTTTGTACAGAAATCTGTATAATTTTTTTGCTACTTGTCTTAAATACTCGGCAACAATTAGCGAAAATGAAATAGCAATTAATAACAAAAGCACATTCTAAATGTAACACAATTGAAGTAGAAATTGTAGGATGTTTTAATTAGGACGAAGATTCAGCTGCGTGTTAACTGCAATATAAACAAGATGAAATTTTGTTTTCTACTCAATAGTCTGATTTCTCACATAATGCTAGTGTGTTGGCTTCTTAAATCCTGCAGTTCAACCATCCCTAAAATTTTAGCCTCGTCTGCTTGCTCCTAGTTAGCTTGTCACCAAGTCCAAGTTCTAAGCAGCAAAGTGGGAAAGCAAGGAGTAGATTAAAAGGACACAGTTTTCCATTTAAGGAACACAAAGCAGAAGCTGTATATGTTACTTCCGCTTACTGTTCTCTTGGCCAGAGTTTAGTTACATGGTCACCCTCAGCTACAATGCGGCTGAGAAATATTGCCAGCTAAACTCAGATTCTGGTTTTTAAGAGAACATGAAAAGTCTGGCTGCAGCATTAGTCTAAGATGAATGCTCATTGGACTATGTTGACCAAATGCATGTTGGACTGTGAAGGAAAAAGCAAAATTATCCATCAGCAAAAAGCTGAAAACATATAGTCAAAAAGCAAGTGTAAAAAGTGAAGTGTAATTGACTATTTTATGTATATTATGGATCTTAGCAATAGAAGCTCTTATAACTTCAAGTATATTGTTTGACTTTGAATACACTTAAGAGTCACATGCTTTGTAAAATAAAATTATGAACAACCTAGCTGTATGGAAGTTTCTGGCTTGTCCTTTTTCTGAAACTTTATGGCAGAGCCAGCATTACTGAGAAAGCTAAATGCTTTGAGTAGCCAAGTTTTCAGCTATGAATACATTGTAATGGCTTCCAGTATTTTCTAGAAAGAGCTTCTCTGTTGGGCCTTAGACAATATAGTTGTCAGCCAGGCATGGTGGTGCACACCTGTAACCCCAGAACTGTAGGAGGGTGAGGCAGGAGGATCACAAGTTTGGGGCCCACCTGGGCAATTTAGTGACTTAGCAAGAGCTTGTCTCAAAGTTAAAACAAAACAAAACTCGCTGGGGATAGAGCTCACTGTGAAGGCTCTGGGTTCAATTCCTAGTAACTAACTCTGTCTCTCTCTCTGTCCGTCTCTGTCTCTGTCTCTGTCTCTGTCTCTCTCTCTCTCTCTCTCTCTCTCTCCACTTGTCCCTTAGTATCTGTGGAGGATTAGTTCTAGGACTTCCTTGAACATCAAAATACAAGGACACTCAAGACTCTTCTATAAAATGGCATGGTATTGTAACTTATGCACACCCGGTCTTATATGATAAATCATCTCTAGATTACTTATAATACTTAATACATGAAAAAGCTGTAAACAGTTGTTACACTGGATTGTTTAGGGAATAATGCCAAGGAAAAATCCTCCTGTCTCAGCCTCCTGAGTTCTGGGATTAGAGGTGTGTGCCATCATACCCAGCCCTTTCTTTGAATATTTTCTGAATCTACAAATGTGAAACCCATGGATACAGAGGGCCAACTGTACTTTAACTTTGTGCATAAAGAAGACTTTTATCAAGTCATGTGTTCGGAGGATTGATGAGTTCAAAGCTGACTGCTGGTTATAGATGGGACCTACTTGGAAGAAAGAGGCAGATCACTGGGAGCTTAAGCAGAAGAGTGTGCTAATGTCCCTGGCTCTCCCCCTACCCCCGCTTCCTAACTACCATGATCAGAACAGCTTCCCTCCACTAGGCCCTTCCACAACGTGGTTTATGCCTTGGAACCTGCCAACCATGGACTGAAACCACTGAAATTGCAAGCCACAATGAACGTCTTTCAAGTTGTGGGTGTCTGGTATTTTGTCCCAGCAGTGGGAAACTGACTAATATAAGTAATAAAGATACATACAAATGCTGTTTCTGAAAGTCTGTCTCATATGTATACCCTGAAGGGTCAGGGAGTAGGATGCAGTATCTCCAGTCTTCTTTACCTCATAACCATTTATTACTAACCTGTTTATCTGGTTTACAAGTTGCCACAGTGGGAGAAAGAGAGATTTGAATTAATATCATCTGTATTTCAGCTAGGATAGTATGATATGTATGTCAACAACATTCTAGTATATGTGACCAGGGTCAATTGCGAGGGAGGTCTGTGTCTGGCTGTTTTGTTGCACAAAGGGTAAGTGTCTGGGGCCTGTCACTGGAAGAGTAGGGGTGGCACAGATTTTATCTAGGGAAACTTATTCTTCAAGGCCACTTTTTCTGAGTGCTTTTTGTTGTTGTTGTTGTTGTTTTTTGTACAGGAGATCGAACTCGGGTCCTTGCGCTGTGCAGCAGGCGGCCAGACCACTGAGCTAAATCCCTTGTCCTTTTTCTGAGTGCTTTTAATCTTAGAATGTCTGAATTGGAAGCAACATACATTATTTTGATGGTCCAAGTCATTGTTGTCTAATATATTAGATTTTTTTTTCCTCTAAGCATTCCTGATTTTTTGGGAGCTAGTCACAACACAGTATCTTCGGTACTATGATCTTTAAATGGATATTTTGAAGAATTATGAACTAGAGTTAAAATTTTTACACTGAGAGGATGAACAAAGCCAACACTTTGGTGAGTTTAGTGTATGGGAGCCCTATATTTTAGGAGTAGTTTGGACATTTGTTTCTGTATTTAATGAGCCAAGCTTTTATTTATTTATTTATTTTATTTTTTAGTTCTTTTATTGGTACATTTTAGGTATACAATTCGTTTACATTTATCATTGGGTGTTTATACCTGTACATGATGTATCTTGGTTCTTTTCTTTCCCCCCATTACCTGTGCACCCTTCACCCCCTCTGCCCTTCCCTATTTGCATAGATTTCATTTCCATTTTTTCTCTTTTCTCATAGTTTTTCCTTTCCCCTTGAGCCAAGCTTTTAAAAAGACTGATTCCATTTCTCTTCTTTTTAATTTTATATTTCTATAATTATAAACATTTTTATTAGCCTTCATGGGATTAAAATAGATCCCTCCCCTTTTTTAGTCCTAGGTATTAAACCCATGTGCTTGCCCATGCTAGGAAAGTGCACTGTCACTGAGCTACGACCACAGGCCCCCCACTGTTTTGAGGCAGAGCCTTGCAGTGTTGCCCAGGTTGGCCTTGAACTCTTGGTCCTCCTGCCTCAGCTTCCTGAGTAGTTGGGATTACAGGCACTCACCACTGTATTAGGCAAGGTAGTTCTTCTAATAATGTAAGAGACACTGTCAGTTAATGAAAAATATGCTGAATTGAGATTCAGAAATACTAGGCTGTTGTCACAGGTCCTGTTGGAAGGATTTTGTCCCGTGTTTAATAAATTAGGCACTTAGTTAATAATCTACAATGAGAAAAGTCCCCACCCAATGATCAAAATGTTAATATCCATTGACCAAAACTCTAAATCCAGTCTCTGGGAATTAGGGAGCCGATATTATTTCTGATGGAATTTCTTGTGATTTTAATCCTTCTTTTATAATGTTAGAGGCTTGGATTAGAAAACCTTTAAGGCTCCTTTCAATTTTGAAAATCCAGATTCCTTGATCTGGGTGATGGAAATGGGAAACAATGCAGAAAATGTCGGGAATAGATGGGTTGAGGATTTCATGTGATGAGGTGGGTATCATCCTTTTTTTTATAGATGAAGGAACTGAGATCTCCAGGTGTAGGCAGCTTGCTGAACATCCCACGAGTGGGTGGCAGCACTGGGGCCTGAACCAAGATCTGTTAGACCCTGAGTTTGGGGCTGGATGAATCTCTGCCTTTTCCCTGTTGCATCGCAGCAGTTTTTTTTTTTTTTTTCAAGGCAAGTTAATATTTATTAGACAATAAAATAACTATACCAAAGGATACTTCCAAATAACTTCAAATAAGCTATTAAAGTTAAAAATCTGCCATGTAAATTATGTGATAAACTACTTTAAACACATAATTGACTCAGCAAGTCTTTTTGCAAACTACTTTGGGGGCAGGTGGGGGAACCGCTCAGCTAAATCCCTGGCAAACTACTTTGGAAATTATGAGAAAAAAATTTTTTTCTGTGCTACTTCTTTTTCCCTACCTACTCTGCCCCCATCAATAAATATATTATTATGGACACAAACTCAGGAATTCAGGGCCAGGGATTTAGCTCAGTGGTTCAGCCCCCTGCTTTGCAAGCATAAGGTCCTGAGTTCATTCCCCGGTACCCAAAACAAAACAAAACAAAAAAACGAAACAAACTCAAGAATTCAAGGGGAAAGGCAGTTAATTGCTTAACAAAAATTGTGGCCTAAATTGCACAGAGAAGGAAAAAGTTGAATAGACTTGACCTTTAAAAACAATACAAAAATAAGGTATATAATGAGATTATCTTGGAAAATGGATTATTTTCCCTTTCTACTAGAAATAGCAAAAACTGTTACATGTTTCTTCTCTCTTTCCCAATTGCATGTTTAATTAGCATAATTTCCAATAGTGTGCATGAAAAAAATTCTAAGCCAGAAGTACTTACATGATCTTGTTCTTCATAACTTTTTTTGGATAATTCAGTGGCCAAAAAAAAAAAAAAAGAGAGAGAGAGAATGTTTAGATTCTTACTGGAGAAATTCATGAAACAGATACAATCACCAGGGCTTAAGCTGAGATGACCCAGTAAAAACCTGTCATAACCTCAGCTACAAGTCTCTCTTCTCCCAAAAAGGGGAGAAAAAGAAAAGAAGAAGAATAATACAAGATCCCCGTGAACATTCAACAGCCCAGCTTCAGGTGTGCTAGGAATGGAGTGTCGAGATGTGCTGTGAAGGCTGGAGTGGTTCCAACTTCAGTAACAGCTGGAAACAGCTGGGCCCAAATAATGCAGAACATTCAAATCTTCAGTGATCAAGAAGGAAATAAAGTCCAAGCTTCTAAAACACATAATGGCAAGTCCAGGAACATGGCCCGACATAATCCAGAAATGTGAGATTTTTCAGGGGACAGTGTTGATGTGCATACCATTCTTGAGAATAAAAGCAAACAGTACTGCCTGGCCCAAGAAAACGGAAGCCCACATCGTAATGTTCCAAACTGGCCTTTTCCAACTGTCATTGACAATGAAGTTGAAAGCCATTCTGAAGAACATGAGGAACACAAAGAGGACTGGGTAGAAATAGCTCAAGCAAACAGCCAGGGGATATTCATGAACTACAGCAGATAAAGTGAAGACAGCTAACATGGCAGCAGCTTTGAATCTCTTTGAAAAAAACCAAAGAAGGTCCTTGTAAGCATAGTAGTGTAGGCAGTCATGGACCACCACTTTCCAGGTTCTATAATAATTAGCATATGATGTAGAATTCCACCAATCCTTATAAAACAGCCTGTCACCAAATCATAACATCTCAGCAGAGGCATTGAGGCAGCAGTGCAAAAAGGCAAAAAAAGGAGGAAGATCAGCACACCTGGCAAGATGGAGTTAAACACACGTAGGACCAGAACCCTAGCGCTGAAAGGCTCCTGTTTGATATTCCCAAACAATGGTGCACACAGCCTTTCAAAGATATAGTACACATAAAAAAGGCAACCGAAAACCTGTGCAAACTGCATAGCAACATAATGCCATCTTACAGTGGGAGTTCTGGGATAGCTGTCTCGGTAGATAAGAGCAGGAACAAAGAAGTATGAGTACTGGTTGACAGTTGGTATTGGAACTGTGCCTGACTTCTTAGCTGCATTTAGTACCCTTGGCACTTTCTGAAAATGAATAGGGCTTCATTATCAAATGAGTCTGTTCACGTATAACAATGACCTGGGAAGCTGGTGGCAATGTATATGCCAATGCAATATATGCTGGTCCCACACCTAGAATTTCAAGCTGGAAGAACGTGAAGAACAAGCCATAGACAACAGAAGAGATAACTGGCATTGCAGCAGTTTTGAGAAATGTTTACCCACAGACAATAAACAATCTGAACAAGAACTTTTACTTTTTTTTTTTTTTTTTGGTGCCGGAGATCGAACTCGGGTCCTTGTGCTTGCGCAGCAGGTGGCGAAACCACTGAGCTAAATCCCCAGCCCTGAATTTTTACTTTTTAACACACTGAGTACTGGTAATAGTTCTCTAGGAATTTTTTTGTACATTCATCACATATGTATCATTTGAAACTAGAGTAAGAGACCTCTGAGTATCAGTGGAAAGATACAGCCAGATCTTCCTCCAAATCTAAAGAAATGAGCAGGAAGAAGAAAGAGGAGAAAGGGGAAGAAGAAAGAAGAAGGAGAACTATTCATGAACAGCTACCCCCCCCAACCCAAAAGAGAACAACTTTAAATCATAAACTCAAAAAGCTATGATGGGGGTGCAGCTCAGCATAGATCGAGTGCTTACCGTGTGCAAAGCCCTGGGCTCAATTTGTAGCACCAAAACCCAAAATAAAACAACAAACAAAAGTATTTCCGCTATGGCCAAGGAAAGTGAGAGAAGTTGTATAACCCCTTCCTTCACACTCGCCCTGCAGGAATAGTATTGAGAACTCTGACAATCTGTATTACTGTCTTCCCAAGTGGAAAGAAGTAGCCTGAGGGAGTGGGAGGGGGCTGGGAACAACAAAGGAAACCGCTTCCTGTGTGGCAGACCCTGTGTACCCTGTGGGACCTTGACAGAGGCAGGACTTCCATGGCTCCTGCTCTTCCAGGTCCCTGTGCGGAGCTGGGGGAATGAGACTGTGACCTGGGCAGAGTGTTCCCGGATGTGGTGTTTAACCAGACAGCAGAGGACAAACTGGTGGCTCCCAATCTGGTGTGTAAACCACAATGCACCATGGCCAGAGGTTAAAGATAAGGGGATTGGAAGCAACCTTAAGATCTCAGCTCCAAATGGGGTGGAAAGGCTGATCCTAGACAGAGTAGAAATGTTATATGAAACCAAATGAGAAGTCAGGGAAGAGCGCTGTCATGCAAACCGGGATAGATAAAGAGAAATGGTGTGGGAAGGAAGTGGACACATTAGATCAGGAAGGACAAGGAGGAAGGAGGAGAAGAAGTATGAGAAACGGAGAGGGGAGGAGAGAAGATGGCATAAAAAGATGTGTTTTAGGAGGGAAAATAATTTTTAAAATAATGGAAGAGTATCTCCTCCAAACAAGAGAAGTTCCCTGAAGTGCTTTAAAGTATAGAGGAAATTTATATTATTATTATTTACAACAGAACACAAGGACACAAGGACAATTTATTTGTGGGATTTTTTTGAGAAGACAGCTCATCTTTATTGTCCATCCCCAAGAGTCACACGGCCCTGTCCTCTGTAAAACACGGGGAGTATACGTTGCTGCTACCACCTACTGCTCTGTTGGACGTCAGATTCACGAGGGAAGCCATTCAATATGTACATTTACAAGAGTTTGAGGGGAGTACCGCCTGGCTATGAGCATAAGGCATGTATAACTAACTATAACATATAAGATAAAAACCTTTCGAAAGACAAAGTATTTATGTACATCTATCCGTTAAAATATCTAACAAGGGGCCAGGGATTTAGCTCAGTGGTTTTGCCACCTGCCTTGAAAGCACAAGGCCCTGAATTCAATCCCCAGTACTAAAAGACAAAAACCAAACCTATCAAAACACTATAAGAAGAGGAATACAAATATGCACATCTCACTATTACTTCAAATATACATAGTAATATTTCTCTGAGCAAAATTTACAATAAACGAATACAGTTTATACTAGGTGGTAAAGGAATCTCTGACGTGCCTATGGACCTATTGTTATGCTTTAAGTAATTCCCTGACACTCTACCGGGCATCTCTAGTTGCCATCAAGACTATGGGGAACCAAATCTATAAAAATAACAGATGTCCAACTTCTAATTCATGGGAAACTTGGTCCCAGAGTGAGACCCGTCCCCCACGGTCCCACCACAGGCTCCCTGGCTCCGGGGAGTTCGCTGAGGTGATTCTGCTTCATTGCTCCCCTGGCCACAGTTCTTTGCGCCAACGTCCTCAGGGCTCCAGGGTCCCAGGATGACAGTGCGATCTCAGCCCCACACCCAGAGCGTAGGGTTGTAAGCTTGGATCTCCTCACACTCCTCTCGGGTCACCCAGAGGTTCCAATCCATGCAGCAGATGAACTGGTACTGCAGCTTGTGGAACTGGGGAATCTTGTCGAAATTCATCCCACAGAGGAAGAAGAACATGTGTAGTTTAGACTCCTGGTTGTCCTCCTCCATGTCGTTGGCCAGGTAGAGCGCCAGGAAGAAGTGGATCCTCTGGAACTGCCAGGGGAAGGGGCCGACCCGGCTGAAGTAGGCGATGACCATGGCCAGGAGGTTCTTGTCAGAGGCCATCAGGTTTATGTCCCAGGCCAGGAATCCCTTGATGGCGGGATCCTGGAGCAGCCTGGTGAAGGCCTCGTGGTGCTCAGGCAGCACCGAGGACAGGTGCTTCCTCTTCATCTTCCTCTTGAGGCCACAAGGCTTCTCCACAACACCTGCGTGGGTCAGAAGCACAGGGCCTAGTGGTTGCGATGGTACCTGCTGCTGCTCCTTTTCCAATGGGGACAGATATTCCCTCCACCTCTTTCGAGGTGGGAGCCTGATGTCTTTCCTGGGGGCTATGTCTGTGCACCCGGAACGTCCCCCCTCCTCACCCTCCTCAGCCTTTGGTGACCACACCTTCTTCCACTTGTGGCCACAAGACTGAGGTGAGAGGCTGAGGTTCCCCCTCAGGGCTGAGTCAGAACCCACCTGGGGTCTCTCCTGCTCCATCTCTGATTCTGCATCTTCAAGTGGGGCATTCTCCTGCTTCTTCTGGACAGGCGATGGAGGTAGGAAGCAGGATGCTAGACTAGGGACTCCATTGAAGAGGCCCAGCAAGTCCTCCTACAGTCCCTCCTCAGAACCTGAAGACTCATCTCTCTTCCGCTTCTGAGCACAGACTTGGGGCAGCTGTCGGGGTGCTATCCAGACACCTTTGAGTCCAGGAGACTTCTTGAGTGGGCTAGGCATGGCAGTGAGTGTCTGTAATCCCAGCACTTGGGAGGCTGAAGTAGGAGGATGGAAGGCTGGAGAGACTCCACTGGAAGCCAGGAGACAACGCCAAAGGTAAAGGTGAAGACTGGAGCTCCTCAGAAGAAACAGGAGTGAGCTCTCCTTCTTCTTTTTCCTTTTATACCATTCTGGGTCCAATCCTCCCTAGGGTGGATGATAATCCTCCCTCATGCGGAGAAGAAGCTTAGTTCTTCCTGTGTCTGAGGGGAATTACTGAAGACAGAAGACTCACCCTGGGCTTTGGTGTGGTGGCACACGCCTGTAATTTCAGTACTTGAGAGGTTCAGGCAGGAGGATCGCCTCAGGCCAGCCTGGGCTACATAGTGAGTTCAAGGCCAGTTAGCCTGAGCTATGTATTGAGACCAAATGTTTAAAAAAAAAAAAGGAAAAAAAGAAAAGGAAAGAAAAAAATAGGAAGAGCAAAGAAAAATAAAAAGGAAAAAAAGGAGATCCAGCCTAGATGTGTCTGCCAGCAACCAGTAGGCTTCCTGCCTAAATGAAATAGAAGGGAAATGAAGAGGGAAGGCTAATTTCTGTTTCTTTGGAGGCGCTTCAGTCTTCATCCTCACCTTGGGTGTCATCTCCTGGCTTCCATCACTGACCTGTGTCTCCTGATATCGACTCCCAGGGGATGCTACAGTGAGCTCAGGGCCTTCAACTTCATCCTTCATATCTCTAGCACACAGACACTGTTCTTTATATCTCACCCATGCTACCTGCCCTTAAGGTGGGGTAGCACTCACACCGTTAATCCCAGCATCACGTTCTTGATCCCAGGAGCACAAACCCTAGATCTAGCCACCTCCAAAAAGCCCCACCTATGACCACATGAGGCTTTGTGGGGGACATCTAGACACAAATAACATGGAGCCACTAGAATGTGTTTGGTTGTGGGTTCCAGGATGGGGGTTGATACCAGAAAGATCAGGCTGTGATTAGAAACCTGAGCTTTCAGCCCCATACTCCAATGTCTGGAAAGGGGAGAGGAACTGGAAATGTAGGTAATGCCTACAGGATGAAGCCCCTACGATGAGGGATTTAGAGAGCAGCTGGGTTGGCCAGCGTCCATAGGCCAGGAGGGTAGTGTACCCAAGCTCTCCAGGGACAGAAGCTCCTGTGCTCAGGAATGTTCCAGACCTGGCTGTTCATCTGTGACCTTTATTAACAAACTGATAAGCACAAGTAAAGTAAGAAGTTTCACTGAGTTCCATGAACTGCTCTACAAATTGGGCCCTCTGAGGGGTTGTGCGAACCCTGAGGTAGAGCTGGTCATTCAGAAGCACGTCACAAACTGTGGGGTTTATGATTGGAATCTGAAGAGGGCGGTGTCTTGTGGGACTGAACCCTACCCCGTGGGACCTGAGACCATCTCCAGGTAGATAATGCGTGAACTGAACTGAATTAGAGGACACTCAGCTGGTGTCCACCAGAGAATTATTGGTCACTGTAGGGGGAAAACATCCATGCATTTTGATGACCAGAGGTGAAATATTCTGCATTGAAAAGGAGGGTAGAGAGAAAAAAGTTTACTTTTTTCTTCAGAAAGATCATCCAACATAGTATTTGATATGTAATAAAGGAAAACTACCCTAATTAGCAATAAGGGCATCTTGTAGGTAAAAAATAACTGATAAGGCACAATAAGCACTGAGACATATTCTGATTAAGTTACTGACATTTGAAGATGAGAAAAGAAATCTTTAGTTGAAAGAAAAAGTCACAGGTAAAAGGAAAGTTGGGCTTGCTGTAGTTGTCTGCTCAGGTATTCAAAGCCAGATGGCAATGGAGTGGTATCTACAAACTTCTGAAGGTAAGAATGCGAATCAACACAATTATTTCTCAGTTATAAAGTCAAGAAGCCAAGCCAGGCATGGTGACACACACCTGTAATCCCAGCCCTTGGGAGGCTGAGGCAGAGAGATCATTGTGAGTTCAAGGTCAGCCTGGGGTACATAGTAAGATCCTATCTAAAAAAACTAAAATATAAACAAGTTAAATCTACAAACAAACATCCCTCCCCTCACATGTGAGCAAACACAGGGAACATAGTACGCAGATATTTTGTGCAAAAGATAGAACCAAAACAGAAAAGGTCCTTTGACATTGAAATCCAGCAAAAGAAATGATGAACACCAAGAATTTAGGAGTCGTAAAAGAACCAGATATGAGCGTTGAATCTATTTAAAAACAGAATGAAGACTAAATAACTAGAAGTATCCTAATTACAGAACATACAGTGATAGTTTATAGCCTGGCAAAGTAAAATATAATACACTATATATAATATAATCAGTGAAAAGAAATGATAAGGAAAAAATGTAGGTAGGGGATATTGTTAAGAGTTTTATCATCTAATTAGTTATAGCAGGGAGTCAATTTGTGATATCTAAGATTAAACTACATAGAAAAATAACAACAAAACTTCCAAACCTTTAATGATTTACCAAATTTCTTTGCTTAACTCGAGATCCAGGTGGTCAGCCTGCATGTGTGTGACGGATTTGCCTATGGTTGTATGTCAGTTTTGTAAGACCAGTCTGTGTTTTAAAATATTTTAAAATGGAAATGTCTTTAGCTGGGGGTGGGTGCCTTGCCACTTGACTCTTATTTTCCACCTTTTAATTATATACATTAGGGAGACCGCCTGTTCTCATCTTGGAAAGATATATCTTTAGGAACAGATACATCCTATGCTGTAGAATAGTTTATCTGAAGTTCAGAAATTCTTATTGGAAAATGAAATAGTAATTGACCAACAGATACTTATCATTTGTTTGGTAAAGTGTGTTTTTCTTTGATAACACTGGTATTTTGACTGGTATTTCCCAACGCAATGTAATAACAGAAATCTGCTACCTCCACCTTTTTCTCAGTGTGTCTGTGACCAGCCTTGGACTTCTGCAACATGCGTGACAAGGAGAGTGACTCTCAGGAGGGATCTCTTCCTGTGGTGCTCCAGGGAAGCTTTTCCTTATGCACTGTCTTGCTCTATTTAAAACCTTAAAGGCTAAGCTGCTATCACCTCCTAGCTATTTATTTGGCTCAAATTTAACTCTCAGTTCTTTAAATAGAGTACCGATTGGGACTGAAATGAAGCCAGAAGAAACAGCTGGTTGGCTGCGAAGTTCTGGTTGGGAGGGTCTGGCCCTGGCTGGACAGGCTGAGCTGGTCATTCTTAGACCGAGTGGGTGTCAGCCGCAGGGGCCACTTTAACCTGTGGTGTGGATCAGGCTTCAGGAGGGACAGTGGAGGAACATTGGAAGGACTGGCACTGCAGCAGGATACCTGAGATTAGGCACTGCACAAAGAATTGCAGAATTATCAAATGAGTATTTCCACAGGTACTGCCTTAGCTCATTAGGGAACTGCTGAAATAAAAATAGACACCACCTTAGAAAAAGCAAAGCTAGCTTTTTATTTATAATGAATATTGTGATATCAAGAAAGTGATGCCTCTGGGATTTAGTTTCTGAGCTTCTAAATGTTTCTGTATTGAGGTGTTTCATGGGAGAAAATAAAGGCTGAACTATGTGATAGTGGCTGTGGGAATGGGGAGGAAAGGGCAGATATGAACCTCGTGAAAGAGAGAGCCACAGTTTGGGTCCTGACTGGATATGTGAACAGAGAAGGAATTGAGCTCGATCACTTCGGTGGCTGGGAGTGTTAATCACAGGTGAGTTGAGGGCTTCCACATGAGGTGTTCTTGCTTGCATGCTTGCTGCTGGTCTTAGCCACTTTCTTGGTGCTGGAACACAATACCTGCCACCCGTAAATTAAATAGGGGAGAGGTGGGGCCGGGGATTTAGCTTAGTGGTTTCGCTGTCTGCTTCGAAAGTGCAAGGACCCGAGTTCAATCCCCAGTACCAAAAAAAAGAAAACAGAAAAAAAGTGTAGTGGTAATATTTGTTCCACCACTAAAAGGGGAGAGGTGTATTTTGGTTCACATTTTGTAGGGATTTCAGTCCATAGTTGGCTGGCTCCAAAGCAGGGCAGCATGGCAGAGGAGCCTGGTAGAGGAGCAGCTGCTCATGTTGTGGTGGAGGGGAAGCAAAGAGCCAAGGAAGGAGCTAGGAGGGAGAAAAACTCTTCCGGGTCACATCCCCAGTGACCCACCTCTGAGCAGACCCCACCTCCAGACAGCAAGTCAGCTATAAGCCCCATAATCCAATCACCTTTGAGCGCAGAGGCTTTGGGAGGGCATCTAGATATGAACCCTAACACTGCTGCCTTTGCAGGTAGCACCATTACTGTCACTGGCAGGTGATTTCCCTCTGTCTTGTCAGCACCGACAGGGACAGTTATGAGAGGACAACCTCTCAGAAGCACTTAGTGTCCACTGCAGAGGGACGTGATGTATATAACATTCTGATTATAGAAAACCAAGTTCAAGAATTTGTGGAAGGCTGACTCCAATTGACGTGTTGATTAACTTCAAAATTCAGCAGGGAGAAAGGTAAAGTTTTTGCTCCTAAGATATTTCAGGCATATTTAGGCAATGGTATATATTTTTATCCCACTGGCTATTGAGCAGAACTCTCTGTGGAAATTGTTACCCTCACCTTGTGTGTCATCCTGACATTCTTTTATTTTGCATCTGAGGGTACTGTGCACAGAAACGGCTGCTTACTTTTGGTTGTGTTTAATGTCCAATTTATTAGAATTACAAATCAGAAATTTTTTATGTCTCTTAAATTATGTTTGCAACTCTTATTAATAAATCTGAAAAAATTAAGAAAAATTGTTTTGCTTTTTTTTTTTTGAGACAGGGTCATGTTGTGTAGTTCAGGCTGATCTCAAACTTGTGACAATCCTCCTGCCTCAGCCTCCTGTGTGCTGGGATTACAGGCATGTGCCACCATGACCGGCTTGCTTTCACTTGCTTTTTAAAAATCAATGTTCCAGGGGCCAGGGATTTAGTTCAGTGGTTCTGCCGCCTGCCTCGAAAGAGCAAGGTCCTGAATTCGATCCCTGGTACACCCCCACAAAAAAAAATCAATATTCCATTAATCTATAAATTCAACACATTAAATTCCCATAACTAAAATTAATGTGAGTTTCAATAAATATTTTAAACTATGTTTTCAAGTTTAATACCATAGCATCAAATTCAAGATGCCAAAAACTATAGGATACGCCATTATTGTATGTACTATTAGAAAGGAAACACACTGTCAATTTTATCTTATTGCATTTATTGTGAGATACTCCAATGAAGGCTGTAGATTTTTTAAAATGAGAAAAAAGTCCATCTGGAATTGATAAAAATACTGAATACTTGATTATCTGAAATAGTATAAATGTAGGCACTAAGCATTTAAACAACTCTTGTAAATCTAAACACATGTAAATTAATGTTTAGATTTCTTTTGTTGTTGTTTCTTTTAGTTTTTGAGACAGAGTCTCCCTATATAGTTCAGGCTGGCCGTAAGCTCACTAGGTGGCCCAGGCTGGCCTCAAACTTGTGACAATCCTCCTGCCTCAGCCTCTTGAGTGCTGGAATTACAAGTGTGCAACACCACGCCCATCTCCAATATACAGATTTCTAAATGAAGCATCTATTAAATATTTCATTGCTATTCATAAATGTAATCAAGTTTTATTACACACTCTAAAATAAAAATTTAAAGAACCTATGGAAAAGTTCAATAAATCATAGCATCATGTCATTTTCCATAATATGTCAGGTTCTCTTAAACATCTTAAACTGCATCTTAAATGTAGACATCTTAAACTGCAAACACACAAAGGTTTTCTAGATGTTTATAAGATTTATTACTAAACAAAAAAAGAATGCGTTAGTTACTTGACCATTCTTATTCTTACTCCATCGCCTCCATAGTATTGCAACATCACATATCCAATGGGCAGACTTACTATCACAGTTGGGCTCAGGTTATTGGTTCTCAATAACCAATAGATCAGTGATTCTTAAACTTTTAGATATCCAGACCCTATAATCTTGGAAATTATTGAGAAGCTCAAAGAACTTTTGTTTATGCAGGTTGTGATTGGTGATATTTACTACAAGGTACATTAAATCTGAGAAATTGTTTTTACTGATTTATTTAAAAATAACAATAGTCTAGGTGTGTCGCTTCCCAACTGTAATCCCAGCACTCAAGAGGCTGAAGCTGGAGAATCTTGCCTATATAGTGGCTACACATTGAGTTCACGGCCAGCCTGGGCTACATGGTGAGACCTTGTCAACAACACAACAACAATGGTAACTACTGTTACCATTACTTCTAACTACTGATGTTAACATTATGTTAACGTAAATATTTTATGAAAAAGCCCTATTTTCCCAAGGGAAAAAAGTTTGTTAAAAAGATGAATGAGAAGAGTGGGATTGTTTTTTGCTTTTTACAAATGCTTTCAATGTGTTCCTTAATGAAAGAGAGTTGGAGTCTCAGATCTGCTTCTGCACTCGCTCTGTAGTGACATCCCAAGTTCTGTGGCCTCTGCATACTCATGGGACACAGAGGAAAAGGCCAATCATTTCTCAGTATTATGAAAATAGTTCAGCCTCGTGGCTCTCCCTTGCTCTGGATCACGCTCTGAAATCTGCAGAGTCAGACAGTCAGGCCAGTATCTGTATGTTCCATGGCAGGATAATTCTACCCAAAGCCACAGACTGACACATCAAGGCCTCTCTTACACTTGATCTGTCTGCTGGATCAGTGGGGGCGAGTTCTTGTCTCCATCACCAGACATTTTAAATGCTTCATCCTTACTCAATTGCAACATTTTATCATCTGATTTAAAGATGGAAATGTCTTTTGTTTTTTTCTAGTAATGGGGATTGAACTCAGGGCTGCCTCACACTAAACTGTCTCCCAGCCCTTTTTATGTTTTATTTTGAGATAGGGTCTTGCTGAATTGCTCAGTTTGGCCTGGGTCTTGTGATCCTCTTGCCTCAGCCTTCCAAGTAGATGGGATTACAGACAGGCGCCACCATGCCTAGTTGGAAATCTTTTTACTGAAGGGTTAGAACTCACTGCATTTTGCACTTTGTCATTTAGGTTCTTGTATTACCCTGTTCATTTTATCTTTTTTTTAAAATCTTGATCACAAGTCTGTAGTCAGCTTTTTGCTAGGACCCCACGTCCTGTTCCCTTGAATGTAGTAGCCAATACTCAGACGCTGTTACTTTGTGTTCAGCAGTAGCTGGAAGGCCCTTTATTAGAGATGTTGTAGAAGCAGGAGCTGGACTCGCTAGGCCAGTGCTCACAAGCTCTCTGTTCATTCTGAGAGCCTGTACTCCTTTCAACTATGAAAAAGTCCCAGCTTCCCTGATGACCCATGGAGGGGCAGGCTCTGTTTTTTCCCCCATACTCAGTCTCTCTTTTCCCTTTTGTGACAGGGACCCAAAACGTGTTTAGATAATTTCTGTGTCCAGTTAAAAAGACAGAATTCCCTGGATCCCTTGCAACCAGAGGCCACCTTGTGGTTTAATTCTGGCCCATGAAATGTAAGCAAGAGTCCACCCAGTGGGGCTTCTGGGAAAGTGATTGTTTCCCTTATTTTTAAAAAAGGTGACATTTACAAGATATATGTCTTTTTACATTCCCCTGTCTGGAACATAGATGCAATGCCTGGAGATGGGGCAGCCCTCTATGACCACGAAGAAGAAAGCCCAAGATCAGGAAGTGATAGGAGACTCCTTTTGGATTTCTTGTTACATGAGGAAAAGAATCTATCTTTTAAAAATTCCTGATTGTACTCAGTACAAAAATTTTAAAATTAGTGGGTTTCAATCTGCTTTTTAAATATACCTGTGTTTTGAATACAGCTTTCATCAGAAGCCAGATATCCTATGTCACTCTTGGCTAATTTTAGGCACCTCTCTAAATGTTTCTGTGTCTTTTTTTCTTCACTGCTAAGATGGAGAAGTCATGAAAATGAGTGTGATTCCTGTGAGGATGGTCAAAGAGGAAGAAAAGAACCTCTAATCCTCAGTGACTATGCACAACACAGCTCATCTTTTTCTCACAGGAAGTCTGATAGAAGTTGGTGACTTTTATAATTCCAGTCTTTCTTGTGACCTAGAAATCCAAACTGCTTCCATCTTGAGAACTTCCTCTCAACATCTGACCTCCATAGCCATCATGGCAGAGGAGGGGAGCCGCAGGGAGGTCTTGTCTTCTATCTGCTTCCCCTTAGGAGTGACATTTCTTCTCCCAGCCTATTGGCCAGAATTAGTCACATGACTCTGGCTGATTGCAGGGTAGGTTGGGATTATTCATGTTGGGAACCGGGAAGTCCTAATGGCACTAAATCTTCACTGACCTTTTTTAGTCAAATAAACATTCAAATTTAGGTTCCATTCATATTAACTCCTAATGAACTCAAGTGTGGATTAATCCACTTGATGAAGTTAGAGCCCTCATAAGCCAATCATTTCCTAAAGCCTATCAGCGGAGAACCAAGCCTTTAACACCATGAGCTTTTCTAAATTTAAAAAATTTTTATTAGTACATGTTTGAGGTACATAACACCACAAGCTTTTGGAGAACATTTTGGATCCCAACCATTACAAGGTATAATAGTTGCAATTACATTAATTTCTAATATTTTATTATACTCTATTATAATATCTTTTTATTTATGTCTTTTTCAAACCTTCACACAGGCAGAGACACATCTGTTGTATTCACAGTTGTATTCCTTGTGCTCAGCTGTACCTGGAATATAACGTACTTTGTGAAATGTGCTGCAATATTTGTTAAATTAATGAATACATATATAATCTACAGTACTTTGACCTATTGGAAGAAAGAAAGTTATACAAGGGAGTAATAAAGAAATACTTTTAAAACCAGAAAGTGAAGGTAACTGAATGAACATTATTAGTAATCTGCTAGTGTGATGGTGGACTTGATTAGCCGCTATATTTCTTTTCTTTTTTAGGAATTAAACATCTATTATTCCTCTAATTGCAACACAAAATATTTACACGTTCTCTTCAGATGAAAAAATTGCTATAATAGAAAATCTAACAATTGTAATTTTTTATTATGTACTTTATGTTACTAAATGCTTTCTAAATTTTCATACTTCTTTTTAAAAAAATCTCTTTGGGCATTATTAAAAGATCTGGGTGAGGGTTTTTTTGTTGTTTTTTTTTTGGTACCGGGGATCGAACTTGGGGCCTTGTGCTTGCAAGGCAGGCAGCGAAACCACTGAACTAAATCCCCTGCCCTAGGGTGAGATTTAAAAAATTATTCTGTGTGTGTGTGTGTGTGTGTGTGTGTGTGTGTGGTGCTGGTTATCTATCCCATGGCCTTGAACATGCTAGGCAAGTGCTCTACTCTTGATCTGCATCCCCAGCCTAAGTTTTTATCTTTTAGAATATTTTCATTGAATGGTTATTGATTCTGAAATGTCCACAGTCTTTCTTTTAATTTTTTACCTCTTATTACCATGTTAAAGGCTTTAGAGTTAGCACATGTGTGGTAAAACAACCGATTACTTATGATTCAAATCCATCCACCCCCTAATTTCCCTATGAAACTTGTAAGATGTTAAAAGAATCACATGTTTTACAATCAAGTCTTGTATCTCTGATGTCTGAAAATCCTTGTAAATTTTTATCTCTGTTCCTTAGAAAAGAGTGAAGAATGAGTCTGGTCTCTTCATGCATAAAAAGTGATTTCCTCCCACAGCAGAATGTGTGGGGAAGATAACAGTCTTCAACCTCACAGCTATATGTCCAAGTCAGAGACTTGGTGTCTGGGTTGTTAGATACAAGCAGAGTAATAAAGATAGCTTTCCTGAGTTACATTCAGGGGAGAAGATAATATTGGCCTTACCTAGACCAGGCATGAACTCCAGACCAGTTTTTAAAATGTGGTAATAAGTCATCCTAAGACTGATTCATTGTTTCTGAGAAGCCTCCTTTGATATCTCAGTCAGGAGCTTTAATTCCTTTGGAGCCTGAGTGATTCAGAGCTGATGTCACCTCTCTACCCTTATCTGGGGTTTGTACAGGTGCAAACGCCCCAGCGCGATGCCAGCCTGACCAGTGTGTGGCAGACACTTCCCTTCCTTCCAGATGGTCCTCTAGCCAGGCCAGCTGGGTCACTGCCAGCCTCTTGTGATGACCACTAGGAACATCACGGGGTCTAGGAGCAGGCTGTTCTCTAGTGTTCAGACTTTTCTGTTCAAATTCATATTCCTAAGGACCATATGTTTTTTTGCCTGTCTACGAGTATCACGCCCACTTTTTCATTCCTTGAAAGGCTCAGTAGTACTTTTTTGGGTCACATGTAGGCCTAAATGGGCTTTACACTATGAATAGAAGTTGTGACATATTTTCCATGGCATGGCTTCACATGCTATTGTTTGGTCAATGATTTTTGTTGTGTATTTCTCAGAGTTAAAAGTTTTTAAATGTCTGAAACCCAGATGCCAACTGTCCACAAGGACAGCTTGTGTTCTCATTTTATGCAAACCTAGACACATAGTGGGGGGATGGTTATGTGGTCTCACAGTATGGTGCTTAGTAATGCTGGAGCTGAAGCTTTGCTCTGGCTGTGTGACCTTTGGCATCTGAATTAATCTCTTGGCCTCTACTTCTTTTTTTTTTGTATTAAATTCTTTTATTGGTACATTGTAGGTATACAACACAATTACATTTCTCACTGGGAATTGTACCTTTACATAATGCATCTTGGTTCTTATTTTTTCCCCATTCCTAGCCCTCCCTTCACCTCCTCCACCCTTCCCTATTTACAAAGACTTTATTTCCATTTTTTCCATTTCTCATCATTTTTCCTTTCCCTTCTTTCCTTTCCCCTGCCCCTCCCACTACCCCTACCCCTTTGGACCTTTTCTTCCTATTTTACATTATTGATTATTCATTCTAATCATTGGTACATTTTAGGTATACAATATAATGACATTCATCATTGGAAATTTACGGCCTCTACTTTTTTTATCTCTAAGTGGATATGATAAAAGTACATGGTCCACAAGGTCATTTTCAGGATCAGGAAAGTAATAATTCATGTAAATTGTTCCATAAATTGCAGCTCTTCATTAATAGGAAATATGGGGTTTACAAAAATTTTTATTAAGGAAAATTTTTTTTTTTTTTTTTTTTTTTTGGTACCAGGGATTGAACTTGGGACCTTGTGCTTGGAGGCAGGTGGTGGAACCACTGAGCTAAATCCCCGGCCCTTTAAGGAAAATCTTAAATGTACATAAAAGTAGAGAGAAAAGTACAATGAGCTTCCATATCCTGGTCTTCTATCTTCAATGATTATCACTTTGTAGACAGTCTTATCTCTTTTTTCTTACTCTTTTCCTCAGTATTCATTTGAAAAAGATCTCAGATTTCATATACTTTTAGTGTATGTTTCTTAAAAATAAAGAAAAACCTCATTTTAAAATAATGATGCCACTATCAGATATAAGAATTAATAAAAATCCTTAATATCAATGATCAGACCGCTGTTCAAATTTCTCATTGTCTCATAGAGATCATAATCAGTTTACTTGTTTGAATTAAGTTCCAATTAAGGTTTCACATTGTGATTTTTTTGGTGTATCTTTTAAGTCTTTTTTTGTTTTTTTTTTGGTACTGGGGATCGAACTCGGGACCTTGCACTTGTGAGAAAGGCAAGGGAACCACTGAGCTAATTCCCAGGCCCTTTTAAGTCCTTTTTAATCCATAGTTTTCTTCACATTCTTTTTTGTCCTTGTAATTAAAACGTTAATGCTGTTGGGCGTCTGGATTTTGCTAAAGTGTGTAACATGTGCCTTTCTCTCCTCTAGTTCTTGTGAATTGACATTGGATCTTGAGGCATTGTCAGATTTAAGTCTGAGTTTTCAGTAACAGAATGTTATAGGATAAATGCTTAATTCTCCCTCCCACTTTTTCTCTTTCAGCACTGGAGATTGGATTCAGGGCTTTGTCCATGTTAGGTAAGTGCTTTACCACTGAGCTACTTCCTGAGGCCTTTCCCAAATTTTATTTTGAAACAAGTTCTTGCTAAGTCACCCAGGCTGGCCTCAAACTTCTGATCCTCCTGTTTCAGACTCCCAAGTAGGTGAGATTATAGGCATACACCGCCACACCTGGCTCCTTTATCAGTTTTCAAAATAGTAAGTTTAGCTTCCTACTATTACAGACAGCTAAATTAGATAGAAATTAATACACAGATAGGGATTGGGCCTTTGAGGAAGTCAGCACACACAAAATAAAGACACCAGAAGTGTGGCTGGAGACGAATCTGAAGAGAGCCAGGCCTCAATAGCCAGGCCTTCAAATCTCCCCTAGCGATAAACAGCAGCTTGAGATTGTACTATAATTAGCACCACTTGGTCCAGTGGGCACAGATGGGCATTAGACACATAGATGGATGGCCAGTTCATGCGGACCCAAACTCCCCTCCATTCTAAGAGTTCTTTTGTTTTTTCCTTGTACCCTTGCTATGTGACTCGTTTCCCTGTTGGATCAACATTAAGTGACTATACTTGTACTCTTATAGGTTAGTTGTAGTTTGATCCACATTGGGATTTTGCTGTATAAATTATCCCTGGCAAAGGGCCTCCTGGAAACCCAGGAGCTATTCTTCTCCCTATTTCCAATAAAACTCTCCCAAATTCTTCCCTTGGTTTGCAACGTCATTCCTCGACGTGAGACCACAAACTCGCCACATTTGACATCTAATATGTTGGGAGTTATTTTTTTCCTATGTCACTAGTATCTTGACAGTAACCAGTTTGGTTTTACTTTGCTTTACTATTACAAACTAATAAAGTAAGCCCATCTGATGGATTTAAATCTTGCCATTACTGTTATAATGCTCAAATTGTTCCGTCTTTGGCTGGTGGGAGCCTCTTCATGTTTGTTCCTAGTCCTTTTGACCTGATTCTGTTTTTTTTTTGTTTGTTTGTTTGTTTGTTTTTTTGTACCTGGGATCGAACTCGGGTTCTTGTGCTTGCACAGCAGGTGGTGAAACCACTGAGCTAAATCCCTGGCCCTTGACCTGATTCTGCAGTCTTTGACAACACATTCCAAGCTCATCTTTTATTTCCGCTGCCCCTGGAATTAGTTCTGAGGTTCCACTATTTCTTTATGTAGAAATGGTTTTCAAGGTCACTCGTAGGGCATTTGAGTGCTCATTGCTATTTACTTAGTTACTGCTTCTAAGATGTTTTCTGCTATTTTCTCAAGGAATGGACCCAGGAAATATCATATTTTTGATTTAAAGGTATGATACAGTATTCATTCATATGATACTTCAGATTTAAACTTATGACTATAGGATTTCTACTTGACCTCTTCCATCTAAATTAGTCATTTTTTTCCTCCTATGCCCACAATCTCAATTCTCAGTGAACTATTAGAGAATTTGAACATTAGAAATCTACTCATTTGCCTTGTCCCCTATTTTATACACATGACCATCTCAGAAACCAACAGTGTGACCCAAGAGCTTTAAAGAGTCTTTTATTAGTTTTTCTTTTTTCTTTTTTTTTTGGTACCGGGGATTGAACTCGGGACCTTGCGCTTGCAAGGCAGGCAGCAGCACCACTGAGCTCAATCCCCAGCCCCTATTACTTTCTCTTAACACTTCTTTTTATCCTTATAGGACATCCCACTGAGAGTTTCAGCCAAAGTATTGTGTTTGTAAGTCATGGGGAATATTCCTCTTTGGTCATTATACCACTGGCTAGCCACACATTTAGGATCATTTATTTCCTTTTATGTTTTAGCTTTCAGGATATCCTCTTCATAATTTAATTCTAAATTACTTAACATTTACAGGATCCCTAAAGTTAAACCTACCCAACAAATCACATTTAAAGATGTCTAGGTCTAGTTTCTGTCCCTTTCTTTTCTTCCCCTATACCTAAATATTATTATTTTTAATTTCATGGTTAGATTTTTGTTGTTTAAAAAATGAAATCATATATATTTATTAAACATAAGCAAATAGATGTGTATACTTGGCTCTTATGCAAGCTGTAGCATAATGTACACACTTCCTAGATATTGCTTCCTTCACTTATTAATCTCTCTCTCTCTCTCTCTCTCTCTCTCTCTCTCTCTCTCTCTCCTCCTCCTCCTCTGTCTCTAAGTGCTAAGCAGACACTGGAGCAGCAAGCAAATCCCTGGCCCCTCCTCTCCCTTTGCAGCTACGGAGTCCTCATCATATGGGTGCGCCATGTTTATTCCACTTGTCCCTTCTTCATGGACATTTTGATTTTTCCAAGTTTTCTTTTTTTGTTATTGTTGCAAATGGTGCTACAAGGGATAGCTTTGTGCATGTCTAATTGGAGCTTTGCCCATGTATGTTTGAGATACATTTCTCCATACAGGGTTGCTAGGTAGGAGAAACAGAGATTTGAAAGCAGAAAGACAAGGGCTTTCCTTTCCTAATTCCTTTCATTACTTCACTTCTTCCTGGCAGCTTTCTCTACAGTAACAGGAATGCTCTGCACGCTCTTACGTGTGCAGAAACATCCTCTCCCGGCAACCTTGGGATCCCTGGCCCAGCCAAGAGTCTCCAGGTATCAGACTCTGCTGTTGGAAGACACTGGGATAGTGTGTGTGTGTGTGTGTGTGTGTGTGTGTGTGTGTGTGAGTCTGAAAGATGTTTGTGATTGTGAGATGTACACTTATGGAACTCCAGTTGTAACGTCCATATGCATAACCCATAAAGATGAAGACCTCTGTAGTTTAAATCCTATTCTGTCCAAACCATTGAAACCTGTGGTCTTGGCTAATATGGAGGAGATGGTAAAAAAGAAAGGTCCTACTGGGGAGGATTATTCTCTTTACAAACTGCACAGAAATAAATCTAGTTAAAAGAGATCACTCACAAAGAAAAAAAGAGTGGTGATCACTCATTCACATCTGTGATTTTCAGGTCTCTATTCATCTTGAAAATCCTTCTTCAGCTCTGCCGACCTGGTCACTGTCCTAACCAGGAATTACGTGCTCAGCTGGATTTCAGGGCCTCGGCATGGCTTTACCCGAGGGATTGCTATTTCCCCTGCAGCTCTCCTCAGCACTTGGCTTAAAACTTACAGTCTCTAAGAAATTTATCTGGCTGACTCCGCTTAGCTAGGGTTCTACATGCCTCAAGTGTAAGGTTGCCAGGTTCAGCAAATCATAATACAGGATGCCCAGTGAAACTTGAATTTGGGGCAGATGATGAATACTTTTTAATGTAAGCATGGAACATAGTAATACTAAATTATTTATTATTTATGAAGTTCAAATATACCTGGTGGGCCCTGTACTTTGTCTGACAACTCAGGTTTAAAGGTCTTCAAAACCAAATAATTCCCAAACATTGACAAGTTGTTTATTAGGTTGCTTTCAAAAGTTTCTATGAGTGCCAGGGGTAATGGTGCACACCTATAATCCCAGCAGTCAGGAGACTGAGGCAGGAGGATCGCCACAGGCCTGGGCTACACAGTGAGTTTAAGGCCAGCCTAAACTACATAGTGAGACCCTGTCTCAAAACACCAGGAAAAAAAGTTCCTTTGAGTGATTGTATGAATGTACAGTAGTTTGGTAAGTACTGTAGATTATAAATTCCTTGAAAGCAGAAACTTTCTCCTGTGGCTTACCTCTCATCTGTCCACACTCCTAGTGCTCTCAGTTCTAATGTTTGATCTTCAAAATGAGCTTTGTTGTTCATTAAACAGAAAACAATCTCTATTCTTGAGAAACAGATGTCTGTGATTTAAACGTAAAGCAATATAAAGTCGAGTAATACTTCTTTTTACACTAGTCTAAATTTCTGCAGCTGATTAGAGTAAACCAGAAGTTATTTTCATTGTACATACATATATATTTGTTTGTTTGTTTGCTTTGCTTTGTTTTTTGAGTCTGAGTCTCACTTTGTAGTTCAAGTTGGCCTTGAACTAATGACAGTCCTCCTGCCTCAGCCTCCTGAGTATTAGGATACAGGTAGGCATCATCACGTCGGAGTTCATTTATCTTTTTGTTTGTTTGTTTGTTTGTTTTGAGACAAAGTCTCACTTTGAAGTGCAGGCTGGCCTTGAATTGGTGATGATTCTCCCACCTCAGCCTCCCGAGTGCTTGGATTACAGGTGTGTGCCACCATGTGCAGCTTCATTTACTATATTTTATCCTTACAAAATTATAGTATTATATATATACATTGAAGTAATTCATTTTGATAGCTAGCTACTTCTTGCTTTTGTTAAAGAAATTGCATTCAGCACTAAGAGAAAACAAAAATTTGCATTACGCAGTCAGATCTGTTTTGGCCAAGGCTTGAAGTCAGCAAAGCTCTGGCTCTTTTAATTCAACAGAGGGGGACAACTTCGGTGTTGATTGCTGTCTGGGGAGAATTTGCTGACTTCCACCTCCAAGGGTTCAAATGTAGAAGCTTTGTTTAAAAAATGAGTTCTCTATATGCAGTCCAGGCTGGCCTTGAACTCTCAGCGATCCTCTTGCCTCAGCCTCCTGAGTGACAGGATTACAAGGACAGGCTGATTTTTGAAGAGCATTTGTTTGTTCTGAGTATTGAGAATTAGGGGACTAAGTAAAAAAGCCAACTGAGATAATAACCAGGTGTCAAGTTTATGTTAGCAACTGAGTGGGATAGAATTCATAATACTATGAATTTCAGTATGGAAAGCAGTTTAGTTTGCTGTGGACTCTCTGAAGAGAATGCTCTGGTGTATTTTGGGATTTTGAAACTCGAATCTTGGTTTCTGAGGGAACTGGCAAGGTTGGAAAGGGAAGAGGCTGACGCTATACCCAAAGCAGACAGGCGGTGCCGGGGAGGGTTTGACAGGGTGGGGAGGGGCTAGGGCTGCTCTTTCTCTAAAGGAGCAAAGAGGGAAAAGATCTGAAGAGGAGCCCCTTCTCCTCTGATGCCCGCTGTGAGAGGGAAGGCCAGGCCAGGACCCTGCTTGACCCCGGTTTCCGAGGGCGGCCAGGGCGTCACGGGGGAGAGGCTGGGGGCGCAGTGGGCCCCCATCAAGGAAGGTTCAAATGAGCTCTCGGAGTTAGAAAGGACATCGGATTTTAGAAATGGCAAATTATTAGAAAGATGGACTGCAGATTTTTATTTTAAAACTGTGAATTTTACTATTAAGTAAAGTGGTTCTGAACACGGTGTGTAAGTCACAGTGCAGTGTGTTTGAGCACACAGGGCCGGCCACCCTCAGACCCTGATGGGGACGAGGGCTGCGACCTCGGGTGTGGCTTCCGAGGGTGCACTTACTGCCCGCAGGGCCTCGTTAGACGCCCCCATGTGCAGGTGTCTCAAGCCGAGATCCACTGCCTCGAAGGGCGGCTTCCGGGGACACTGGGCCGCGCAGAGGCGCAGTTTACAGGTGCAAAGTGCAGGCCCAGCCCTGCGGTTTCCTGTGTCTTTAAGACCCTGAGGGCTTTTTGGTGAGTGTCCTGGAAGAAGAAAACACCTCAAGTAAAGCTTATGTCCTGAAGAGGGTTTTTCTTAACAGTATAACCCTAAAATTCCGATTTTCCTTATCTCCCTTTTACCTATCTTTATATCATTTATCCTACCTCAAGGTGCATCCGTTTTCCTCCAAATGACTCAGTTGTATCCTTCTTTATGACCGAGTAGTACTCCCCTGTGTAAATGCCACATTTCTTCATACCTTCATCTGTTGAGGTTGTTTCTGGCCGAGATTCCACTCGAATCGGTGGACTGAGGACAGCGGTTCCCTGCCCGAAGAGGACGGCCTCAGCCAAGACACTGGAGGCCTGAACAGAACCGGAAGCCACTCCTGCCCGCTGTCCTGCGGTCCCCTGGACCCTGGCCTCTCCCGCCTGCAGCCTGGCCCTCAGCCTGGGGCTGACACCGCTGTTGCCCTCGGTCCTCCAGCCTTCAGACCGGAACTGCTGCCTGGTTCTGCTGGGCTTCCAGGCTGTGGGATCCTCGGATTTCATAATCGCGGGAGCCGACTCCATGTCGTATCGTGTCACGTCACGTATGCATCATATATCATAGCTAGTTGATTCTGTTTCTCTGGAGGATCCAGACACAGACAATATATATATATATATATATATATTTGGTACCGGGGATCGAACTTGGGTCCTTGCGCTTGCGAGGGAGGCAGGCGCCGGAACCACTGAGCTATATCCCCGGCCCTTCCTCCATATTTTTAATAACTTATTTATAAAAGTGAGATTTCTAGGTTAAAGACTGTTTTCATTTTTGGCCGCATCGTGAAACATTTTGAAATCAACTCACAGTGAAGCGATCTGGGCCCGGGGCTGTGAGGCTCGGAGGGAACGCGACGCCGAGTGGAGCTGCACGGCAGAGGCTCCCTCCTGCCACCTAGCGGCAGGGTCTCTAACGTGCAGCCTCAACCTTTTGAAATGTAGAAATTCAGGAAAAATCCACGGAACGGCCCTGAACAAAATGTTCTCATTTTAACCATTATAAAAAATGTTGCAATGATAATATTGCAATGTATTCACGTTTCAGATTATTTTATTAGGAAATGGATTCCCAGAAACGTTATCGCATTGTCAAAGGGCATAAACATTAAATTCTTTTTCCCTTGGTGCTGCGGCTTGAAGTGGGAGGCTCACACTCGGCAAGTACATCCCCAGGCCAGCCTTAAACTTTTATTACAAACGCAAGGCATACTGCAAATGTAATAGAGTCTGAAAATTACGTAAGAAAAAGAAGATGATCTGTAGTTTCCTAAGCCAGCAAAACCACCCTTAAGGTATCATTTAGGGGCACTATACTTAACATTTAAAAAAACAAAATTAGTTTACTAGACTGCGGTTTTCTTTCTTTTTTGTCAAGGTCTTGCTGTGCTGGCTGCTGGCCTCAAACTCACTATCCTCCTGCCTCAGCCTCCTGAGTGCTGGGCTTACAAATATGTGCCACTAGGTCTGGCACTTTAAAAAAAATTTTGATTTCTTTCTTTTTTTCATTACCCTTCACTGGTCTGACTTCCTTATCAGGCCCTTTGGATCAGAGACTTTGCTTTATTTACTCTTGTATTGTTTATACCTATGTTGGTGCTTGGCAAATGCCGGTTGAAGAAAAAAACCAAAAACTTAAAAAAAAAAAGTTTTCTAATACATACCTGAGCAAATTTTTACAAGAGCTGAATGTGATATCTGTCTCTGCCTCTGTCTCTCTCTGTCTCTGTTTCTGTCCCTCTCTCTGTCTCTCTGTTTCTGTCTGCCTCTGTCTCTCTCTGACCCCCCTTTGCTGCCCCTTTAGCATTTCGAGGCAGGGTCTCACTAAGATGACTAGGCTGGCCTTGAAACTAAATTGTCCAGGCTGGACTTGAGCTCGCAGTCCCCCTGCCTCAGCCTCCCAGAGATCTGGGACTGGAGGCCTGCACCACCACACCCAGCTATGTTTTTGACATTTTAATTTGCTGATCATTTCAGGCTCTTATCTTCGACCCTCTTTCTTCTCCCTCTCTCCTTCCTGTAGCAGGTGGAGTGAGAAAGGAAGAAGGAAGGAAGAAGGCCCCTCCCACAATGAGTCCCCCTGGCGCCCTTGCTGTGGAGAAGCACAGGGAAAAGCCAGGGCCCCCTGGTCCGTGAGTCTCTCGCCAAGCCCTTGATGCCCTGTGTGGGAAGTGAAGGGGCTAGAATAATGTGATCGGTCGGCTGCCGGGGCAGGGGCAGGGGTGAGTGTTCCCGAGATGAGACAACTGGTGAGAAAGGAGGGACAGCAGGCCAGGGAGGGGCAGGGCTGTGCGACCCGAACAGGGCACCGAGCACCCGGCTTGGCTTAGCTGCCTGCTTTTGATATCTTTGAATTTTAAAACAAGTTTTCATTAGTACACTTTTTTTTTTTTTGGTACCGGAGATCAAACTTGGGACCTTGCACTTTCAAGGAAAGTGGAGGATCCACTGAGCTAAATCCCCGGCCCTCGTTAGTACACTTTGCAGTACATAATGATTACACTCATTGTAGGGAATGGCACAAGCACATAACACATCTACATTCTTTGTTCATCCCTTCCCCTCCTCCTCCTCCCTCCTCCCTGCATCTTCCTACAATCTATCTTCTATTTGCCCTTTTTTTTTTTTTTTTTTTTTTTTTGAGACAAGGTCTTGCCATGAAATCCAGGCTGGTCTTGAACTCACTATCCAGCCCAGGCTGACCTTGAACTCATGGCGATCCTCCTGCCTCAGCTTCCTCAGTGTTGGAATTACAGCCACGTGCCACCGCACCCGGCTCCTCAATTTATCCTTCATAGCTGAGTAACACTCTACTGTGTATAAATGCCACATTTTCTGCCATCTCTGAATTTTTAATAAAAGTTTTCATTTCTTTTTTAAAAAATTTTATTTTCTTGGTACATTTTAGGTGTACAATATAATGACATTCATCATTGGAAATTTTCAACTGTAAATAATCTCTCTTGGTTCTTATTTTTTCCCCTTCCCCTGCCCTGCCTATTTACAAAGACTTTATTTACATTTTTTCATTTTCTCATATTAATTCCATTCCCTTCTTTCCTTTCCTCTACCCCTCCCACTTCCCCCTCCACTTTACCCCTTTTCTTCCTATTTCACATTATCTATTATACCTTTTAGTCCTTATTCACACTTTCAGTTTCTCACACTAGAGAAACTATTCGGTATTTACACATGTGTGTCCTGTTTATTTCACTTAAGAGTATCACCTCAATGTGCATCCACTTAGCTATAAATGTCTCTAATTTCTCATTTTTTATGGCTGAGTAGTACTCCATTTTAGAAAAAACCTACATTTTCTTTATCCAGTGTCCAGTTGATGGGCAGTTGGGCTGCTTCCAAATTTTAGCTGTTGCAAACTGTGCTGCTATGAACATGGTTGCACATATATCACTGTGGTATGATTCTTTTAACTCTTTGGGGAAGATCCCCAGCAGGGGAATAGCTGGGTCAAAAGGGACTTCCAGTCCTAGTTCTTTGAGGTATCTCCACACTGATTTCCACAGTGGTTGCACCAGTCTACACTACCACCAGCAATGGAGAAGGGTTCCTCTTTCCCCACAGCCCCACCAGCATTTGTTATTGGTTGATTTCATGACAGCAGCCATTCTTTCTGGGGTGAGGTGGAATCTCAGCATTGTTTTCATTTGCATCTCTCGAATGACCAGTGATGTTGAACATTTTTTCATGTATTTATTTGCTATTTCTACTTCTTTGTCTGAGAAATGTCTGTTCATTTCAGATGCCCATTTTTGGACTGGGTCTTTAAATTTGGGAGGTCTGATTTTTTAAAATTCTTTATAGATTCGAGATAGTAGACCTTTGCCTGAGGAACAGCAGGTGAAGATTTTTTCCCACCTTGTGGGTTGTCTCTTCACACTGTTGGTGGTTTCTCTTGCTGTGCAGAAGCTTTTTAATAAGAAGAGGTCCCATTTGTTGATTGTTTGTGCTAGTTCATGGGCAACTGAGGTTTTGTTCATAAAATCTTTTCCTACACCAATGTCTTCAAGAGTTCTACCTAACCTCTGTTCCAGTCGGTTCAGTGTTTCTGTTTTAACATTTAGATCTTTAATCCATTTTGATTTTAGTTTAGTGCATGGTGAGAGATAAAGGTCTAGTTTTAGTCTTTGGCAAGTTGAAACCCAATTTTTCTATCACCATTACTTAAAGAGGCTGTCTTTCCTCCAGTGAGGGTGTCTGGCTCCTTTGTCGAAGATAAGATGGCTGAGTGTGTCTGGCATTGTTTCTGCATCTTCTAATCTGTTCCACTGATCCTCAGGTCTGTTTCTCTGCCAGTACCATGCTGTTTTTATCACAGTAGCTTTGTAGTATAGTGTCCAGTTGGGGATTGTGATACCCCCTGCCATGTTTCTGTTACCTAGAATTGCTTTTGCTATTCTGGGTCTCTTCTTGTTCCAGATGAATTTTTGAATTGTTTTCTCAAGGTCCATGAAATATCCTGCTGAGATTTCATTTGGGATTGCATTGAATTTATACAGCAGTTTTGGAAGTATGGACATTTTCAGTATGTTGATCCTTCCTATCCAGGAGCAAGGGATGTCTTTCCATTTTCTGATATTATCTTCAATCTCTCTTTTCAGAGTGCTATAGTTTTCAGAGGAGAGGTCTTTGATTTCTTTCGTTAGGTTGATTCCTAGTATTTCAGTTTTTTGGATGCTATTGTGAAAGGAATTGTTTGCCCTATTTCTGTTTCAGTAAGTCTGTTGTTCGTGTAGAGGAAAGATATTGATTTTTGTGTGTTGAGCTTGTATCCAGCTACTCTATTGAATTTGGTTATTAAGTCTAGAAGACTTTTGGTGGAGTTCTTGGGGTCTTCTATGTACAGTATCATGTGATCTGCAAATAATGACACTTTGACTTCTTCATTTCCTATCTTTATTCCTTTTATTTCTTTCTCTTGTCTAATTGCTGTGGCTAATGTTTCCAAAACTATATTGAATAGAAGTGATGATAGTGGACATCCTTGTCTTGTTCCTGCTTTTAATGTGAAGGATTTCTGTTTTTGACCATTTAGTATGATATTGGCTATTGGTTCTTCATAGATGGTGTTTATCAGATTGAGATAGACACTGTCTATTCCAATTTTTTGTAGGGTTTTTATTATAGATGCATGTTAGATTTTGTCAAATGCTTTTTCTGCATTTATTGAGATGACCATGTGGTTTTTGTCCTTGGCTCTATTGATATAGCGTATTACATTGATTGATTTGCATATGTTGAACCATTCCTGCATCCTTGGGATGAATCCCACTTGGTCAGGGTGTATGATCTTCTTGATGATCTTCTGCATTCTATTTGCCAGTATCTTATTAAGGATTTTTGATCTTTATAATTTCCTCCCTTGTATGAGCTTTCGGTTTGTCCTGGTCTTCTTTTTCTAGAAGCTTGAGGTTCAGCATCAGGTTGTTTAATTGGGCTTGCTCTGTTTTCCTAATATGAGTATTCACTGCTATGAATTTGCCTCGTAAGACTGCTTTCATTGTGTCCCATAGATTCCGACATGTTGCATTGTCATCGTCATTTAATTGAAGGAACTGTCTGATTTCTTCTTTAATTTCCTCTGTGATCCATTGGTTATTCAGAAGTGTGCTGTTAAATTTCCATGTGTTTATGAAATTTTTGCAGTTTCTTTTGGTATTGATCTCCAATTTCATCGCACTATGGTCTGATAATATACAGGGGATAGCTTCAATTCCTTTGCACTTACTTAAACATGTTCTATGAGTGAGTATGTGGTCTATTTTGGAGAATGACCCATGTGCAGCTGAAAAGAATGTGTATTCTGATTTTGTGAGGTGGAACACTCTAAACATCTGTTAAGTTCATTTGTTCAAGAGTTCGATTGAGTTCTAGTATTTCATTACTTATTTTTTGTCTAGTTGATCTATCTATTTGTGACAGTGGGATATTGAGGTACCCCACTACTATTGTATTACTGCATATATGACTTTTTCATGTCTGTTAGTATTTGTTTTATATAGTTGGGTGCACTACTGTTCGGGGCATAGATATTTATGATTGTCATCTCTTCCTCTTGGATTGTTCCCTTTACAAGGATGCAGTGTCCTTTGTCTCTCTTAATCAGTGTTGGTTTGAAATCTACTTGATCTGCAAAGAGGATAGCTACTCCTGCTTTTTTTCAGGTTCCTGTTACATGGAGTATTGTTTTCCACCCTTTAACTTTCAGTCTATGAGTTTCCTTTTGAATGAAGTGTGTTTCTTGTATGCAGCATATTGTTGGATTTTGCTTCTTGACCCATTCTGCCAGTCTATTTCTTTTGATTGGTGAATTGAAACCATTAACATTGATGGTTATAACTGATACATATTGACTTATATTGTCATGACTTTTTCTTTTTGTTGGATTCTCCCTTTGCATGTAATTTCTTGTCATGCCTGACAGATTCATTCTGTTGGGCTTCCTGGGGTTGTAATCCTCATTGTCTTTTCCTAGGATGTTGTCTAAAATTTTTTGGAGTTCTGGTTTGGTATTCATGAAGTTCCTAAGGTGCTCTTTGTCATGAAAGTATCTTATTTCTCCATCCATTTTGAAAGATAGTTTTGCAGGGTACATCAGTCTGGGTTGGAGGCTGTTTTCCTTTAGTGCCGCGGACCAGCCGCAGTCGATGTAGGGTAGGAAGGGAAGATGTCCTGGGCCGGCGATGAGAAAAGAACCTTCACAAGCAATGTTCAGGTTCCCTCTGAGAAGTCTCAGGGTCTGATTTATTTTTATATCTTTTAGCAATAGCGATGAGGCATTGGGCGGAACATGTTGCCTTAGCAATATCTGATGAGGTAAAGGTTATTTTTGTTAAACAGTATATTTTTTCTAAGCTGATTCATATCATTGAACATCATGAATACATTTCTTAAAAATTACAATTGTTCCGTCATTGTCCCATACCTAAGCAGAACAGAAAGTAACTTAATCAAATTAATTGTCAAACTTGTGGTCACCAGCTAGCCCTTGAGAAACTGCACAATGGTTAATATAGTTTGCTATTAGCTCTGTTCATCTTAACTAAATGTCATTTGGGTTCATAGTCCATGAGCAGGAGATATTTACAGCACTTTGAGAAATATTGAGTAATTTGCCTCCTTAATGCATTTACCTGTTTTAACGTTCTTTTTATTTCCCATTTCCCACTATTTCTTACATCTAAAGTCTGTCCTTTCAATCTCTTTATAAGACCCCTTTAGTAAAAAGAATGTCAGCAATAAGAGAGGGAGTAATAGTAGTGGGAAAACAGCGGGGTTTTTAAGAGAGGTTTCTTTAGGAGTGGATGTGGCAAGAGAACTAAGAGAAACTGGAATTTGAGACTTTTGAGCCAGATCAAATTTCATTATATCATTGCCAATTAGCCTCATGGAGAGTTGGTTGTTAGTCACAAACACAATGACTCATGTGACCAGAGGAACAATTATAAACATTATGGCAAGAAAAAAAATAAAATATGAAGGTACAATGTGTTCCACCCTTTCTTTCCCCCAGCTGGAACTTTGTCAAGCAGCATTGGAGGTTGGTTGGGCTTTGCCACTTTAGGGCTTGGAGTACATCACCTCAAACTCTTCTTGCCTGGAGGGTTTGTGATGAGAAGTCTGCTGTGACTCTGATGGGCTTTCCTTTGTATGTGATTTGTTTCTTTTCTCTAACTGCTTGTAGAACTTTGTTCTTCTGTTGGGTTTCTGGAATCTTAACAATTATATGCCTATGTGTACATTTCTTTTTTTTTTTATCAAAGCTGGTTGGAGTCCTATATGCCTCACTTATCTGTATGTCAAGTTCTTTTCCTCTGCTTGGGAAGTTTTCTGCCATCACTTCTGTGAACATTTTTTTATGTCATCTGCACTCTCTCCTCTTTCTTCATTGACTCCAATCAGTCTTATGTTATTCTTCTTTGCATCGTCTAGCAGCTGCTGGATTGATTTCTCGTGATCCCTTACAATTTTGAAGCAATTTTTCTTTTCCTGGTCACTAATTGCAATCTTATCTTCTATATCTGAAATTCTGTTTTCACATTGGCTCATTCTGCTGTGTAGACTCTCAGTGGAGTTTTAAAATGTCCTGGAAATCTATTTGCATCTGTTTTATGGATTCCATTTGTTTCCTATGTTGAGATTCCATCATGTTCCTGAGGTCCTCTCTGGATTTATTAATCATGTCTTGCACTATGAGCACAATCTCTAGTGTTATCTGAGAAATTATTTCTGAGTTAATTTTTTCCAGATCCTCTCTTGTTGCCAGTTCAGGGAGTCCAGGTGGTTGAGTATCAGAGTGTTCCATCTCGTTTTCCTTTGGGGTTGCTGTAGGTGATCTGGAAGTCTGGTTTGGAGACTTGTTTATGTGTCTTCTCATTTCAATGGGGGGGGGTGCTGCCAGCACCTGTAGAGCTCACCTCCTCTGCACTGGGAGTGGTGCTACAGTGGCCCGAAAGCCTCCTCTGTGCTGAGAGCGGTGGTATGGTGGCCCAGAAGCCTCCTCCCTTGTGCTAGGAGTGGTGCTACGATGGCCTGGAAGCCTCCTCCTCTGGGCTCAAGTTTTCATTTCTTACTGGGCCCTACAATGGTGTAGCTGGTTCCGGACAAGAGTCAGCATGGGGCTGTGGAAACTGAAGACTTTCTTATGTGAGTGATTCCTCAAGAAGGAGCTAAGCCTAGAACCTTTTCTTTCTGAGACAAGGTCTCACTATGTAGCTGGCCTTGAACTCACTATGTAGCCCAGGCTGGCTTGGAACTCATGACAACCCTCCTGTCTCAGCCTCCCAAGAGCTGGGATTATAGGCATCTGTCACCATGCCCGGGTAAATCTAGAAATCTTAGTGAAGCTTTTATTGAATGAAACAAATTCTGCTCACTTTGGTAATCATGTTAAGGCATCTAAATCGGCAGCTATTATTTTTCGATTCTTACCTTTCTTTACTAAATCTTTATTGACTTATCCCTTGATAGATTTTTGCCCTTCATAACTCTGTTACAACAGAGATGGTTAATTTTACAATTATCTTAAATATTCAAAATGCAAATAAAGCATTAATATTTGTCAGCATGCTTTTACATAAGCAGATCCTAAATTACTAAAATAAAACAGTCCAGGCTCATAATTTAAGTGTCATTTTCTACCAACAGAAAGCAGCTGAGGCCCAAGGTGTCCGTGGTAGGGAAGAAAAGGATCTGCATGTTGTGTGCCCTGTGAATTTGCCGTCTGTCCACTGAAGTGCCCGCAGTGGACAGAAACATCATCACAGCTCATCCCGTTAAAGCCCGATGTGTTTGGTGTTGGAGTTGCTTGCCTTTTTCATGTTAGCACTAAAACCTGCATCTTTGTACACCAACAACCTCTGGGATACATTTTACTTGGTGCTTACGGGGCAATTTTATTCCCTAATTATAATTCTTGGGCTGGAATTTTATCAGTTGAACTGTCTGTTTCCTGCAGCTTGTCAATGTGTGGCTTTCAATATGCTGAAATAGGAGGAGTCTCGGAAATGGAAACTTCTCTGTATTCTTACCAGGAGTTAAGTAAATGTGCAGTGTGGAAGGACACTGGAAAAAATATCACAGGAAGACGCTCTATCTTCTTAAGGTTTAAAATTAAACTATAAGCAGTGCATGAAATTTATATGATCAGTAAAAAGTGAACTCATGGTGTCAGACATTCCCTTTCATGGATTCTGCTTAGGGCTCTTCCATACTATTATTTTTGAGGGCTCAGATTTCTGGATTTGACAGTTTAGCAAGTCACCTGCTGATCTCCTTGGCAAAGAGGAGTTGGATCCCAGGAATATTAGGTTAATTAAAAATAACTTACAGGGTGCATTCTCAGACTATTATCCCATACCACTTAGGAAAAGCCTATTTGTGTTCAGTACACCATAGTGGGGCAGGATGGCAGTTCACAGAGGTACTGAGGAAATAAGGGAAAGAAATGAGGAAAGAAATTTTTTTTACCAGAATTCCAGCTGTAAAAATCCTATATGGTATTTTAAACATTTCTATCACAGCACCTGGTGTAGTGCTTTTTTTCTGCAGAGGGTCAACTCAATTATCTTGTGGGTGAATGAATAAGTGTGGGAACTTTTTTTGGTACCAGGGATCAAACTTGGGACCTTGCACTTGCGAGGCAGAAGGCAGAACCATTGAGCTAAATCCCCAGCCCTAGTGTGGGAATTTAAGGGCTAATTAAGCCAGAGGCTGATGTAAATACGCTTTACAAAAAACAAAATAACGACACTATACATTTTAAGGGCAAGTTGCTTTTTTTTCCAAGGTCTTTCCCATGACGTTGGTTGATCTGGATTCTGACACCTACCTAGTATGTGACCAAATGGATACCATGGGTCTCATTTTATAGCAGGCAATAGAAACCCAATCACTTGTCCACAACTGTGTTTCAAGAGAGGGGAGGCTCCTGACTTCTAAAGTCACATCCCTCCCACTGCCGGAGCTGCTCTGTGAAAACAACGCTGTAGCGCGGTACCTGCCTTCCTGGGACCAGCGCTGCCTGCATCTGCTTCTCTTGCTGCCCTAGGCCTCTTGCCCCCTTTCACTCCATGCCCAGAGTCTAAGCCTTTCCACCTACCCGAGCCTCAGCCTTGCTCTGGGCCAAGGACTCAGCCCTGCACACCTCGCTGTGTGCAGCAGGGCTGCTCCCTGATCCTGCTGACCCAGGGTCGAGCACAGGTTCTGTCCTTGGACCCAGCTTTTTAGCAGTCGGGTTCACCTCTTGTTAAGGGCCCACTTCTTCGTGGCTGGTTTCTGCTGTGCTGGACCCTGTGGCTGAGTCTTGGGAAATCCTATTCCTCTTGAAGACCAGGCAGGCTCCTCAGTTGCTCCTGGCACAGAGCAACCTGAGCTAAGGACAGGGCCAGCTGAGCTCAGTCCCCAGCACCCTGCCCAACCTGAGGCAAAAAGAGAAAGCTGGGCCTCCAGCCACACTTGTCGACATTTCCTCCCCTCCCCACCTACCTAGTGTGACTGTGTGCAAAGTCTTCCATTGTTCAATCAATTGTACACTGTCAACCCTGATAAACCTACCCAGCCAGGACTTCCTGGACTGGATGTGGGGCCAGCGGGCTGACTGGCAATGACTCTTTCCATTGTGAAGTGATTCAGGTTGCAGCACAAATGAACAAACGCTTTGTATTTATTTAACTTTTTTTTCTTGTTTTCTTTTTGAGACAGGGTCTTGCTATGTTGCTCAAGCTGGTCTTGAACTCATGATCCTCCTGCCTCAGCCTCTGGAGCAGCTGCAGTTACAGGCATGCACCAACACAGCTGGCTTATTTAACATTTTAAAAAAATTAACATTTTCCAATGTGGTTCACTGTGGATTTTTTGACATTGACATTGATTTTTAAATATTTGCATTAAAATATTTATTTTGGAGCTGGCCATAGTGACACATACTTGTAATCCCAGCATTCGGGGAGGCTGAGGCAGGAAGATCCCAAATTTGAGCCCAGCCTGGGCAACTTAACAATTTAGTGAGATGCTTTATAAAAAACAATTGGGCTAAGGAGGTAGTTCAGTGTGAAGCTCTGGGTTCAATCCCCAGTGCCATGAAAAAATTTTTTTGATGAGTTTTTTGAACTCTTCCACTGGTGGCACTTGCCTCATCCTAACCCCACCCTATCAGACATCCCCCCCGGGGGGGGCTTCTCCTTTCTATACCTTTATCGCCAGAAAAAGCTAAATCCGGGCAGGGGATTTAGCTCAGTGGTTCCGCTGCCTGCCTCGAAAACGCAAGGTCCCGAGCTTGATCCCTAGTACCAAAAACAAAACAAGACAAAACAAAACACAAAAGAAAACGGGGCCGGGGATTTAGCTCAGTGGTTTCGTCTCCTGCTGCACAAGCACAAGGACTCGAGTTCAATCCCCGTTACCAAAAACAAAACAAAACAAAACAAAACGCTAAATCCACCTGGTTCCCTCCCGACTCACTTTTGCCCTCTAATGCTTTCTCTGTCCTGGAAGAGCCCCCGTCTTCCCTACTGTGCCCGCAGGATTCATTCCCTGGTCATTTCCACACTCCCCCTCCTGGCTGTCATTAGAACCTGGCTCATCCTCCCCTTTAATCTCCCTATCCAAGGACTTCCTGGCTCCCTCAGCCTTTTCCTGCCTGTGGATCCTCCATTCTCACAGGAATTGTTTGCCCCAAGGGCCCGGTATTCAGGTCTTCTCAGGGCCACCCATTGGTGAGTTGGGTCTCATCCTCCTCCTCCACGACCACCTTGGGACTGGTTGATAGAAACCACTCTGAAGTCCTCTCCCCTGCCTCCTCGATGTCACATAGCAAAAGGACCTGTGTTTTCTCTGCATTCTGAGTTGAACTGGGAGCTAATTTGGGGCCCTCCTACGTATGGGATGAAATCTAAGCTCTTTTACATGACATATAAACCTGAGTGAGCTACTCTGGTCTGAATTTACAGATTCTTATTTTGTTATTCTTTGTCATGTTCATTTTCTCTCCTTGGAATAGTATTAGCCCCCCCCCTTACCTAAATTCTATGCATATTTTATGGAGACATTGAAGAGTCTTCTCTGAATTCTCTGTGAGATGCCATCCCATATAACTCTTTGCAAGGCAGGCATGGTGGCACTGAGCTAAATCTCCGGCCCAAAAGCTGTAACTCTTTGCAATAACAAAGGATTCTATATCTACCTTGTCCCATATTGTACGCATTAGCCACATGTGGCTGTTAAAGTGTGGCCAACGTGACTAGGTAACTGAATTGATAAGTTTAATTAATTTAAGATTAAATAACCATGTGTGAGGTGGGTGCACCTTTTTGTGCTGGTCAAATACATTTCTTGTTGCTTTCTGCGTTTCCCTGATTGTTACTTGCTGTTTTCTTTTCCTGTTTCTCCCACCAGATGGCGATCTCACAGAGGGAAAGGAATGGATTTGCAACATGGCCAACTTCCATAAATCAGTTGGAGGAATGAACAGCGCGGAATCTCCCTGGTACGATATCTGCCGCAGGTCGAAGCTCAAAAGCTGGATGTGCCTTTGCCCTCAGGCCACAGACTGGATCTGGCTCTCTGCTGGGTTACTTCATTCCTAGAAAAGTTGAAAGAAAGAAGAAAGAAAGGAAGGAAGGAAGGAAGGAAGAAAGAAAAAGGGAAAAAAGCAACATTTGATAAAATATAAATACCATCTGGAGGCATCAGAAGGCTTACTAAACAGCCAGGAATGGAGAACATTTCTGCATATTTGGGAATGATGACACATTTTTCACCTCTTATACTTCTACCTACATTAGCATCCAATTGGGTCATAATTTAAGGTAGTCACCTATCCATTTCTGGACTGATGTTGATCTTCTTTATCTTCTAGATTAGTTTCTGTGTGCTGGTCCCTACAGTCACACTGTTACCAGCTTAGGATTCTTTTTCAGGTTCTTGATGTCCTAAACACAGAATTAAGCAGGACACTCAAGAGTGGCAGCAGGATCAAGGATTTATTTGACAGAGAAAAGACAAGATACACTCCACAGGATGGGAGCAGACCAGTAAAGAAAGCTCGAAGTTCCTACAGGGGTTGGTGTTAAGAGTTTTAAGCCTTAGGGATTGGGCTGGGATTGAGAGGTTGGTCTGAGGTATGACTTTTTTTTTGAGACAAGGTCTCATTGTGTAGCTCAGGCTGGCCTCGAGCTCTGGATGGCTCTAGGTTCGGTCCTCAGCACCAAAAAAAGAAAAAGCAAAAAAACCTGGAATCCTCTTTGATTCCTCTTTTGTCTTAAAATTTACAGTCAGAACATCAGTAAGTATTCACATCTTTGCTTCTACAATATCACCTTTAGCTGACCACTCTTCCACTCTTCCCATGGTTGCAACTCTGGCTCAAGACAGCTAGACTATTGCATCGGCCTCCTAATGTTCTGATCACTACTCTTTCCCTACATAGCAGCCAGAATAATCTGAAACAAAGGGTAAAAAACATCACTTGTCTACTTAAAACACTTTCATGGCCTCTCAGAACAACCAGAAGAAAGCTCTGACTATTATGACCTGCAAGGGTCAGCATAATCCAGCCCTAGATAAACTAGTGGACCTCATCTCTCATTCTCTCCCTTGTTCACTTGGTTTGTATTAGTTTATTGCTGTTGTAACAAATTACCGTAAGCTTTAATGTCCTGACCAGTACAGGTCTATTCTTGTACAGGTCTGGAGGTCAGAAGTCCTAAAATCAGGCCGGGGATTTAGCTCAGTGGTCCCACCGCCTACCTGGAAAGCGCAAGGTCCCAAGTTTGTTCCCCGGTACCAACCCCCCCCCCCCAAAAAAACAAAGAGGTCCTACAATCAAAGTGTGGAAGGTCTGTACACTTTCTGGTGGCTGGAGGTGAGAATCCATGTCTTTTCTAGCTTTCAAAGCTAGGAGTCCTTACCCAGTGGTTCCATCTTTGGCTTCTCTGACTCTCCTGCCTCCCTCTTTTAAAGATCCTGTGATTACATTTAGGTCCAGATAGACAATTTACGATAAGTGCTTATCTTAATATCCTTAACTTGACCACATCTGAAAGCCCTTCTTGCCATTAAGGTAACATATTCACAGGTCCCAGGGACCAGGATGCGGACATTTTTTGGGAGGGCATCACTCAGCTTTCTCCACTGTTCTAGCCCCACTGAATTCTGTCTGTTCTCAGTCCCATCCAATTTATTCCCATCTCAGAGCCTTTGCCTGTATTATTCCTTCTGCCTAGAATGTCCTTCCCGTCACTGCATGGCTGACTGTTGCTCAAACACTACTTCTCAGGAGAACACTCTTTTGAGCATTTCAAAGAAGGCTCTTCTGGGGCTATGTTTTCTTATCTCATCATCTTTTTTACTCTTCCTAGCTTTTTGTTCCTGAAAATATAGAATTCCCTGTCAGAGGGGAACATTTCCCCCTTACTCCTCTGATTTCCAGGAGGACAGCATTTTTCTCAACACTCCAAGGCTTTTGCTTCACTGCTTTCTCCTCTCTACAAATGGAAAGAGAATTGACTAGGAGTGAGTTTGAGGAGGGACTGGATGTAAATAGAGAAGATCCCTCTGCAGTCTTCCTTTTTGAGATCTGCTTGCCTACAGAGAGCACTTGGTCCCAATCATTTTTGGCCTTATATAACAGTAAGGTTATCGAACATGGAGATTTGTCTTTCTAAAAGCTAGACTGAGGGAGACACAGATGTTCAGGGATTTAAGAACTTAAGGAGAGATGTGAATTTGGAGAGTGGTGCTGGGGATTGAGACTAGGCCTTCTCACTGAGCTACATCCTCAGTACTTTTTATTTTATTTTGAGACAGGCTCTTGCTAAGTCACTAAGCTGCCTAGGCTGAGCTTGAACTTTTGATCCTCCTGCTTCAGCCTGTAATTACAGGTATGGTAATGCTCATTGTTTCGAATCTAGAGTTTAGGATCAATCTGAACATATAAAGATATTGTTGGAAAAGAACCATTAGCAAGGAAGAAAGGACTACTTGTTACTAAGGGATGGGGCTGGCCTAATGCAGTTAGGAAGCAGCACTTGACACCAGGAAGAAATGGTATCGCTTAGGGTGTTCTAGTTACCACTGCGGATGCCAAGAGGTTCAAAGCTGGTCGTACCTTGATTCTAGTCACTTTGTAGACAATGCCAGAATTTTTCAAGTCATGGTGTAATCTGAGAATAACTTCAACAATATGACCTCATTCCAAATGGGTTCAGTTTTGATTTTTACTTTTTTTATGGAATTAAAATCTAGGCTTCCAAGAGAATGGGATAAAGGGATAGAGGTCAATAAAGAGGGTGAGAAAAATAGCTCAAAATGAGCTATGGAGCATTCTATTTTAAAAGAAATGTGTTTGTGGCCAGCCAGAAAATGACTGTAATGGTAATAAATGGAAAATAGTCATAAGAGAAAGATTTAAGTAACTTTCCATTACTTGGCAATGCTTTTAATTTGGCCACATCAGACATCAACAGGGGAGGGAGAAAGCCAGTCCATAATTTTAAACCCAAATTAAAACTGTTCTTGAGGCATCTGAAGATTTTGATCTTGGAGGGTAATTGGTTTTTGTTTCAGCTCCCACGAGTTAGTGGGCAGAGTGAAAACATCACTGCTTGCTGCAAGGCATTAGTCCTCCAAGCAGTGCGGGTTGGTTTCCACAAATGCAGTTTAGGAAAAAATCTCTTCCAGCCTTCTGCATCTAAACTGAGTGGTACTGTGCAACTTCCACCTCTGTGCATTTGATGTGTGTCCAAGGATACCAGCAGCTCACAGTCCTGACATAGTGAAGGACACAGCATGATAGGATGTCATCCCAAGACAGCTATGTCTAGAACACTAGTGTTTGTCATTTTCCTTAACTGAACCTAATTGATCTCGATATTTTTGGACTCTGCCATTTATTTCTAGATTAAATTATAGGCTTTTAAAACCAGACCATTGTGCCTGGTGATGGAATGGTTTCCTATTACTCACTTGCCATAGCTTGGGAAAATCGTTGGAGAAAATGTAATGAGATCAGTGGGGTAACCCCTTTTCAAGGCTAATTATCTCAGCACACTCTGTATTGCATTGTTATTTTTAACTTACTAATATTAGCTTTTTCCTTCCTAAGGTGAGTTGGGTCTACTCAATTTCCCTGACTGTCAGAAACTCAAATTCCAATTTAATTTTTTTCTTATTTACAGGGGAACTATAACCCTCATGTCCAGCCCCATTTTGTCTTGTTTAGTTTTTGATTTTCTTACAGAGTAGAGATTAAATCTGTGATCTTTGAAAGATGACATTGTGAGAGCAGGCTGGACACATTTTCAAGCGGCTCAACCCTTGAAGGTGAAGGCTTTTGGGAGTGGACGGGTGGCTTCTATTCAAGTGGGACAACAACCTCCAGAGTTATCTTTCTGCTGTACCCGGGCCCCTCTCCAGTCTATGCTCAGTCTAGCAGGCAGAGTGATCTTGCTAAGGCATGAGTGGGCCATGCCAGTAGCTATGGTTTGCATGTGTTCCCCAAAAGTCCATGTGTTGGAAACTTAATCCTCAAATCCATCTGTTAATAATATTTGGAAATGGGGGTTTAGGGAGGTAATTGTGATTAAATGAAGTCACGAGGGTGGGGCCCCTACAATGGCATAAGTGGCTTTGTCAGAAGAGGAAGAGAGCCTGGAGCTTTTCATCTCACCATGTGACGTGTCCACCATGTTATCATGGATCAAGAATGCCCTCACCATGTGTCCAGCAGATACTGCTTCTATGCACTCAGACTTCCCAGTTTCTGGGACTGGAAGAAAGAAATAGTTTAAATAAATTACCCAGTCTCAGGCGTTTGTTGTTACTGCAGAAAATGAACTAAGACATCAGTCCTCTCTATTGAACACCCTCCATGGCTTCCATCTTAATAAAATAGCTTACAAGGGCCTACCTGATCAGCCCTTCCCTAGTTCCTGCCCTTGTCTCCTGCTACTGTTCCCCCTCTCATTCCACTCTCACCATAGAATTCCTTTCTGCCGCTCCTTGGACACCAGTCATGCTCCTTCCCCAGCACACTGCCCTTGCTGGCTCCTTTTTCTAGAGTGTTCTTCCCCCAGATGGCTACATGTTTGTGCTCTCAGATCTTCAAAGCTTTTACTCAGTGAGACCTGGCTTGCTTACCCTGTTTAAATTGTGAGCAACTCCCCCAGCCCTGACCTATAACTCCCTCTCTTACTTTTTCCATGTCAAATGTTATCACCTATCTTACTATATGAATTACTATTTTTTAAACTTTTACTTTTTATTAGTATATGTCTGTAGTCGTAATAATCACATTCCTTGTAGGGAGTCAGTACATGAGTCTAACACATCTTAGTTTTTATTCATCCTCTTCCCTGCTTGCTCCAACTCTTGGTCCCTTTCCCATTTGCAAAAGATCTATCTCTCTGCTTCTTATTATCTAGCTTCTATTTTGCTTTTTATTTATATTTTCAGTTTCTCATAGAAGTCATGTGATATTTAAGTTTATGTGGTTGATTTATTTCACTTAACATTCTGGTCTCAAGGTGCATTGATTTTCCTACAAATGACTCAAATTTATCCTTCTTTATGGCAGAGTGGTACTCCATTGTGTGTAAATACTACATTTTCTTTATCCACTCATCTGTTGATAGACATATAGGCCATTTCCAAGATTTAGCTATTATGGATTATGCTGCTATAAACATGGGTATGCATGCATCACTGTAATAGGATGTCTTTAACTCTTTTGGGAAGATAGCCAGAAGGAAAATAGCTAGGTTGAAAGGAATTTCTAGCTTTAGTTTTTTTTGAGGAATCTCCATACTGATTTCCATAATGGTTTGCTAGTTTACATTCCCACCATCAATGTATAAGTGTTCTTTTTTCCCCTACAGCCTTGCCAGAATTTGTTATTTGATTTCTTGAAGATAGCCATTTTTTTCTGGAGTAAGATGGAATCTCAGAGTTGTTTTAATTGTCTCTCTCTAATGGCAGAGATGTTGAGCATTTTTTCACATATTTATTGGCCATTTGTATGGGCTTTTATATGTCTGCTTCTCCTCAGTAGACTCTAAACCCTAAGAAGGCAAGATGTGTTATGCATTTTGTTTATTTCAGTGTTCCTACTGCTGAGTGCCTTGAAGGAACCAGCAAATATATTGTCTGACTAGTGGCTCATTTCGGGAAGGCTGCCAATACTCTAGAACATCATTTCCTAATCCCCTGCCAGAGTCTCCCTTGTTCACTAGTGTGCTGGTAAATGCGTAATAGCCAGCTCTCCAGAAAGCAAAGAGCCTTGATTTTGTAGCATTGGCCAATGTATGCAGCAGAAATGCTCCTGTGTTGTCCGATTTTGGGCTTTCAATGTGATATCACTGAATGTGAAGTTGGAAAAAGATGCCACAATAGCACACTGTTTGGTATTTCCACCACACAGGCAAAACAGGTATCAATCACCAAAAGAGCACAGAAAAATGTAAAGTAGTATATTAACCAGGAAGTAGTAAGATTTGTATATTTATTAATTTTATTTTATTTATATTTGGTACTGGGGATCGAACTCAGGACCTTGCACTTGTGAGGCAGGTGGCGGAACCAGAGCTAAATCCCTGGCCCTAATCTCCTAAATTTTGTTTAGCACCTTTTTCTATGGAGGGAATTTATGCTTTTTATCATTTTGTTTAGCTCAGCTAACTTTTTATTAGTATCTTCTGTGGATCACTGATTATTTCACTTATTAAGCCCATTATCTATTTAGTTATATCTTGTTTGAGCTTGCCAACCACCTTACTGGTCTGTCTTAAAAAATCTTCTGTTATCTTTTCACATAATTCAGCTGTATAGCTTTTGATTTCCTCTCCCTTTATGGCCCATGGATTGGCTTTGGGGGGTTTGGAGTTTTGGAGGCATTTTGTTGCCTTGTCTTCTCGTGTTTCTATTTTTTATTTGTTTTTTGGTGTTGGGACTTGCAGGTTGATTACAATTGAAGGTTTTGTTGCTAGTATGGAGACCTCTTGTCAATGTCTGCTTTCTGGCAGTGCCCTTTGGGCATGGCTAGCTATAGGCCTTTGCCCCTGGCCCGGAATCCAGCCACCTCCATTTGGGAGGGGGAAGTTGCAGTGTATTTATTTGACTGAGTACTCAGCTGTTTGGGAATGGGCTGCAGTATTTTTTTTTCTTAAATTCTTTTATTGGTACATTTTAGGTATACAATACATTTACATTTATCATTGGGTGGTTCTTATTTTTTCCCTATTCCCTGTTCTCCCTTCACCACCTCCACCCTTCATATTTACAAAGACTTTGTTTCCATTTTTTCCTTTTCTCATAATTTGTCCTTTCCCTTCTTTCCTTTCCCCTTCCCCTTCCACTTCCCCTATCCCTTTGGGCCTTTTCTTCCGATTTCAAATTATCAATTATTCATTTTAGTCATTTTAATCCTTATTTACCCCTTCAGTTTCTCACACCAGAGAAACTATTTAGTATTTACACATGTGTGTCCTATTTATTTCGCTCAAAAGTATGACCTCAATATGCATTCATTTAGCTATAAATGACTCTAGTTTCTCATTCTTTATGTCTGAGTAGTACTCCATTTTACAAAAAAACCCATATCTTCTTTATCCAGTTTCCAGTTGATGGGCACTTGGGCTGTTTCCAAGCTTTTGCTATTACAAACTGTGCCGCTATAAACATGGGTGCACATATACCATTGTGGTATGATTCTTTTAATTCTTTTGGGAAGATCCCCAGCAGGGGAATAGCTGGGTCAAATGACTAGAACTAGAACTAGAACTCTAGTCTAGTTCTTTGAGGTATCTCCATACTGATTTCCACAGTGGTTGCACCAGTTTGCACTCCAACCAACAATGGAGAAGGGTTCCTTTCTCTCCACACCCCTGCCAGCATTTGTTATTGGTTGATTTCTTGATAGCAAGCCATTCTCTGTGGGATGAGGTGGAATCTCAGTGTTGTTTTCATCTGCATCTCTTGAATAACCAGTGATGTTGAACATTTTTTCATATATTTATTTGGTATTTCTATTTCTTTGTCTGGGAAATGTCTGTTCATTTCAGATGCTCATTTTTGAATTGGGTCTTTGAATCTGATTTTTGTCAGTTCTTTATATATTCTAGATAGTAGTCCTTTGTCTGAGGTACAGCTGCTAAATATTTCTTCCCACGTTGTAGGTTGTCTCTTAGCTCTGTTGGTGGTTTCTCTTGCAGTGCAGAAGCTTTTTAATAAGGTGAGATCCCAGTTGTTGATTCTTTGTGCTAGTTCCCTTGTTACTGAGCTTTTGTTCATAAAGTCTTTTCCTAGGCCAATGTCTTCAAGAGTTCTACCTAACTTATCTTCCAGCAAATTTAGGGTTCCTGTCTTAATATTTAGATCTTTAATCCACTTTGATCTTAGCTTAGTGCATGGTGATAGATACGGATCTAGTTTTAATCTTTGGCAGGTTGAAATTCAGTTTTTCCAACACCATTTATTAAATAGGCTATCTTTCCTCCAATGAGGGTGTTTGTCTCCTTTGTCAAAGATGAGGTGACTGAGTATGTCTGGAGTTGTTTCTGCATCTTCTAACCTATTCCACTGAGCCTCGGGTCTGTTTCTTTGCCAATGCCATGGTGTTTTTATCACAGTAGCTTTGTAGTATAGTTTCAAGTTGGGGCTTGTGATATCCCCTGCTATGTCTCTGTTGCCTAGAATTGCTTTTGCTATTCTAGGTCTCTTCTGGTTCCAAACAAATTTTTGGATTTTTTTCTCTAGTTCTGTGAAATATATTGTTGGAATTTCAATCAGCATTGTATTAAATCTATATAGCAGTTTTGGAAGTGTGGCCATTTTCACTATATTGGTTCTTCCTACCCAGGAGCAAGGGATGTCTTTCCATTTTCTTACATCCTTTTTGATCTCTTTTTTCAGAGTGCTGTAGTTTTCAGTGTAGAGGTCTTTTGCTTCCTTTGTTAGATTGATTCCTAGATATTTCATTTTTTTTGATGCTATTGTAAAAGGAATTTTTTCCCTAATTTCTCTCTGTGAGTCTGTTGTTTGTGTATAAGAAGGCTATTGTTTTTTGAGTGTTGACCTTGTAAGCAGCGACTCTACTGAATCTGTTAATTAAGTCTAGAAGTCTTTTGGTGGAGTTTTTTGGGTCTTCTATGTAAAGTATCATATCGTCAGCAAATAATGACATTTTAACTTCTTCCTTTCCTATCTTTATTTCTTTTATTTCTTTCTCTTTTCTAATTGCTTTGGCTAATGTTTCCAGAACTATACTGAACAGGAGTGGTGATAGTGGGCATCCTTGTCTTGTTCCTGATTTTAGCATGAAAGTTTTCAGTTTTTGACCATTTAGTATGATATTGGCTGTTGGTTTTTCAAAGATAGCCTTAATCAGGTTAAGATAAAGACCTTCTATTCCAATTTTCTGTAGGGTTTTTATCATGATTGGGTGTTGGATTTGTCCAGTGCTTTTTATGCATCTATTGAGATGATCATATGATTTTGGCCTTGGCTCTGTTAATATAGTGTATTACATTTATTGATTTATGTATGTTGAACCATCCTTGCATCCCTGGGATAAATCTGACTTGGTCAGGGTGTGTGATCTTCTTGATGACACTCTGTATTCTGTTTGCCAGTATCTTGTTGAGGATTTTTGCATCTATCTTCATTAGGGAGATTGGCTTGTAGTTCTCTTTTTTGGTTGGGTCTTTCCCTGGTTTTGGAATCAAAGTAACACTTGCTTCCAGGAATGAATTTGGAAGTATTGCTTCCCTTTCAATTTCCTTGATGAGTTTAAAGAGTAATGGCAATAGTCCTTCTTTAAATGTCTTGTAGATTTCAGTGGTGAAGCCATCAGGACCTGGGCTTTTCTTTGTTGGTAAAGTTTTAATTATGTTTTCAATTTCATTCATTGTAATTGGGGTGTTTAGAATTTCTATATCTTCTTCATTTAACTTTGGCAATTAATATGTATCTAGGAATCTGTACATTTCTTCTGTGTTTTCCATTTTATTAGAGTACAGTTTCTCAAAGTAGGTATTGATGACCCTCTGGATTTCTGCTGGATCTGTTGTGACTTCACCTTTTTTGTTCTTAACTGCATGTATTTGAAGGGCTGCAGTATTGTTAATGATACAAAAGAAATCCAGATATTGGCATACAGAGAAAACCAATTAATAGCAACTACCATGTCACTGTCTATAGTTATAAAATCAGCAAGAATAATATTGCAGACAAATTGAATATTGACATACCATAAGAACCAATAATGTACCACCTGTAACCAGAAAAGAGGTATATAATCATAGTATAAACACTAAGACAGACCAAACATTTACCTATAGTAAATATCTATTAAATGAAACAACATTACTTTCAGTAACAATAGAACAGTATTCAACAGTAATAGCATAGAATTAAGTAGCTACGTATAGATTCATAAAGTTTAATAGTTATACTAGTAAAGGTACAGGGAGTGAGGAACTGGAGAATGAGAAAAGTAAAATTTCAAAAATTAATGAATAGAAGATTAGAAGGAGGAGAGAAAAATGAGACAAGGGATTCTATTGAGGAGTACAAGGGAATTGATAGTAGTGGAAAAACAGTCACAGAAAAGAACAAACAAGAAAAAGAAAAAAAGAAAAACAGAAAGTAAAATAAAAAATGATAAAAAAGAAGAAAAGAAAAGTTGAAAAAAATAGAGAGACAAAAGGGAAGTAAAAACTTCACCCTTTCCCAAAAACAAATGAAGGAAAGAGAGCAATAAAAAAGAATTGAATAAAAAAATTTCCTCTGTGTTGTTTAATGAGTGTTTTCTTTCCAGGATCTGCAGTTTTGGAATCCAGCAGGTCATGATTTTCTCCTCCTGACTTTAGGGCCTGTTGGTTTGTGAGGTACCCATCATGTTCCTGAGGCCCCTCTGTCCACTCATCCTAGACTGTGCTGACTGAGCCAAGGCATGTCCTTGCTCATGTTGGTAGATGTGAAAAGCAATCAGTCCTCTGGTCTCTGCTGGGTGTAGGCTGTGGGGTGGGGGTTCAGGCATAGTGTTGGATTTTCTGGACCTGGTTTCTTACAATGGAAAACAGGGCCCGTGTCCCTCCCAGCCTGAGGTAAAACTCCTCAGTGGGTCTGTGTCTAGCCTGCATCTTCTCTGTGGCAGTCTCCTACGGCTGTCTCTCATTCAGTCACTTTGGGATGGTAACACTGGGATCCCTGAAGCTGGTGGCCAGGTCCATACTTTCTCCCCGTGTCTCTTGGCCCTCTGATTTACCTTCTCAACCTTGGGCACTGGCCTTGTCCACATTCAGGTGGGTTGGTAAGTCTGTATCTCGGCTGCCCTGGGTTAAGGAGGAGCTAAACATAGAGCTGGCTTACAGTTGGTGAATAACTGTAGCTGGGCAGCAGTGGTTTGCTGTGTCAGCCTGGACTGGGTGGCCTCATTTAATCCTGTTAGCAACTCCCAGGAGTTAGGTGTTATTACAATTTCCATGTTACATACGAGGAAACTGAGGTAAGGAGAGGCTTACATACTTTGCCCAAGGTTGCAGTAAATGATAAGGCTGGAATTTGAAACCAGGAAGTCAGGTTCCGGAGCAGGTACTCTTGGCCAGGGATTTAGCTCAGTGGTGGTGCTCTCTGCCTCACAAGCGCAAGGTCCTGAGTTCAATCCCTGGTACCAAAAAAAAAAAAAAAAAAAAAAAGGAAAACCAAAAACCAGAGAACCAGAGCAGGTACTCTTATCTGTGACAGTGTCTTTTCTTGTCTCTTACCCTTCCACACCAATTCCTTATCAGAAAACCCTTGTTGGAAGATGGGGAAGCTGGAAAAGCCTGAAACAGGCCAAGAAACAGAGGCAGGATAAAGAAGAAGCTGGGGCACACCCGTACTGATCATTTTTGTTACCTGTCACTTTTATAAGTGACTATCCTCAAATTTTGGGAAAACACACTAAAATGTTTGTTTCGTGACAGTGAATCATAGAAGTTTCAAGCTAGAAGAGAAAGTATAGACCTCTTGATTTGGTGGATTTAAAAAATTCTTTTGGCAGACTTTTCTCAGGCCTCTCTGGGAAGGTCCTGGGATCCTCTTGTCTCCCACCTGTGCCCCTCTCCGGAAGTAACCATATTGGCTCTGATTTTTATCTCCTCTGTATTTTGAGTTTCTGTGTAAGATGTCACATAAAGAGCAAAAGGATGCTATTTTAAAATCAAAATTGCTTTTTGTTCCCGATATTTCCTTATATTCTGGGCCCTTTACACATTCAGTGAGCATGAAGTTCTGTGCCCATTGCTTTAGAGAAAGGTGATGCAGAGAAAACAGAACAAAAAATAGAGGAGGATATTCTTGGATTCTAAGTTGCAAAGACCTAACTTCAGAAGGGCAGATTCTCATTTGTAGATAAAAGTTGGAGATGGGGAAGGGCCGAAGACCTTCATAGAGGAGGAGAGAAAAAGATGAATGGGAAATGAATGGGGCCTGGATGAGGGACCAGACTTGGGAGGTATAGGTAGAATCCAGGGGCCACTGGGCTCTCCTGGCTCACTGGCTGTTGATGAATGGCTCAACTATGAGGGCTATCAAACGACCAAGACTCCATTGGAATGAATGCTTCACCACCAGAAGGAGCTCCATCAGTGAGTTGCTTGTTGGTGTCTGGTGAGGATCCCTCTTAGCCATCGACAGGTCCTGCAGTGATTAGCATGAGGACCCCCTGTAGCACAGGCTGTGCCTTGCTGTAAGTCATTCCATGTTGTACAGAATAGTAGCCTTTAGGCTGGGCATTCCTCTGAATGAGACTCTATTTTATAAAACAGCAGTTTGTTACATTTTTGTGTGCAAATACTGAGGCAGAATGACTTGGTAACTTGTCCGTGCAAATACATAACCAGCAGATGGGTTGGATCACACCAAAGTTGTCCAGGACAACAACCCCCGACTACATAGCAAAAACCTAAGGCACAAACTGATAAATGAATCATGCTGTCTTAGTCATTTTCTTGTCAATGGGACAAAATACTCAACACCTACAGTTTGAGAAGAGGTTTATATTGGCTCCTGGTTTTAAGATTTAGTCTATGGTCAGCTGGCTTCAAGGCAGGGAGGGCATGGTGGAAGGGTCTGGTGGAGGAAAACTGCTCATGTCATGGTGGTCAGGAAGCAGAGGGACAAGGGAGGAGCTGGGGAGGGAGATGCTCTCCCAGGTCACACTCGCAGTGACCAGCCTCTTCTGACCAGACTCCACTTCCTAACATTACGTTCAGCTCTGCACTCTTCAGGTATCTTAGTTACTTTTCTCTCATTGTTGAGACAAAATACCCAGCACCCAAAGTTAATGGAGGAAAGGTTTATTTAGCTCACAGTTTGTAGAGGTTTCAGTCCTTAATCAGCTGGCTCCAAGGCAGAGTGGCACATGGCAGAGGGGCATCACAGAGGAGAACCAGTTCATGGCACCCACTAGGTAGCAAAAGCAACAAGGGGCCTTAGCAGCCTTTTTTGTGCCCCTTTTACACTCTGTCAAGGCTACTGGGATTAGGGCAGTGCCAAACTAATCAGTGGGCTGATTTAGTAATCACTCGTCGTTAATCCCAGCATTGCACCATGAATCAATCACACACTCTAGATCCAGCCACTTCTGAAAAAGTCGGCATGAGGCTTTGGGGGAACAGCTAGACACAAGCCATAATATCAGTGGATGAACCCACTGATAAGTATAGTGTCCCTGTGACCCAATCACCTTCTGAAAGCTAAACCCTGAACATGTGGTCTTTTGGGGGAAGATTCTAGATCTAAGCCATAACACAAACTAATAAAAATTACCACCATATTACCTGAGGGGCACATGGACACACAATGTATTAAAGTTTCATTAGAGAAAACTTTTGAGACACAGGAGGCCAATGAATGATGCAGCCCTCTCACCCAGATCATAGGAAAGGAGGGACACCTGACACTGGGGTACAGCAGTAACACATGCACCGACCTGTCATCTTATCAGACCACCTGGTGAGTGTGGCACCACAGTGACAGGCAACAAGCTCCAGCTTCTTACTCTTGGCTTTAGCTCAGCCCTATCTCCGTGCTTGACATGGTCTACTTGAACTGCCTGCCATTCAGACATGGGCTTTGAACCAGCTTGGAGGTCTTAACAAGCCACAGGCCTGGAGCAATCTCTACCTGGCCTGTGATCTTGTCTGGCCCCCTGGGGTGACTTTTCACATCTCTGTGGGCTCTCTGCCTTTGCTTTAAGTTTTGCTTGTTTGAGTCCTGAAGTCACTGTTATCCATTGCTTCCCTGTTCGGTACCCTATATATTACTGTGACTTGAGTGACTTGAGTGTTAGAGATACTAGTAATTAAGATTGAAATAATAGAACCAGTGATTGTCCAGGATGTTGGATATCAAGTGAAATCTAGAGTACTCTGCTAGGTAAGGCTGACAAAATTGATGCAGGTTGTGAATTTATTGTTAGTTCTGACATTGGGAAAAGACACAAACATGTCCAGTTTATGTTAATGGATTAGCTCACTCACAACAGACCCAGAGTTATGTCTTAAACTTTTCTCCTTCCTTTGGCAGTTGCAGCTAATAGCCTATGCAATTTCTAATAAATCCCTTCCCCTCGGTGTTATATGTCCAGTTTGGTTCAGGGTAGCGATGTGGCCATGAAAAAATTTCCAGGCCTCTTTCAAGGTCATGTGGATAATTCTGCCTATGAGGTGTCAATGAACAGTTTATACCTTCCAATGGATGAGGCTTCCAGAAAAGCTGTTATTTTCCAAAGAAAAATAGACAACTCAGTTGACATGGTCTCTTTGCCTTCCCTGTTTCCCTTTTCCTGCCTGCAGTGGAGCCATGATGCTGGAAGATGCCCAGCCATCGGGGCCACTTGCTAAGGATGTCAGAGTGGGGAGGTAGAAGTGATATAGGGATGATATATGGAGATGAAGTAGGATCTCCAAAGGATATAAGGGAAATATTATAATTCCTAACCTGTTAGATGCTGATATGCTGAGTTTGTGTTCATTAAAATCAAAGAATGAATTCTAGGAACAATGTTAGGTTTAGAGTAGGAAATATTTATTGAGAATATAGCTCCTGAGAGGCAGGAGGGGTCCCAAATGGGTCGCTGAGGACCTCACTTTACAGGGGAAATTTTATAGAGCACAACCACATGGGTACAATGTGGGTTACAGCTATGATCCACCAATAAGGTTACAAGCACAGTCGCTTAGGTAATGGGTGATCCAATGTGGAAGCAAGTCACATAGCAAGAACATGGAAAGAACAAAGAACTTCTGAGGTAGGTGATTGATCAGGGGGTCTTGGTCACCCACTGAGGTGACTGATGCCTACCTAGACTTTACTAGACCAGGTATTATCACTTACTTCATCCCTTGGGGAAATATGTAGGCCTAGTCCTTTTGTCATCACCTTGAGGCCTGGCTTCCAGCTGATGTTGTCTCCAGTCACAGTTGTAGTGTGTTTTCACCTTTTGTCTTGACTTTCTGAGAGCTCAGCCCTTCTGACTGCCTATAATATTTTACCTAACTTAGCTGTTTATAATAGAAGGGGCCTCTTCCTTGAGAAACTGTGTCAGGACTGGCTTACCTGCTCCTCACTTTCTTAGTTATATGACAAAAATGAACCCACTATTGGCTTCTGGCATATGTAACTGAGAAAAATTGTGACAAGCCCCGAGACTCACTCACATTGGCTCAACTGTCCAACATTCATGAGCCCCACTCCCTTGGTAGATGGAGTGTGGCTCTGGAGATCTGGAACAGGTGTGGAAAGGCAAGGAAAATCTCCTACACTGGGTCAAACCAAATAGAACCCATCTGCCATTTCCCCAGAGCCAAGACTTTGGGAAACTATTCCCCTTCCGCTGTGTAGGAAGGAGTCCAATTCCATGTGAAAAGGGGAATCCTCTGTTCTAGCCCAACTTTATTTCTGAGGTAGATGAACATGCAGTGACTTGCCCAAGGACCCACAAGCAATTGGAGGCTAATTCAATTGGCAGGGATATTGCTCCCAACCCTGTCATACTTTGGGACCATGGGCAAAAGGATGAAAGATTACTCAGAGTCAGTAAGTATCCAATCCATACTCCAAGAGCGCCAGAGGGGCAACCATTAACCAAGACTCCTCAGTGTGAGAAAATCTCAAAGGACAGCCCAAACTGAAGCCTCTGCGGCCTTTTATTGATAGGACCAGGAAGCAAGGATCAAGAAAGAAGGCAAGGACTCATATAGATGACAGGGGAAAAACAGTCTGTTAAGTGACTGACTCTGGGACTAAATTAAATGATGAAGGAGTATAGTGAGGCCAAAGGCCAAAGCATTCACTCCTTAAGGCAATAATTTTGATCCTACTGTGACTTGTGGCCCTGTAGGGCATCTTTCAGTCTCTGACCATGCACTCCAGGAGGTTTTAGGCTTGTGGCTCTCATAGCCCCTTATCTCTTCATATCCATCTCAGGCATACCTCTCTGGCCAACACCCCCACACCCCCCATGCTTTCCTTCCCACCAGACTGGCTCAGGTGTTGAACTCTTCTAAATTTTGTTTTGTTTTCTGCTGAGACTATTAGCTGAGTATCTGGCAAAATTTGAGGGCTTGGGAATGAAATTAAACAAGGCCTAAACAAATCAAATGATTTACAAGAAATCCAGATGGCGATTAAAAGGATAAGTTCCAGTGTTTCTAAATCATTTTTTAATGTTAATTATTAATCGCTAATTTAAATTAACAGTCTCACATGTTCTTATATTCTGATTTATTCATTATCCATGTACTTAATGGAAGTGGAAAACAAATGAACAACATGTACATTTCCATAGTTACAAGCACATGCAAGGATAGGACAGGTGCATTAGGGAGAGTACCAGAGTGCAGGTCAGCAAGCATTCCAGGCCTGAGCAGTTGTTGGTTCCCTGTGTCTCTCTGTCTTCAAGAAATGGTGCCCAGTGCCGGGAATTTAGCTCAGTGGTTCCGCCACCTGCTTTGCAAGCACAAGGTCCTGAGCTCGATTCCTGGTACCAAAAAAAAAAAAAGAAAAGAAAAAGAAAAGAAAAGAAAAGAAATGGTGCCTTGATATGGAAGCAGAAGATGCAAAGCTTTCCCATGGATTCATGGAGAATTGGTTGGGAAATCAACCCTGAGAACTTTGGGGCCAGCCCTGGCAGGACTCAAGGACAAGAGTGCTTAGGGGGAGCTCCCTGAGAGATGCCCTTGAATTTTGGCACAGCACCCTCTGGTGGTCAATGTTTCTTCTGCACATTGTTCTACCAGAAAATCAAACCAAAACCCCTTGAATGGAGGGAGCAATTTTGGAATCAGTGTTTGCCATATTTGTGGTGATTCTGCATCTCTTTTGGGAAAGCATTTCCCTGCTTCATACATTTTATGCCCAATAAGATTTTTCTGAGTCCCAGCCTAGATTCCTTATGATGCTGTTTACATTCTTTGCTTCTTGGTTTTTCTTCAGTTGCAGAGGGTAGTGATGCTTCTCCTGGCATCTGAAATGCAAATTTTCAAATCCTGAATTTAAAGACCAATGTTTAGTGAACTGCTTGGAAAAAGGGAAGCAGCTTTCTCCAACTCCATTCAGTGTAAGAGGGAAGCTTGCTGCCCAATTTTGCTGTTTTTTTTTTTTTTTTTTTTTTGTTATGGGGGATCGAACTCCAGACCTTGTGCTTGCAAGGCAGGCGGTGGAACCACTGAGCTAAATCCCCGGCCCTTAGTGTTTTTTTTTTTTTTAAGGATTGATCTAGTATAACTTGTACTGGGCTAGGGATTTAGCTCAGTGGTTCTGCTGCCTGCCTCAAAATTGGAAGGACCTGAGTTTGATCTCTGGTACCAAAAAAAGCTTTTACATTATTTTTTAATGTACACAGAAGCCCTTAGAAAATTGCAAAGACTTACACACATCTAAGTATTATTTGTATTTCTATATTCTGTCTCAAAAGAATAGAAACAGTTATCAAGTTAGGGAATCCTCAACCAGAAGATTGGAAGAACAGTCATTCATTCCCTCATCAAATATTTATTAAGCACTTGCGGTTAGCAAATACTAAGATGTTCTTAAAGGACATTCAGTATAGGTCAGGGATTTAGCTCAGTGGTGCCTGGCCTGCCTTGCAAGGGCAAGGTCCTGAGTTCAATTCCCGGTACTGGAAAACAAAAACAAAAACATTCAGCATAGTTGGGGAGAGAGAAGCATAGACCTATATAACCATGGATGAGCAATTTTATATGGTTTACATTCTGTTTCCATCAACAATAACACAAAACCATTTAAACCCATATTTTTTTGGAGGACTACTTCCAAGAATTCATAAAGTTTGCTGATAATTATATACATATATCATATAAAGGAAAATAAACTCATATCCATCAATCATAGAATAATTCAGTGATTTACATGATACCTTAAAGATGTATTTTATTTTTCTCCTCCTCTTCCTTCTTCTCTTCTTCCTCCTCCCCTTTCTCCATTCTTTTCTTCTGGTGGTACCAGGGATTGAACCCAGGACCTTTGCACTGACCTACATCCTCAGTCCATTTTAGTTTTTATTTATTAAAAAATTTTTGGGGGGGTACTGGGGCTCGAACTCGGGACCTTGCGCTTGCAAGGCAGGCACTGGAACCACTGAGCTAAATCCCTGGCCCCTAGTTTTCACTTTTGAGACAAGGTCTTGCTAAGTTGTGAAGTTGCCCAGGCTGGGTTAGAATTTATGATTCTTCTGACTCAGCCTCTTAGAATGCTGGGATTACAGATGTGTGCCATCACAGTGTGCTGAATGAGAGTATGTTTTAGATGATACATTGAAAGTTTCTTATATCCAGTTTTCTGAAACAATGACAAAAAATAATGCTGATATATGTCCCCCCCAAACCTCTATTATCTCAAGAAGAAGAAGAAGAAGAAGAAGAAGAAGGAGGAGGAGGAGGAGGAGGAGGAGGAGGAGGAGGAGGAGGAGGAGGAGGAGAAGAAGAAGAAGAAGAAGAAGAAGAAGAAGAAGAAGAAGAAGAAGAAGAAGAAGAAGAAGAAGAAGAAGAAGAAGAAGAAGAAGAAGAAAGACAGAAAATGTTACAGGGGCAAGCACAGCGTTTGGTGCACATTAGAGGCTGAAAAATAATTTTAATGAACAAATATGTTAAATAGCGAGATGGGGGAGAGGATTATTTATTTCTTATGAGGACATTGTTCAGAATGTCCATTTTGGAGCACACAAAGAGGCTCTCACATTCTAGCTATGCGCATGGTGACATCTATGCACAGGTTTATGATTCTGTGAGGAAAATTTGAAGCATTCATAAGCTGTGGATGGTCACATTCCCATCTTCCTTCTCTCCGGGGGGTGCCAGGGAGTCTGAAATGAACATTGTACAGTAGGGGACTCCAGACCTTTTTCTTAAAGGAAATCGACTCAGCTGGAAAGTAGATTCTTTTGCTGTTTCTTTTCTGTTTGTCTGAAATATGGATATAATTACTAGACCTCAGCAGCTATTTTGAGCCATAAAGAAGGACCAGCAGAAGAAAATCTCCTGCTAAGGGTGGTGGAAAGCAGAAAACTAAAAGAAACCTGGGTTCCTGGTAACTATGGAGCCATTAAAGCCACCCTGAACTATCAACCTCTTCACTTGTTTCATACAGGAGAAATGACACCTTTATTGTGCTTAGATCTGTAATTGGATTCTCTGCTATATGCAGCTGAACCAAATGCTAATTTACACACTTTCATTTTGTTGCTCTTCTCAGGGGCTTGACTGCCAGCAATTACTTTCTTTGTACCTTTTTTTCTTTTCCTGGTACTGGGAATTGAACTCAGGACCCTGCACTTGCCAGGCAGGTGCGATGTCACTGAACTACATCTTTGGCCCTTTGCACCTTTTTTTTTTTTTAACAGCTTTCCATGTCACAGCCTGTCCACCTATCATTAAGTCCAGGGAGTACCAAACTTTCTTTAAGGGCATAGAGTAAATATTTCAGGCTCTGCAAGCCACATGATCTCTGTAGCATACTCAGAGCAAATTGACCCTGCTATCGGTAGCGTGAAAGCAGCCAGAGACACTAAACAAGCAAATGTGTGTGGTAGTGTTCCAATAAAACTTTATTTATAAGAACATGCAAGGCATTTAAGGAACAGAGCTTCATAGTACACATTTCCACACTCTGCTCACCTTGGCCTGCAGTATAGCTTGGTGTGACTGTGGATTCCATTACTGCTGGACTGAGATATTACTCAAAGATGACACACTGGATGTTTGACATGGCATCAAAAGGCTCCTAGGGCAGAGAAGCTCAGCCAGTCCCAGCACCCGGAAGGAAGCTCCCCCGCTGCCATCCCAAACTCCTAGGGCAGAGAAGGTGAGCCGGTCCCAGCACCCGGAAGGAAATTCCCTGCCTCCATCCCAGACTCCTAGGGCAGAGAAGCTCAGCTGGTCCCAGCACCCGGAAGGAAACTCCCTTGCTGCCATCCCAAGCTCCAAGGGCAGAGAAGCTGAGCCAGTCCCAGAACCTGGAAGGAAGCTCCCCCACTGCCATCCCAAGCTCCTAGGGCAGAGAAGCTGAGCCGAATGGGTGCCAGAAGCACCCCCCCCGGCCCTGCCCCGTGGAAATGAGAAGACACATAAACAAGCCTCAAAAACAGACTTCCAGATCACCTACAGCAACCCCAAAGGGAAACAAGATGGAACAGTCTGATACTCAACCACCTGGACTCCCTGAACTGGCAACGAAAGAGGATCTGGGAAAAATGAAAACAGAAATAATTACCCAGATAACAGCAAAGATTTTGCTCATGGTGCAAGACATGATTAATAAATCTAGAGAAGGCACAGATAAAAAAATAGAGTATCTGAGGAACATGATGGAATCTCAACATAGGAAACAAATGGAATCCACAAAACAGATACAAACAGATTTCCAAGAGATGAAAACCTCCATCAAAAATCTGTGCAGCAGAATGAACCAATGTGAGGATAGAATTTCACATATAGAAGATAAGATTGCAATTAGGAGGAAAACAAAAATTGCTTTGAAATGGTAAGGGAACACAAGAAATCAATCCAGCAGCTGCTAGACAATGCAAAGAAGAATAACATAAGACTGATTGGAGTCAATGAAGAAAGAGGAGAGAGTGCAGATGACATAAAAAAATCTGTTCACAGAAGTGATAGCAGAAAACTTCCCAAGGAGGGGAAAAGAGCTTGATATACAGATAAGTGAGGCATGTAAGACTCCAGCTAGCCTTAATCAAAAAAAAGTCTACACATAGGCATATAATAGTTAGGATTCCAGAAATCCAACAGAAGAACAAAATTCTACAAGCAGTGAGAGAAAAGAAACAAATCACATACAAAGGAAAGCCCATCAGAATCACAGCAGACTTCTCAGTGCAAACCCTCAAGGCAAGAAGAGCTTGGAGTGATGTATTTCAAGCCCTAAAGGAAAACAGCCTCCAACCCAGATTGATGTACCCTGAAAAACTATCTTTCAAAATGGATGGAGAAATAAGATACTTTCATGATAAAGAGCACCTCAGAAACTTCATGAATACCAAACCAGCACTCCAAAATATTTTAGACAATACCTTAGGAAAAGACAATGAGGATCACAATCCCAGGAAACCCAGCAGAATGAATCCATTGGGTGTGCCAAATTAAACACAAAGGGGGAGAATCCAACAAAAAGAAAAAGTCATGACAAGGCTTTTAAAACTTTTAACTTCATCTCCCCAATGAGTGTATAATTCAATTTTGTTATTGTACTGATTAGTATTTTTCTGATTCTAGAGTTGCACACTATTCCTTGTGCTATACTGGCTATTTATCATCTTCTTGTGTCTACTTTTAAATTGGGTTGTCTATTAATGAGGTGTAAGAGTTCTTTATATATTCTGGTCATAGGTTATATGCATTGTAAATACGGTCTGTTGAAGGACTACTTTTCATTTTAATGATGTCATTTAAAGTTCTAAATTTTGATGGAATCTCAGTTATCAATTTTTTTCTTTTATACATCATGTTTTTTGTATCCTAGGTAGTTCTTGCCTACCCTGAATTCATAAATATTTTCCCTTATAATTTCTTCTTAAAGTTTTATACTTTTAGGCTTTCATATTTAGGTTCATAGATCCCTTCAAGTTATTTTCATGTATGGAAAAAAAGGGTTGAGGTTAATTTTTTATATATGGATACCAGGTGTTCTAGTGCCGTTTGCTGAAGACACTATCTCTTCCTTGGCTCTTGAATTGAGTTTATATTCTATAAAATGCTAATGTTAAATAATCTTTCAAAACTCAGTGGACCATATATGTGTGGTTCTATTTCTAGATTCTCTGTTTTATTCCAATGATCTATATGTCTTTCCTTACACCAACACTGCCTTGATTACTCTAGCTTTAGAAGAAGTCTTAAAATTAGGTACTAAATGTCTTCCAACACTGTTTTTGTTTTTGTTTTTAACTTTTCTAGGTCCTTTGTATTCCTACATAACTTTTAAATTTCAATATCCAATTCTTCATTTATAGCAAGTATACATAGACCTGAATTTTTATATATACCTTGTGTTTTCTAATCCTGCTAAATTCAAGTACAAGTTCTAGGGGCTCCTAGAGATTTCTTAGTACTTTCTCTGTAGATGATCATTTCATCTACATATAAAGATTTTGCCTCTGCTGTGCCAATCCTATCCTAGTTGTATCATTTTATTGCTAGACTATTTTGGTGGGGCCTAGGTTTCAAAGTTTAATGGACAGATAAAGAGTAAGCATATCTGCCCTTGTTCCCCACCTTAAGGAGAAAGCATTGTATCTTCTCCATTTATATAAGGCATTCTAGCTGGAAGCATGGAGTACATGTCTTTAATCTGTTGAGAAGGTTCTGTTCTACTTCTAGTCTCCTGATAGCTTTTACCATGAACAGCTGTGGAATTTGGTCCAATACTTTTTCTCCAACTAGTGACAGGATCATATGGCTTTTTCCTTTCCTCTGTTAAAATGATGACTTTTGGGGGTGGATCTTCCAATGCTGAACCAACACTGCCATCCCTACAATAAAACCACTTTCTACATCCTGCCAGATCTGACTTCCAATAGTTTGTTTTGTTAAACAAATTTCTATCTATGTTCATACTTTTTTCTTCTATTATCTTTATCCAGTTTTAGGATTAGCACAATGTTGAGTTCCTAAAATGAGGGGAGAAGTGATCCTTCTTTTTTCTGCTTTAATTGTTTGATATAATTTATCAGTTAAAATGTTTATGAGCCTGCTGTTGTCATATAGGTAGGTTTTCAAGCTAGGAATATACTTTCTTTAATAGGTGCTATTCAAATTTTATATTTCCTCCAGAGTTAGTTTCATTAATTTGTCTTCCAAGTTACTTCTTAGAAGTTGTCAAATTTATTTCAAAAAAGATTTTTGTAATATGCTTTCTATATCCTTTTAAACTCTGTAAAATCTGTGGTAATGTCTCCTAGATCTTAATATTGTAATTTAAAAAATGTATAACTGATATTGTGTAACAGGAAGAAAAGGTCTAAAAGAGCAGGGGAATTGGGAGGGGTAGGGGAAGGGAAAAAAGGGAAAGGAAAAAATATGAGAAGAGGAAAAAAATGGAAACAAGGTCTTTGCAAATAGGGAAGGGTGGAGGGGGTGAAGGGAGAGCAAGGCAAGGGGAAAAAAAAAAAGAACCAAGAGACTCATGTAATGGTACAAGATCCCAATGATGAATGTAACTGTATTTTATACCTAAAATGTACCAATAAACTTAATGGGGAAAAAAAAAAGAACATGCAGCTGGCCTGCAGGCCTTAGTTTTCTGATTGCTCTTTTAGTCTACAAACTCAGGGGAAACAAAAAAATAGCTCTTGTTCAAAGAGTGGTTGGAGGCAGCCTGTTGTCCAAGGAAGTCTCCCTTATTGGATCGTGACATTTCCAAGGCTTATTTACCATGTCTTATTTACCATGTCTTATTTACCATGTCTTATTTACCACACATTCCCATCTCCTAGCACAGCATTTGACACATGATGCAGGTTCAGTATATATTTTCTTATAAATCAAAAGAGGCATGAGCCCTTTGAAAGCTGAAAGTTGGTGGCAACAGGACCTCAAGATCTGGTTTTAACTAAGGTCCTTTTCAGTGACAACTGCTGGAGTGGTTGTAAGAATTGCATTCACCTCAAGTATCTCTGCTAAATTTCAAGCAGATCAACCCATGTCTCCTATAATCCTCTGGACATTAAATGATAGGGGATGAGGACAACTCCCTTCTGTTCCCCATCTCTCATACACACGAAAGAAGAGCCAGGCCCCAAGGACTGAGAGGTTGTCTTGGTCCAGGGTCCCTGGGCTGAACAGGCTGAAGGAAGCTGGAGCTGAGTGGGCTTTGGTGAGCTGAAGCAGGTCCCTGCTGGCTCGAGCTGGAGGGAAGCCCAGGTTCCAGCAGGGCGATGCTTTGTGCTGCTGGGACCACCAAGAGGCACCAGGCTGCATTTGCTCCCAGGTGTGGCCTTTCTCTCCCAGCAGGAGGGATGGAGGCTGGTTTCTTTGGTTGAGAGAGTTAGGGACTACTTATATTGTTAGACAAAGTCCCCATGTCCTCCTCTTTTCCCATTTATCTCAGAAGCTTGTAGTTGGCCTGGCATGGACGAGACAAAAATGAGAAATAAGGAACATGTCTAGTGTGAAAATGTCAGCTCTTGTTGCGATGATTTCTCTGCTACATTTTTTTCAGTCCTGGCGATTAAATCCACAGCTTTTGTGTTGAGCCTCATCCTCAATCTTTTTAAAAATTTTGAGACAGGGTCTTGCTAAATTGCTAAGTTACCCAGGCTGGCCTTGAACTTCTGATCCTCTTGCCTCATCCTCTAGAGTGCTGGGATTACAGTGTAGGCTTCTATGCCTGGCTTCCTTGCTGATTTGTATATACTCACCCATAATCTCTTATCCAAATCCTTTGGGGCCCATGTTCTGTGTTGTGTGACACCTCTGGCACAGGCTGATGAGGTACATTTAGACCAAACATATTAATGTTTGTGTAGAAAAGTATAATATTTGCGCTTACTAGAATAAATGAAGACTGCAGATAGCCTCATTTAGTTTAGGTCAGGGTCGGCCACCAAATAAATTTTGATGCCAAATGCAGGAAGACAAGAAAAGAGCTTCAATGTTTTCTTTAGACTTTAGAAATATGAACAAGAGATGATGGACCTATATTCTGTCTTCTCTAAAGTGCTCCCCTCCAATGATTGGGTCTTCATTTTACTTCCGGAGCACAAGTATCTAGTACTTCCTGCTCCTGGAAGGTATCTTACTTTCTGTCTTGGCTCATTCTCCGGGAGGGCCTCAGCACACTGCCTTCTGGATGATAGGTTTAGTACCTTCTTGTAAGCTAGACGAACAACAGTCCTGGAAGGTACAAGTTATGACATCAGCTTTGTACAGGTGATGAAACCAAACCCCAGGTGGTGAAGTGTTGGGAGCAATTCTACATCATTTTGGGGAAAAATCAATTGATTAGGCCTAGTTCTCCTGCTTACAGGCCAGCTATGGCATGTCGAGACATAACTCCATTTCGGCCTATCGTCACAGCTAAGATCTCAATGGCCCAGTGATGCTGTGATGCTCCAGAACAAGATTACACCAGTTGAAGATATCCTGGGAGGAAAAAAATTTTCATCTACTCAGTTCTTCATTGTTCTTGGATTTCCACAGCCCTCCAGTCATTTGTTACACTTTGCTTATCCCCATGTACTGAACTCTCTGCCCTGAGTCATCTGTTACATTTGTTTCTCCAGATGCACTGCATAAAAGGTGCAGTAAGCTGGGGCCTTTCAGCACTGATCAGGCCCAAAGCTCACCTTCTTCTCAAAGTCTCATTTTTTCTACCTTTCCCATATAATAAGTTAATTCGCCCTGTGCTGCCGTGGCTCGCAGGAGACTAGGACTTACTGCAGAGGTTCTAGTAACATCCCCTTTCCCTGTTCCCTACAGTGAAGGGCATGGCACAGGGTGTCAGGGAGCGCTCTTTGTCCTTGCCACCCCTATGTATTTGCACACAGAAGAATGATGGTTTGTAAATACGCCCAAGGTTTAAAAGGAAGTGAAGGCTCTGCAAGCCATAGGATCTCTAACATATTCAGAGTAAGCTTGATGGTGCTATCTCAGCAGGCTCTAAAGTTGTGGCTCTCAGCAGGGGCTATTTTGTCCCCCAGGCCCCTCCGATGTGGGAGAGGGATATTTAGAAATGTCTGGAGGTACTTTTGGTTGTCACATCCGAAGGGAGGACATTACTGGTTTGCAGTGGGTAGAGTCCAGGGATAATGCTAAGCATTCTATACTGCATGGGCTAGCCCCATGAACAAAAGTTAGCCCATTCTAAAAGCTAAGAGTGTTGAGGTTGAGAATTCAGCCTAATTCAGTACAAACTCTAATCAGAGATCTTGAGTTGGGAGGTGCCTTGGATTGATTTCTGTGTGGGTGACTCTGCAAGCCATCTTATGCAAAGCCTTTACCAGCCCCAGCACTATGCAGGCAGCGCACTCTCCAGTCACACCAAACCTCCCCTACTGCCTGGTGCCAGTTGGAAGTCACTGATACCGGCCCATGAGGAAGAATGAAAAAATGGGCTTTTCTTGCTGATGCAGGAGTAGCTTAAATACATTGAAAACCTGTCAGTAATAAAACTGATTCCTGTAAGATCAGAATGGTTATTTTACATTTTTTTACCTCTTCATTTTGTCTTGTGGGAAAGGGAAAGTCTTTCATAACTTTGGCATCACCAGTAGAGGGCAGATGTTGCTTACCTAAAAGAAAAACTTTCAAGTAGAGACTAAAATCTGAGTACAAATCTGCAGGAATGCTCTGATCTATCAACTACCTGTCCTGGCCATTTTCTTTTTCCATTGTGAAATTGCCACAATTATAGTTGCCTCAATTATACTTCTGTACCTGAAAAGACTAAATTTCCCCGCTTTTAGTGACAATGATTTTGAAATGATTTGAGCATCTTTGTTGAAAAGGTAAAATACAATTTTTCTTAATTAAAAACAATGTATGCTCTTTAAAGAAAACTGGAAAAATATACAAAAACAATTTTTTCCTCCTAGAGATGATGGTTGTTATCAGCCTTCTGGTGCTTTTTTTCTTTCTAATCTCTTTTCTATTAAGATTTGTAAAATATGTCTGTAACAAAGTCATCTGAGGGGCTTCTGGCTCACTGAGAATTGTGTGAATATACTGCACTTTCTTGTTGCTCCTAGCTCAACTGGTAATTCTTTGTCTGATCTCTGAAAATCCAAATTCTATGTATTCTTTGAGGTCAAGCTCAGAAGTCTTGCTTGATCCTCGCTAGCACAAATTGATCTATTTTCTCTGCATTTTTGTACCATTGTGTCTATGATTCTCTTACGGTATCATCACCTTCTGCCTTATGTTATGGTTTTTATGTACAACAGAATCTTCCCAAATTTTGAAGGTGCAAATCTCACTTCGTTTTTCTGTCCTTCATAGCACCAACATGAGAGTGTCACATGGTAAACATGTCATCTTTTTTAGATTTCACATATTAGGGAGAATAAGCAATACTTGTCTGAGTCTGGCTTATTTGCTTAACATGATGAACCAGTTCCATTTTCCTGCAAATGATGTAATTTCATTCTTCATGTCTGATTGATGCGCCATTATGTGCATATACCACATTTCTTTATCCATTCATCTGTTGATGGGCACCTAGGCTGGATCCATAGCTTGGCTATTGTAAGTTGTGCCACAATTAACACGGTATGCAGGTATCCCTAACGTATGCCGACTTTAATTCCTTTCAAGTATATACCAAGAAGCGGTATAGCTGGGTCAAATAGTAGCTCTGTTTTTGGTTTTTCCGAGGAAATGCCATATTAATTTCCATAGTGACTGTGCTAATTTATATACTCACAGCAATGACCGCCCCCCAACTGCATCCCCACCAGTATGTATGTATGTATGTATGTATGTATGTATGTATGTATGTATTTATTTATTTATTTTCTTTCTTCTTCTTTTCCAGAACTGGGGATTGAACCTAGGACTTTCACACTGAACTATCGCTTCAGCTTTTTTTTTTTTCTTTTTAAATTTTGAGATAGGGACTCACTAAGTTGCTAAGTTGCCCAGGCTGGGCTCAAACTCGTGACCCTCCTCAGTCTCCCAGAGTGCTGATTACAGGGATGTGTCACCATGTAGGGGTGTTTTGTGATTTTGATAATAGCCATTCTGACAGGTCTGAGGTAGAATCTCATTGTAGTTTTGATTTGCATTTACCTAATGGCTAAAGATGTTGAACATTTTTTCATATACTTATTGGCCATTTGTACTTCTATTGAGAAGTGTCTGTTCATTTGCCCATTTATTGATTGGGCTGTTTGATATTTCGGGGTTAAATTTTTGAGTTCTTTATATGTTCCAGAAATGAATTCACTGTTGGAAGAGGAGCTGGGAAAGCTTTCCTCCCATTCTGTAGCCTGTCTCTTCTTTATGTTTCTCTTGTTGTACAGAAAATTTAAATTTGGTGTAGTGCCATTTGTTGATTCTTGCTTTTTTTTCCTGTGCTATTGGAGTCCTATTCAGGAAGTCTTTGCCTGTGCCTATGGCTTCAGATGTTTTCTCCATGTTTTCTTCTAACAGTTTCTTCTAGCAGTTTTAGGTTTTATATCTAGTTCTTTGATCCATTTTGAATTGATTTTTATACCAGATGAGCAATAGAGATCTAGTCTAATCTTCTACAAGTATCAGATAGCCAGTTTTCCAAGCACTATTTAAACTGTCTTTTCTCCAAGATGTCTTTGGCTGATTTATCAAGAATCAGATGACTGTAGTTGTGTGAGTTTTTTTCCGTGTCCTCTGATTGATTCCATTTGTCTATCTGTCAGCTTTTGTACAGTACCATGCTGTTTTTATTAATATGGCTTTGTAATATAATTTGAAATTGGGTATTGTGACACCTCCAGCTTTGCTCTTTTGGCTTAGGATTGCTTTGGTTATTCTAGGTTTTTTTGTGTTTTCATATAAATTTTAGGATTGTTTTTTCTAGTTCTGCAAAGAATGTCATTGGAATTTTGATTGAGATTGCATTGAATTTGTATGTTGCTTTTGGTAATATGGCCTTTTTTTTTTTTGGTACTGGGGACTGAACTCAGGATCTTGTACTTTTGAGGCAGGCACAGTGCCAGTGAACTAAGTACCCAGCCCAATATGGCCATTTTAATAGTATTAATTCTACTAATCCATGAATGTGGGAAATCTTTCCATCTTTCAGTGTCTTCTTCAATTTCTTTCTTCAGTGTTCCGTAATTTCCATTATAGAAGTTTTTCATCTCCTTGGTTAGGTTAATTCTCAAATTTTGTTTTGTTTTTTGAAGCTGTTGCTAATGGAATTGCTTTCCTGATTTCTTTCTCAGCTTGTTCATTATCAGTGTATAGAAAAGCTATTGCTTTTTAAAATGTTCATTTTGTATCTTGCATTGGCAAATGTTAATATAAGCAAATCTTCCTTTGCTCCTAATTTAATTACAAGGTGTTAGACCTTGCTGAAGGTCTTTAAAAATGTGCAGAACTTTAACCTTCTGATTTCTTGTGTTCTATGCATTTTTTTTTTTTTTTTGGGTACTGGGGATTGAACTCGGGACCTTGTGCTTGCCAGGCAGGGGCCGGAACCATTGAGCTAAATCCCCGGCAGCCCCAGACATTATTTCTAAATACACATAACAGGAGTCAGCATCTTTTGAGCTCCTGAATAGTTTCTGTTGTATCATGATATGTTGCAGCAGATATGAGAAAAGCTGGAAGACAGTAGGCATCAAGATCAAGTTTTCAGAATGATAATAAGGATTCAGAGGACCATAGTACATAAGTACTACATAAGTAGTACTTATCTAGTATCATCCCTAGAGTTGTACGAGATTCTGAAGATTAAATTGTAACTGGGAAAATATTGCTAAAGTAGGAGAACAGAGTTTCCTCTCTGAAGTAGGACAGCTGCTTCCCCTCACTATTATAACTTAGATACTATGGTCCAAAGTCAGAGATCAAGTCTTAGAGTAAAGCAACTTGATGATGGTTGTAGGTATGACTGCTTAATAAATGTCATCATCACTTTCCTTGGCAGGAAAAATAAGTCAGTGTCACCTATGTGTCTTTCCTTAGGTTTCTGTGGGAGCTTTCCATGCCCCTGGCTTTGCATGAATAATGATACAGCTGATGGGGGCAAGGATGACAATAACTTTCACAAAGGCAACAAAAACAACAGCGAACACTATTCCAAGATTTTAGCCTAGGCACCTGGCAGTGTCAGGCACGTGGGGCCCACTCAACGATGCTTGCTGAGTGAATGGAATAAGCGGCTAAATGAAGGAATGAAGTAGTGCAATTGGACCCCTCATAGCAGTGTCCTTGATCTTTCTGTGACTGCCTTTATTTCTGTAATTTTGTGGCAGGATGTCTAGAGGGGAGACAGCCTCGGTGGATACTGATAGTGTATGGCCAAAGTTGTCAATTTAGAGCAGTAATGAGCTTTGGTTTTCCCACATTAGTGCCTGTCATTTCAGGGTCACTGGGTCCTGTGCATTTAGTGGGCTGGTATTGGGTCCTAGACAAAGATCTTAGGGCTGCTGTGAACGGATCCACACCAGAGGCGCTGCATTGACTGTGGCAAAGACAGTGACTTTTCTGCTTGCAGCTCCTGATAAGTCCTGGATTAAATTCTCATTTGATTAAAAATAATATTCCCATAAGAGTATTTCCTAACCTAAGGATTTAATACTAACTTTCTCAACAATATTTTGAGGGCACCTACTATGTGCTAGGCACTTTCAGACACTGAAGATTTTTTTTTTTTGGTACTGAGGATTGAACTCAGGACCTTCCGCTTGTGAGGCAGGTGGCGGAACCACTGAGCTAAATCCCCAGCCATTGAAGCCTTTTCATCACCAAAATACCTCCATTGGGGTAGTCATAATATACAAATAAAAACGCAAAACAAGGTCAGATGTTGGCAAACGCTGTGAAGGTGAGACAGAGATGTCAAGGAGACTTCTGGAATATAGGTGAGTGAATCCTTTAGAATTAGAGGAGAGAGAAGAGAGGAGAGATATAATCGGAGAAACAAAATCAAGAGATTCATTTTAGCAGTGTTAAACTGGAGATTCCTGTTAGACTACTGAATATTATTTTCTCCTGATGTCATATTTGAGTGTGTGCGTGTGTGTGTGTGCATGCAAAATAGTCTGAAGAAATGTGACTGAGTTAAAACAGTAGTGGACAGGAAATTAGAAAGCTTGGACATCCCTTTCACTCACAAAAAAAAAGAGAGTGAAAGAAAGAAGAAAGAAAAAACTATGTAGCTTTGAGGAAGTATTTTAATCTTTTTTTTTTTTTGGTACCGGGGATCCAACTCAGGACCTTGCACTTGAGAGGCAGGCGTGGTGTCACTGAGCTCAATTTCCAGCCCAGAAGTAATTTAATCTTACTGAGTCTTATTTTATCTTTAAGAAGATTTAACAAATGGTATTTCTACTTAAAGGAATACTATTCTGCCCTAAAGAAGGATAAATTTGAATCATTTGTAGGAAAGTGGATGCACCTTGAAACCATAAAATATATATATATATATATTTTTTTTTGCTTAAATTCTTTTATTGGTACATTTTAGGTATACAATACATTTACATTTATCACTGGGTGTTTGTACCTGAACATGATGTATCTTGGTTCTTATTTTTTCCCCATTACCTGTGCGCCCTTCACCCCCTCCACCCTGCACAATTTACATAGACTTCCATTTTTTTTCTTTTCTCATAATTTTTCCTTTCCCCATCTCCTCCCACCATACCTACACCTTTGGACCTTTTCCTATTTCAAAGTCTCAATTATTAGTTATTAATCCTTTTAATCCTTATTTACACTCTCAGTTTCTCACACCAGAGAAACTATTTTGTATTTACACATGTGTGTCCTATTTATTCCACTTAAGAGTATGGCTTCAATATGCATCCATTTAGCTATAAATGTCTCTAGTTTCTCATTCTTTATGGCTGAGTAGTACTCCATTTTATAAAAAAACCACATCTTCTTTATCCAGTCTCCAGTTGATGGGCACTTGGGCTGCTTCCAAGCTTTAGCTATTACAAACTGTGCCACTATAAACAGGGGTGCACATATATCACTGTGGTATTATTCTTTTAATTCTTTGGGGAAGATACCCAGCAGGGGAATAGCTGGGTCAAATGGGACCTCCAGGCCTAGTTCTTTGAGGAAACCATAATATTAAGTGAAATAAATCAGACACACAAGCTTAAATAGTGCATGGTTTCTCTTATATGAGAAACCTAAGGCATCAATAATTTAAAGAGCAAAATAAAAGGCAGACAATAGGAAGCAGGGAGACAGATCTTTTGGAAAAGGGAAGGAGACCAAGAGATGAGGGCGAGGGAGGGAAGGGAGAAGTAAAAGAATGAAGATGTGTTTCGTACATGTGCCAACTCCCCACGAGTAGTGTAAGCATTACGTACTGCAAACACGTACTAATAAAAATTAAACAAAAAAATAAAGAAATAGAAAAAGAAAACCCATCAAGACGATCTCTTTTTGCTACTTTCTAACTCTTAAGATTCTGGGGTTGAGCTCTCATCTTAGAACCCTAGACCCTCGGGCTAGCTACCAAGTCACAGTTTACCCTCAGAAGCTCGCCACCATCCTAACCTTCTCCTGAGGGCCTGGCTCCTTGGGAGGAGGAGATGTGTTTGATTCAACCAGTCACTGTCCATCACAAATGGATGTGTGACAGACTCATGGTGAAGGAGTCTTTCATTACGGCACATAGATGTTCTTATGTAAGGGCGGGCTGTGGTTGTTTTGCACTCAAGGCATTATGCCGTGGGCTTGTTATGCAGGAAGCCACCTCCATTGCACGAGAAGATGGCTTAATCCCAAGAGCAAGACCATGCGCTTAGGGGAGCACCACCATTCCACCCCCACTGAGACCACTTACTAAACGGTCACCCACCTTCACCATGAAATCCAGTGGTCTTGTCTCAGCTTCCATTGTTCAGCTGTTTTCTGTCCCTTGGCCTGGCTGCTGAAACTCTAAAAGAACTCTTTTCCTCACTTCCTGCCCTGATCAGATGACTCTTATTCTCTGCTTGCTCCCCTGATATCTTTTGCCCTGCGTCATTTGCTGACTTTACCTCTTTCTCCATCTCTTAAATACCAGGCTTTTTCCATAGGTTCTGTTCCTTGTGTTTTGTTTCTTTTTTCTTTCTGTGTACACTTCCCGGGTCATATAATTTTCTACCATCACTCCATCCACCCTTAGATAATATTGACTCCTAAATTTTCAACTCTGGCCTCTCTGAGGAGATTCTTATTTCCAAATGATGATTAGTCATCTCTGTTTGTATGTCCTTTAGGATGCTCCATGTAACAGGTCCAAAGTTGAGCTATCTCCTCCCTTCGCTCTTACAGAGTTAGCTTCTTTATTTCCATCTTATTCACTGTGATAATTGGGCTCCAAGCTCGCTCCGATTCTTTTCACCTCCATACTCACATCTTTTTTATGGTCCCTTTTTACACCATATGGTTGTTCTGTGTGACTAAAGTGTGTGTTGGGGGGCAGGGGATTTAGCTCAGTGGTTCTGTCACCTGCCTTGCAAGCGCAAGGTCCCGAGTTCGATCCCTGGTACAAAAAAACCAAAAAGCAAAAACAACAAAAAACCCCTAAAGTGTGTGTTGGAAGGGATGGGGTGTGACTTCTAAAACTAGGTCATGAGGGCTGGGGATTTAGCTCAGTGGTTCTGCCGCTTGCCTCGCGAGCACAAGGACCCGAGTTTGATTCCCGGTACCAAACCAAACCAAACCAAACAAAACAAAAAACTTCAGAGTAAAACTAGGTCATGAGGGAAATTGCCACTTTGCCATGTCTTCTTTGGTCATTCATCCTGGAGGAAACCAAGTGCCATGTCTTGAGGACATTCAGGCAGCACCAGGAGGGCAGGGTCCCCATGGTAAGGATCTAAAGTCTCTTGCTAACAAGTGGCATTGATATAGCAACCACATATAGCACCATCCTGAAAGGGGACCCTTTAGCCCCAGTCAGACTTTCGGATGGTGACACCCGGAACAGCAACTCAACTGGGCAACCTCAGGAGAGACCCTGAGCCAGGACCACCTGTTGACCTGTTCTTGGCCTTCCTAACTCTCAAAAATATGTGAGATAATACATATTTTTCATTGTTTTAAGGTGATCTGTTTTGGCAATTTGCTTATAGAAATAGGTGATCAATACATCTATAAACCACGTATTTGTAGTTACTACATTGTTGTTGGTATTGCAATTGAAATATTTCCTAAGTACAGCTAATTTTCTTCACCTCCACCATTTTTGCTCTCAATTTAAGCCTTTATCATCTCTTTCCTGGACTATTGAAATCTCTCCCTATTGGCTTCCTTGCCTGGAATTAACTTCTTCATGTCCATCCTCTGTGTCACCAGCCGTCAATTTTAAAAAATATGAATCTAGTCATAGTACTGGCCCATGGCCAGTTTTATCACAGACCCCTGAAGCTGTGCAGAGTCTAGAGCTGCCTTGTTCCATCTGATAGCCCACAGCCACACATGCCTGTTGAACCCCTGAAATGGGTACACTCTGAACTGAGATGCTTAGTGAATACAAAATACACAACAGTTATGTAAGACTTAATACAAAATATTTAAATCTCATAATATTTTTTCATACTGATTATATGTTAACATGATCATGTGGTGCTAGGTAAAGTGTATTTTAAAAATTGATCTTACTAATTTATTTTTACTTCTTTTAATATGACTATTAGAAAATAAGCAATTCTATATGTGGTTCACACTCATGGTTTGCTTTATATTTGCACCAGATAGTCCTGGTCTAGAATGGAAACTTTCCTCATTCAGTTGTTTGTTGTCCCATCCTCCCTGTCTCCTGTCCTCCCTCCCTTCCCTATTGAGCATCTTTTATGTTTGGGCTCTGTGCTGCAGAGAGGAGTTTCCTCTAGCAACCTCAATCTGGTGGTGGTAAAGAAAGCCATGGAAACAATTCCTTACACTATTGCACAATAAGTACTCTGTCAGGTCATGTGATGGGTGTCTTTTGGGGGAGCACATAACTCTGAGATGCTGCTGGGACTTGGGCTGAATTTTGATTGTGCCTGGGGTCATCTGTGGGAAGTGGCTGAGTCCAGCAGGCAGCCTCTGATCAGACAGGTCTCTCTCCTTAAGGCTCATACTACCTTCAAAGAGATCCTGAGTAATTAGTGGAGGTGGTTCAGAGAAAATCCTTCATATTGAAAATGTAACTTGAAGAATTGTTTTATATAGTGAAATATACATCTGGAGATACATATGGGGATTCATCAGGTGGGCTTACAGGATCAGAGGCGGGAGAGTCCCCAATGGCCGTCTGTGTGCTGGAGACCTGGAGGGTCCAGTAGCTGCTCAGCCTAAAAAGCTGGAAGGTGCAGAACAAGATGGATCAAGGATTCAGAACCAGTCCATGGTCAGAGGCCTAGAATCTCATTGCAGAGTTGCCAGTATGAGTCCGTGTTGGAAGGCCAAAGAAAGTGAGTCTGATGTCCACAGGCAACAGCAGTAAGAGACTCAGCTGCTCAAGCAGAATGGACCTCTTCAAAATGTGTGCCAACCTCCTTCTTCTCTCCCTCTTACTCTTCATCCAGGCTATAAGCCTATTGGTTGGTGCCTCCCACAACCAGGATAACCCAGGTGGGCCTCCCCAGTTGATTTGCTGTCTATGTGTCAACCAGCTCAGCCCCACAGACACAATCAGAACTATGCTTTAGTGATCTTCTAGGTGTTTCCTAATTCAGCCAAGTTGGTATATTACGGTTAAGGGTCACGATGATCAAAGAACATTTACAGTAATTTTTGTCCAACTTCCTTATTTCTATAACTCTATTTGGTTAAATGTTAATGTTAGCCACATCAACTATTTTTGGATCCCATCTGGTTCAATCCTGCTTGCTGTCTATCTTTCTTGTGCTGTTTTTTGTCTCCAGAGTTTTTCAAGTATGGTATATGTCTTGAGTGACAGAATTCTATGAATGGGAGAGAAGGATGCTTAAAGATCTTTCTTTGTTGCACTTTTCCTGTTTTTGTGTTGTAACTTCTCACATATGTCACTTTGGATATCTTATTGCCACTGATAATTTATATTGTTCAAGAGTATCAGAGTAAACCATCATTTCAGCTGCTGCAAATTAGTGACAATGATGTTTGGATTAGTACTGGATTTGCTGAGTAGAATTAGTTCTAAGAGATAAGTCTAAGACTCCTCTCCACTCTCAGCACCCTCAAAAATCATCCTTCAGGAAACTGTCGAGGATCAGTACCTTTTAGGATAAAAGCACTGGCCTCATAATCTGGTATCTGCCATCCTCAGGGTTGGCTGGATCTTTGGGCTGGCAGCAAGGTGATCATAATACTGTTGGGCAGAGTTTCTGTTTCAAAAGAACAACCCATGGGAGGGGGTTGTAGTTCATTAGCTCAGTAGTTCCGGCACCTGCCTTGCAGATGCAAGGTCCTGAGTTTGATCCCTGGTACCAAAAAAAAAAAAAAAGGATAACCCATAGGGTCTTACAGTGACCCTGCTCAGAAAGAGAGAAGCCTGCAGCTGACTTTTTCTATCTCAGTGACTGTCACTGGGTTATGCACCCAGGGCTGAGCCACCCATTTCAAAGGTGGAGTCTTACTCTCAGCTGGGAGAGCCATCTGCCCCAGAGGCACCTGGCCATGTGGCACCTGAACAAAACTGTGGTTCTGTCAGAAAGGGAGAAGGGGGAATAGGTGTTTGACAGGCAACCAACCATGGCCTTTGCATAAAGACAGCACGGTTAAACATGGTACAGATGATAGGTTATTTTGATGGACTGTGATAACACAAAGGGACAGCAGTGTAGATTACTTGGTAACCAGGGTAGTTAAGGGGGCCATAATGAGTAGGAGAATGCTGCATACATGTTGACATGTCTTAGTCAAGAGTGCATTTATGTGTAGGGCCGCTTTGCTGTTGTTCTGCTGATGAATTCATGCATCCACAAGGGAAAACAGATGTTTTGAGCAGAGAACCAGAAAAGAAGCGAGAAGAAATGAATCCAAGTTCTGCAGCATAATCTTCAGGTGTTTCATCAGCTTAGCTACTTGAGTCCCTGGAGAGAAGGTGAGATGCTCTGAGTCAGATGTTTATACATAAGCAGTAGATCAAAAATAAATTAGCCTTTTGCTATATCAAGCAGCCTGTTTTGGTGTTTAGTCACATCAGATTTCTTATTTATTCATGTGAACAGTAGGGAGCAACAGAGTGAGTAGAATAGATAGGAACCGGTCCAGACCATGCTCTCCCTTGGGAATAGTGGGAAGTTGTGAAGAGTCTGGATTATTCCTGGCAAAGGATGAGGGCAACAGCACAGGTCCTCCACGTGGGCAGCCAGAAGGGATTTGTCTCGGCGCCTAGGACTTGTACATGAATGTGCCTGTGTCTGCTATTTCATTGCTGACAAATCTGTCTTCAGAATTAGAAATCTCTCCCTTCTTCCTTTCCACTCTCCATTCTTTGGACCCTGTTTCACTTAGATGGGTAATCCTCTCCCTTTGCCTATGCCGGTCCTTCTTAGAATGCCCTTTCCTGCCTTGCCCACCTGGCAAATTAGGTGAATTTAGGTGAGGCATCGGAAGCCTTCCCTCACCAGTGATTTCCTGCCACTGAAGTGAGTGAAGTGTTCTGTTGTCTTCAGAATTCTCCCAGCCTAAAAAGAAGCTGCTCATCAGAGGGTGACAAAGCATCCCAGTTCCCTGGGAGTGGAGTAGGGAGGAAAGTTGTCCAGGGATGCAGATTTTTTTTGGTGCTAAAACTACAATAGTGCAGGGAAAACTTGGATGAGTTGTTAATACTAGTATACCATCCACCAAAGAATAAGGAGGGAAGAAAATCAAAGGGTGGGAGAAGTAAGAAGTAGTGGATGAGGGCAAGGGTAAAATGGTGGCAAAATTTTGGAAATCAAAACTTAGACTCAAAACTTATTCCCATTCATTCGTCTACTCAGCAGATAGTCACCGAGCATTACTATGCCAGGCTCAGCATGCAGGGGACATTGGCCTTGAGGAACCTTTATGGCCTTGTGGTCCCAGGAGCGGACCATCACCCCTTCTTGCTCATCTCCTTACTCATTGCTGATGTGGTTACTGTGCAGGGCAATCTTCGGAGACTTCCAGAGCAGTCTCAGGAGCAAAACAATCAGTAGAATCTTGGCAAGTTTGACCATAGCTTGGTACCATAAATGCACAAAGACATCCAGGAATGAACATAGCCAATTACAATTTGCCCCCAGCTAATGTGGAACTTGGAGATGTGAAAATAACGACATCAATTTCCCAGCTTCACTTCTCATGACGCCCTTCTACCCAACCCCACAAACTCTCTATGGTTCACTGGATTTGTCGACTTCCCTTTGGCCTCTAAGCTGATTTTCACAGGCTGCTTCCTCTGCTTGCACCTTCCCAGTACAATACGTGCTCTCATCTCCATCCATGTGGCTTCTGGAGATGTGACCCTAAAGTTTCATCTTCACCATCACCTTCTCCTGTAAGCTCTTCTGGGTTCTGTGCTCCAGGCTCTCCTAATGTACTACACATGTCTCTGGTAGCAGTTATTGCATAGTACTGAAACCATTTCTTTAGTTGTTTGTCTTTATCACTTGTAAACTTCCCTGTTGGGCAGCGTCCTGCTCAACACTGATCAGAAGTCTAAATCCAAATTCTATCTGTTGAATAATTGAAAGTGAAAACAAAGTAACCTTCCACTAAAGCTATAATAAAAAACATATTCCATGATTTTTTTTTTTGGTACCAGGTATCGAACTCAGGTCCTTGTGCTTGCACAGCAGGCAGCAAAACCACTGAGCTAAATCCTGGCCCCTCCATGATTTTTTTGAGATCAGATGACACATTAACTTAAGAGTGATGTTCAAAATATTTATTAATCCTGAAGTAGATCATCAATTGGAATGGACCTAGACAGGTGTTGCTGGATTATGGAGCTAGAGTCCACTGCTGTGCCAGATGTTAGTTTTTTAGTTGCTGGGTGCTGGGGAGGTTGGGAGAGGTCCTTAGGGAGAGGGCTGGTGTCCCGGATGGGGCATACTGGAAACACAGTTATTTACCAGTTAGCACTCAGTTACTTCGATATTTTAATAGCTACCATAGTTATCCAAGTGCATTGGGCCAAATTGCATGCCTGGTCAGGCTCATTTTCTGATTAAATGGATGCTATAGACTTTGTAGCAGGAAGAGAAAGGCTGCATTCTAAATAGCCTTGATTGCCCAGGGTGGACAGTCTGTGTAATCTTACCAGAGACCTGAGTGGGCAGGGAAGACTCTTTATGAGGGCTGCGTAGCAGAGCAGAGCAGCACTGATTTTTGTCTAGAGCTCTCTCTGCTCAATGCCAGTCAGATGAGGTTCATTGGGTCCACATTGTCCTTGCTGTGGTATCGGGCAAGCCCTCACCCTTGGAGGAAGGCAAAATAGAGGGGAAGCTGTGGTGGGATGGTGGCAATTGTGCAGTGCCCCCATGGGGCTTTCCAAAGGATGCTGATCCTTAAAATTAATCTTTTGTTTCTGTGTGAAAGTGCCAAAGTTAATTATGAAATCATTAAGAAATGAAGTCAGATGGATGTGTTTGAAACCTCTTTGTGTTTCCAAAGACTTAAAATTTGGCTTCTTTTAATGTAGCCATAGGGAGATGGTGGGTACAGATCTGTGGGCTTATTTTGCTCAAGCACTGAAAGGTGTTTAACTACAACTCAGATGCTAATGAGTGCAAATTTCAGCAACTCTGCTATGTTCCCCAGTGAAACTCTGATCTAAGAGAGTTACACAAAGCCATGCTTTCTCTCTAGGCATAAAGGATTTCTCACAGAAAAAGACTGAGTTTGTGTTATAAAGACTGTTTCCTGTCTGCTTTAATGTATGCTTTGAAAACACAGGGGTATTAGAAGAAGAGGAGAATGTAGGAGCCAAGTTATACACTGAAAGATCCTGGGGAATGGCTTGTAACTTGGAGTGGGATGGAAAATGCTAAAAGCTTGCAGCAGCAGTGAGAGCCCTGAACTGATTAGGAGCTCAGATCTATGGCCAGGATTCTTGACATGATGGATGAAAACAGAATTCCCAAAAGAGTCTTTGACAGAGTCTCTAGGACAGAGGCCCAGAGACATATCCAGGAATTGTTGCAGGCACCAAATAAAGAAAGGTCACAAAGAATAAAAGAACAAAATCCTCAACAAGATACTGGCAAACAGAATACAAAGGGTCATCAAGAAGATCATACACCCTGAGCAAGTGGGATTTATCCCAGGGATGCAAGGATGGTTCAACATCCATAAATCAATAAATGTAATACACTATATTAACAGAGTCAAGGACAAAAACCATATGATCATCTCAGTAGATGCAGAAAAAGCATTCCACAAAATCCAACACCCATTCATGATAAAAACCCTACAGAAGATTGGAATAGAAGGTCTTTATCTCAACTTGATTAAGGCTATCTATGAAAAACCAACAGCTAACATCATACTAAATGGTCAAAAACAGAAAACTTTCATGCTAAAATCAGGAACAAGACAAGGATGCCCACTATCACCACTCCTGTTTGGATTTTTTTTTTTTTTGACACTGGAGATTGAACTCTGGTCCTTGCACTTGTGCAGCAGGCGGCAAAACCACTGAGCAAAATCCCTGGTCCACCACTTCTGTTTAATATTGTTCTTGAAACATTAGCCACAGCAATTAGAAAAGAGAAAGGAATAAAAGGAATAAAAATAGGAAAGGAAGAAGTTAAACTGTCATTATTTGCTGATGATATGATACTTTACATAGAAGACCCAAAATACTCTGCCAAAAGACTTCTAGACTCAATTGACAGATTCAGTAGAGTAGCTGGATATAAGGTCAACACTCAAAAAACAATAGCCTTTTTATATACAAATAATAGACTCATTGAGAGAGAAATTCAGGAAACAATTCCTTTTACAGTAGCATCCAAAAAAATGAAATATCTAGGAGTCAATCTAACAAAGGAAGCAAAAGACCTCTACACTGAAAACTATAGCACTTTGAAAAAGGAGATTGAGGAGGATATAAGAAAATGGAAAGACATCCCTTGTTCCTGGATAGGAAGAACCAATATAGTGAAAATGGCCATACTTCCGAAACTATTTTTTTTCCCATTAAGTTTATTGGTACATTTTAGGTATAAAATACAGTTACACACATCATTGGGATCTTGTACCATTACATAAGTATTTTGGTTCTTATTTTTTTCCCCTTCCCCTGCCCCCACTTCACCTTCTCCACCCTTCTCTATTTGCAAAGACTTTGTTTTCCATTTTTTCCCTTTTCATATATTTTTTCTTTTTCCTTCTTTCCTTTCTCCTACCCCTCCCACTTCCCATGCTCCTTTAGACCTTTTCTTCCTATTACACAATATCAACTATACATTTTTAAAATTACAAGATCAAGATCTAGGAGATATTACCACAGATTTTACAGATTTTAAAAGGATATAGAAAGCATATTACAAAAATCTTTTTTGAAATAAATTTGACAGCTTCTAAGAAGTAACTTGGAAGACAAATTAATGAAGCTAACTTTGGAGGAAATATAAAACCTGAATAGCACCTATTAAAGAAAGTATATTTCTAGCTTGAAAACCTACCTATATGACAACAGCAGGCTCATATACATTTTAACTGATAAGTTATATCAAACATTTAAAGCAGAAAAAAGAAGGAACATTTCTCCCCTCATTTTAGGAACTCAACATTGTGCTAATCCTAAAACTGGATAAAGATAATAGAAGAAAAAAGTATGAACATAGATAGAAATTTGTTTAACAAAACAAACTATTAGAAGTTAGATCCAGCAGTAGGTAGAAAATGGTTTTATTATAGGGATGGCAGTGTTGGTTCAGTATTAGAAGATCCACCCCCAAAAGTCATCATTTAAACAGAGGAAAGGAAAAAGCCATATGATCCTGTCACTAGTTGGAGAAAAAGTATTGGACTAAATTCCACAGCTGTTCATGATAAAAGCTATCAAGAGACTAGAAGTAGAACAGAAACTTCTCAACAGATTAAAGACATGTACTCCATAATTCCAGCAAAAATGCCTTATAAGAATGGAGATACAATGCTTTCTCCCTAAGATGGGGAGCAAGGGCAGATATGCCTATTCTTCATCTGTTCATTAAACTTTGAAACATAGGCCTAAACCAAAATAGTCTGGCAATAAAATGACACAATTAGGATAGGATTGGCAAGGTAGAAGCAAAATCTTTATATGTAGATGAAATGATCATCTACAGAGAAAATACTAAAAAATCTCTAGGAGCCCCTAGAACTTGTATTTGAATTTAACAGGATTAGAAAACACAAGGTATATATAAAAATTCAGGTCTAATATACGTGCTATAAATGAAGAATTGGATATTGAAATTTAAAAGTTATGTAGGAGTACAAAGGATCTAGAAGAGTAGAAAGAGCCCGGGGATTTAGCTCAGTGGTTCCACCGCCTGCCTCGCAAGCACAAGGACCCGAGTTAGATCTCTGGTACCAAAAAACAAAACAAAACAAAACAAAAAACTAAGAAGAAAAAAAATTGTTAGAAGATGTTTAGTATCTAATTTTAAGACTTCCTCTAAAGCTACAGTAATCAAGGTAGTGTTGGTGTAAGGAAAGATATATAGATCATTGGAATGAAACAGAGAATCTAGAAATAGAACCACACATATATGGTCCACTGAGTTTTGAAAGATTAGCATTAACATTTTGTAGAATATAAGCTCAATTCAAGAGCAGAGGAAAAGATAGTGTTTTCAGCAAATGACTCTAGAACACTTGGTATCCATATATAAAAAATTAACCTCAAGGGCCAGGGATTTGGCTCAGTGGTTTCACCGCCTGCTGCGCAAGCACAAGGACCTGAGTTTGATCCCCTGTACCAAAAAGAAAAAAAAATTAACCTCAATTCTTTATTTCCATACATAAAAATAACTTGAAGGGACCTATGATCCTAAATATGAAAGACTAAAGCTGTAAAATTTTAAGAAGAAATTATAAGGGAAAATGTTTATAAATTTGGGGTAGGCAAGAACTTCCTAGGATACAAAAAACATGATGTATAAAAGAAAAAAATTGATAAATGAGATTCCATCAAAATTTAGAATTTTAAATGACATCATTAAAATGAAAAGTGGTCGTTAAACAGACCATATTTACCATTCATGTAACCTATGACCAGAATATATAAAGAACTCTTATAGCTCATTAATAGACAACCCAATTAAAAAGTAGACATAAGAAGATGATAAATAGCCAGTACAGCACAAGGAAAGGTGTGCAACACTAGAATCAGAAAAATATGAATCGGTACAATAACAAGATTGAATTATACACTCATTAGGGAGATGAAGTTAAAAGTTTTAAAAGCCTTGTCATGACTTTTTCTTTTTGTTGAATTCTCCCCCTTTGTGTTTAATTTGTCACACCCAATGGATTCATTCTGCTGGGCTTCCTGGGGTTGTGATCCTCAATGTCTGTTCCTAGGATATTGTCTAAAATTTTTTGGAGTGCCAGTTTTTTAGGAACTTTCATGAAGTTCCTAAGGTGGTCTTTTTCATGAAAGTATCTTACTTCTCCATCCATTTTGAAAGATAGTGTTGCATGGTACATGAATCTGGGTTGGAGGCTGTTTTCCTTTAGGGCTTGAAATACATCACTCCAAGCTCTTCTTGCCTTGAGGGTTTGCATTGAGAAGTCAGCTGTGATTCTGAGGGGCTTTCCTTTGTATGTGATTTGTTTCTTTTCTCTCACTGCTTGTAGAATTTTATTCTTCTGTTGGGTTTCTAGAATCTTAACAATTATATGCCTATGTGTAGATTTTTTTTGATCAAGGCTAGTTGGAGTCCTGTATGCCTCACTTATCTGTATGTCAAGTTGTTTTCTCATGCTTGGGAAGTTTTCTGCCATCACTTCTGTGAACAGTTTTTTTATGTCATCTGCACTCTCTCCTCTTTCTTCATTGACTCCAATCAGTCTTATATTATTCTTCTTTGCATTGTCTAGCAGCTGCTGGTTTGATTTCTCATGGTCCTTTATAATTTTAAAGCAATTTTTCTTTTCCTGGTCACTAATTGCAATCTTCTATATTTGAAATTCTGTTCTCACATTGGCTCATTCGCTGTGCAGACTTTCAATGGAGTTTTTAATCTCCTGGAAATCTTTTTGTATCTGTTTTATGGATTCCATTTGTTTCCTATGTTGGGATTCCATCATGTTCCTCAGCTCCTCTATTTTTTTAACTGTATCGTCTCCAGATTTATTAATCATGTCTTGCACTATGAATACAATCTCTGATTTTATGTGAGAAATTATTTCTGATTTCATTTTTTCCAGATCCTCTTTTGTTGCCAGTTCAGAGAGTCCAGGTGGTTGAGTATCAGTTTATTCCATCTCGTTTCTCTTTGGGGTTGCTGTAGGTGGTCTGGAAATCTGTTTTTGAGGCTTGTTTATGTGTCTTCTCATTTCAACGGGGGTGGGGGGAATGCTGCTGGCGCCAGCGTGGCTCACCTCTGTCCTGAGAGTGGTGGAATGGCAGCCGGGGAGCCTCCTCCTGCGTGCTGGGATTGGCTCACCTCCTCTGTCCTGGGAGAGGATCCAAAACTATTATATAGGTTTAATGCAATCCCGATTGAAATTCCAACAATATATTTCACAGAACTAGAGAAAACAATCCAAAAATTCATTTGGAACCGGAAGAGACCTAGAATAGCAAAAGAAATTTTAGGCATCAGAGATATGGCTGGGAGTTTTACAGTCCCCAACTTGAAACTATACTACAAAGCTACTGTGATAAAAACAGCATGGTATTGGCAAAGAAACAGATCCGAGGATCAGTGGAATAGATTAGAAGATGCAGAAACAACTATAGATATGCTTAGCCACCTCATATTTGACACAGGAGCCAACCATCCTCATTGGAGGAAAGATAGCCTATTTAGTAAATGGTGTTGAAAAAACTGGATTTCAACCTGTCAAAGATTAAAACTAGACCCATACCTATCACTATGCACTAAATTAAGATAAAAGTGGATTAAAGATTTAACTATTAGGACAGAAACACTAAATTTGCTGGAAGATAATTTAGGTAGAACTCTTGAAGATATTGGTATAGGAAAAGACTTTATGAACAAAACCTCAGTGGCTCGGGAACTTGCACAAAGAATCAACAACTGGAATCTCATCTTATTAAAAAGCTTCGGTGGGCTGGGGATTTAGCTCAGTGGTTTTGCTGCCTGCTGTGCAAGCACAATGACCCGAGTTCAATCCCTGGTACCAAAAAACAAAAAAACCAAAAAAAGCCAAAAGTGTCTGCACTGCAAGAGAAACCACCAACAGAGCTAAGAGAGAACCTACAATGTGGGAAAAGTTTTCCAGCAACTGTACCTTAGACAAAGGACTACTATCTAGAATATATAAAGAATTGAAAAAAATCCAACCCCCCAAATTCAAAGACCCAATTCAAACATGGTCATCTGAAATGAACAGACATTTCTCAGACAAAGAAGTAAAAGCAGAAAATAAATATATGAAAAAATGTTCAACATCACTGGTTATTCAAGAGATGCAGATGAAAACATCACTGAGATTCCACCTCACCCCAGAAAGAATAGCTGTTATAAAGAAATCATCTAATAACAAATGTTGGCAGCGGTGTGGGGCAAAAGGAACCCTTCTCCATTGTTGGTGGGAGTGTAGACTGGTGCAACCACTGTGGAAATCAGTGTGGAGATGCCTCAATGAACTGGGCTTAGAGGTCCCATTTGACCCAGCTATTCCCCTACGGGTATCTTCCCAAAAGAATTAAAAGAATCTTACCACAGCAATATATGTACACCCATGTTTATAGTGGCACAGTTCATAATAGCAAAAGCTTGGAAACAGCCCAAGTGCCTATCAACTGGAAACTGGATAAAGATGATTTTTTTTAATAAAATGGAGTACTACTCAGCCATAAATAACAAGAAATGAGAGACATTTATAGCTAAATGGAAGCATATTGAGGCCATCCTCTTAAGTGAAATAAATAGGACACATATGTGTAAATACTGAAGAGTTTCTCAATCCCAGGCTCCTAGGGCAGAGAAGGTGAGCTGGTCTCAGCACCCAGAAGGAAGCTCCCCGCTGCCATCCCAGGCTCCTAGGGCAGAGAAGCTCAGCTGGTCCCAGAACCCAGAAGGAAGGTCCCCTGCTGCCATCCCAGGCTCTTAGGGCAGAGAAGGTGAGCTGGTCCCAGCGCCCAGAAGGAAGCTCCCCTGCCACCATCCCAAGCTCTTAGGGCAGAGAAGCTGAGCTGGTCCCAGCAACCAGAAGGAAGCTCCTCTGCCACCATCTCAAGCTCCTAGGGCAGAGAAGGTGAGCCACATGGGTGCCAGAAGCACCCCCTCCACCCCCCGTGGAAACGAGAAGACACATAAACAAGCCTCAAAAACAGACTTCCAGATCACCTACAGCAACCCCAAAGGGAAATGAGATGGAACACTCTGATACTCAACCACCTGGGCTCTCTGAACTGGCAACAAAAGAGGATCTGGGAAAAATGAAATCAGAAATAATTACTCAGATAACAGCAAAGATTTTGCTCATGGTGTAAGACATGATTAATAAATCTAGAGAGGACACAGATAAAAAAATAGAGGATCTGAGGAACATGTTGGAATCCCATCACAGGAAACAGATGAAATCCATAAAACAGATACAAACAGATTTCCAAGAGATTAAAAACTCCATCAAAAGTCTGTGCAGCAGAATGAACCAATGTGAGGATAGAATTTCACATATAGAAGATAAGATTGCAATTAGTGACCAGGAAAAGAAAAATTGCTTTAAAATGGTAAGGGAGCATGAGAAATCAATCCAGCAGCTGCTAGACAATGCAAAGAAGAATAACGTAAGACTGATTGGAGTCAATGAAGAAAGAGGAGAGAGTGCAGATGACATAAAAAAACTGTTCACAGAGGTGATGGCAGAAAACTTTCCAAGGAGGGGAAAAGAACTTCACATACAGATAAGTGAGGCATGTAAGACTCCAGCTAGCCTTAATCAAAAAAAATCTACACATAGGCATATAATAGTTAGGATTCCAGAAATCCAACAGAAGAACAAAATTCTACAAGCAGTGAGAGAAAAGAAACAAATCACATACAAAAGAAAGCCCATCAGAATCACAGCAGACTTCTCAACACAAACCCTCAAGGCAAGAAGAGCTTGGAGTGATGTATTTCAAACCCTAAAGGAAAACAGCCTCCAACCCAGATTGATGTACCCTGCAAAACTATCTTTCAAAATGGATGGAGAAATAAGATACTTTCAGGATAAAGAGCACCTCAGAAACTTCATGAATACCAAACCAGCACTCCAAAATATTTTAGACAATACTTTAGGAAAAGACAATGAGGATCACAATCCCAGGAAACCCAGCAGAATGAATCCACTGGGTGTGCCAAATTAAACACAAAGTGGGAGAATTCAACAAAAAGAAAAAGTCATGACAAGGCTTTTAAAACTTTTACCTTCATCTCCCTAAAGAGTGTATAAGTCAATCTTATTACTGTACTGATTAGTATTTTTCTGATTCTAGTGTTGCACACTATTCCTTGTGCTATACTGGCTATTTATCATCTTCTTATGTCTACTTTTTAATTGGGTTGTCTATTAATGAGCTCCAAGAATTCTTTATATAGTCTGGTCATAGGTTATATGCATTGTAAATATGGTCTGTTTAAGGTCTACTTTTCATTTTAATGATGTCATTTAAAGTTTTAAATTTTGATGGAATCTCATTTATCAAATTTTTTCTTTTATACATCATGTGTTTTGTATCCTAGGTAGTTCTTGCCTACCTTGAATTCATAAATATTTTCCCTTATAATTTCTTCCTCAAGTTTTATACTTTTAGGCTTTCTTATTTAGGTTCACAGATCCCTTCAAGTTATTTTCATGTATGGAAATAAAGGGTTGAGGTTAATTTTTTATATATGGATACCACGTGTTCTAGTGCCGTTTGCTGAAAACACTATCTCTTCCTCGGCTCTTGAATTGAGTTTATATTCTATAAAATGCTAATGTTAAATAATCTTTCAAAACTCAGTGGACCATATATGTGTGATTCTATTTCTAGATTCTCTGTTTTATTCCAATGATCTATATGTCTTTCCTTACACCAACACTACCTTGATTACTGTAGCTTTAGAAGAAGTCTTAAAATTAGGTACTAAACGTCTTCCAACACTTTTTAAAAAAAACTTTTTTGGGTCCTTTGTACTCGTACATAACTTTTAAATTTCAATATCCAATTCTTCATTTATAGCAAGTATACATAGACCTGAATTTTTATATATACCTTGTGTTTTCTAATCCTGCTAAATTCAAGTACAAGTTCTAGGAGCTCCTAGAGATTTCTTAATACTTTCTCTGTAGATGATCATTTCATCTACATATAAAGATTTTGCTTCTGCTGTGCCAATCCTATCCTAGTTGTATTATTTTATTGCCAGACTATTTTGGTGGGGACTAGGTTTCAAATTTAATGGTCAGATAAAGAGTAAGCATATCTGCCCTTGTTCTCCACCTTAAGGACAAAGCGTTGTATCTTCTCCATTTATATAAAGCATTCTCACTGGAAGTATGGAGTACATGTCTTTAATCTGTTGAGAAGTTTCTGTTCTACTTCTAGTCTCCTGATAGCTTTTACCATGAACAGCTGTAGAATTTAGTCCAATACTTTTTCTCCAACTAGTGACAGGCTCATATGCCTTTTTCCTTTCCTCTGTTTAAATGATGACTTTTGGGGGTGAATCTTCCAATGCTGAACCAACACTGCCATCCCTATAACAAAACCACTTTCTACATCCTGCCAGATCTGACTTCCAATAGTTTGTTTTGTTAAACAAATTTCTATCTATGTTCATACTTTTTTCTTCTATTATCTTTATCCAGTTTTAGGATTAGCACAATGTTGAGTTCCTTAAATGAGGGGAGAAGTTTTCTTTCTTTTTTCTGCTTTAATTGTTTGTTATAATTTATCAGTTAAAATGTATATGAGCCTGCTGTTGTCATATAGGTAGGTTTTCAAGCTAGAAATATACTTTCTTTAATAGGTGCTATTCAAATTTTATATTTCCTTCAGAGTTAGTTTCATTAATTTGTCTTCCAAGTTACTTCTTAGAAGCTGTCAAATTTATTTCAAAAAAGATTTTTGTAATATGCTTTCTATATCCTTTTAAATTCTGTAAAATCTGTGGTAATGTCTCCTAGATCTTAATATTGTAATTTAAAAAATGTATAACTGATATTGTGTAACAGGAAGAAAAGGTCTAAAAGAGCAGGGGAATTGGGAGGGGTAGGGGAAGGGAAAAAAGGGAAAGGAAAAAATATGAGAAGAGGAAAAAAAAATGGAAACAAGGTCTTTGCAAATAGGGAAGGGTGGAGGGTGTGAAGGGAGGGCAAGGGAAGGGGAAAAAAATAAGAACCAAGATACTCATGTAAAGGTACAAGATCCCAGTAATGAATGTAATTGTATTTTATACATAAAATGTACCAATAAAGTTAATGGGGGGAAAACATACTGTATAGTTTCTCTAGTGTGAAAAACTGAGAGTGTAAGTAAGGATACACACTGATGAAATGGCCTAATAACATATTTCTTGGATTGTGTTTCCATTGTGTGTCATAGGACTGTATCGAAATTTAAATTAGGGAGAAGTTTGGCTTATGTGGAGTCTGCTAACTCGAGTTTTTTTTTCCAGGTCATTATTTGTTCAGTGTTGGGTTTGGGGATCTTTCTGAAACAAATCACATCCTCTGGTGTCTTGCTGGTGCTTGAGATGTTCTTTTAAGTTATATGGAAAAATGTTTAAGTGCTTTTCAGTTTTGTTTTGGTTGAATTCTACTGTATTTGAATTTTATTGTAGTTTTTTTCCCCTTGCATTGTTCTTCTTTGAATGGTTTTAATTTTTTGTATGTGTCTATGTTTGATAATAAAGTTATTTTAAAAGTAATAAAAAAAGAATGAAAGAACGTAGGAGAGTTAAAGGTAGGGGGAGACTAGGAAGGACTATCTCATTAAAATAGGGTGTGAAAAACTATACCATCACTGCTTATTGTTACTCACCCAAAGGGAATGATCTGATGTGCTGGCCAAGATTTACACCCAAAGATGTTTATCACCATGTTATTTATCATAACTTGAGAGTGGAAACAGTCTTAAAGATCTGTAGTAGGAGAAGTATTAAACACAGTATCATCTGCTAATATAATAGATTAATCAGCCATAAAATGATGCTCTTTGAAAGTTTTTACTGAAGTGAGGAAATATTTGTGACATATGTACAGCTCAGTCTCCTCCCTAGAAATAAAAAACATTTTGCAGCAAGTTAATTCATTGAAATCATAACTCATGTTTTTCTCCCTATAATTTTTTCCTTCTCTTCCATTTTAAATCAGAAGGAAGGCTCTATAATTCTTGGCTTCAGAGAGCTGTGCAGCAAGCAGAAGCAGAATAAAGTCAGCTACCTATCTATATATTATGTTTGTAATCAGAAAATGACATAAATTATATTTTGAAATACTCTTAAAATTCCCACTTTAACCATTATGGGGAAACATTACCCAACACCATTTGGTGATACAGTGCTCCCGCCTCCCTGGAGTGCTAGCTCAGTTCTCTGGGCTTCTACTCCCCTGGCTGCTTTTGCTTTGGACAGGAAGGTGGAGTGAGGCCCTGAACACCCAGGAGCCAAGGGGCAGTTTCAGATCTGTCTCTAAGCAGCACCTTGATAGCTACAGAGAGCAACTTGGAGGGTTTATTCTATGTACATATAATGTATTGGGAGAGGAAAAGATGCAGATGCAGATGCTGGCACCGTCACTGTTAACTGGAGCATTTTGTTCTGCACTACTCCCATGGTAAGACCTGGTGGTGCTTCCAGAATCATCCAGATTGGTCTAGAATAGGTGTAGGGTTAGTTTGTTTTTTGTTCTAATCCCATTATTTGAAAATCAATAATTCATATAGGGTCTGAATTGCAGCTTACTAACTAAGAATATTCGTTTTCAAACTTTTGCATTTAAGTGGGGGGAATGAGTGGGGGAACAGCACATTGTTCAAACTGAAGCTTGTATGAAGTTAAAGAGGTCAAGGACGTGAAAGCTGAGTGGCTCTGGCTGCGGGGAGAGGGAGAGCTGCTGGCCCTCCTGGTCCTGCTCAGCTCCCTTTCCTCAAAGTACTTTCCTGACTCAGTGTGGCCCCGAGGAACCCCAGGACTCTGTGAGCACAATGAGGAAAACACGAACCTGCACATTTTCATGAGAATGGGCTCCATCCTAACCCAATACAGAAAATAGAGATTCTACAGCTGTGGATGGTCTAGCGTGTTACACACTACTCAGTGCCATGGCTCACTGGCAGGTAGGGAAGAGGGAAGGAGAAGAGAGTCTCCCTTAACCGCAGAAGATTTGCAAGTCCACATCATTTATACTTTTGTTTGGACTATGGAATCTGAGAGTGAGATAACACTGCTTTATGGAATGCAATATAAGATTAAATTAAACCTCAAATTTTAATATATTCCAGGGTCAAACATACATTTTAGATATGAGAAAGAAAAATGCCCCATGCTGCCTCAGAAGGCTTTTGAGTTTTAAGATGCTATTTAGCATGACAAGTTTCTCCACCCGCTCTCTTTTTCCCAATTAAAGTCAGATTTCTCAGTGCGCCTACAAAGTCACTTACCAATGTTATGGCTTCGGTTCCCTGGTTGGACAGAGCCAGGTCTGAGTCCTGCCCCTACTTTTCTGCTGCTAAATGTTGGGCCCTCAGGTACCTAAGCTCTCTGCAGAGAGGGTTGGCAGAAGCACTTAGGTCAGAGGATGCTTGTGAGGAAGAATTGAGGCCATGTATTTAAATATGTAATGCCTGGTATGCTGTAAATGCTCAATAAATATTTATTATTATTGTGATTTTAGATTGTGAGCTTCCAAAACAATAATTTAAACAAGAATCATGGCTGCCAACTAGAGTCACCAGGAGTGTTTCTAAAACTATGAATTATTGATCACTCGGGACAATTGAATGAAAGCTTTCGGCTGGTGGCACAAGCACTGGTAATTCAAAACAGTACCTGCCTAACTCTAATGTACAGTTTGGGTTGAGAGAACTGGGCTGGTTCTCTTTGCAGGTGTGGGTGAAGGTGTCCGATGGTGGAGGAGAGGGAGTTGTGGGGAAGGAGCCTGTGGGGGCCACAGGGATGTTCTCCCTCCCCTGGCGGGCACTGGAAGGAACAGAGGGTGGCAGAGAAAGTGATTTCTGAGAGATGCCTGGAGATAAGGGAATCAATAATGAGATCCTCAATATTCATGGCTCTTCACCATTTCCAAAGTGTTTTCCCATAACTCATTCAGCCTATTCTGTCAATAATCCTGCAAAGTACACAGGGTACAAAGAATGCTCAATTACCAAAAGGAGTCTTGAGTCCCAAAACAATCTGATCATTTTCCCACAGTCAAATAATACATGGTAGGCAGGGTCACAAAGAAAGCCACTACCTTTCAAGTGTTTTTCCAGGATAGTTCTCTAACTTACCTCCCCAACTTGATGGCTGTTCCCTATCAGGTCCTTAACTAGTAAGGAACAGTTCTAGGAAACCTCTGGTTTAGAATACAAGGAACCAGGAGCATATTTACTTACTTAGTACTGGGGACTGAACCCAAGGCCTTTGCAGTGAGCTATGTCCCCAATCCTTTTATTTTTTTATTTTTTATTTTGAGACAAGGTCTCAAACTTGTCCAGGCTGGGCTCAAACTTGGAATCCTCCTGCTGAGCCTCTCAGAATGCTGGAACGACAGGCCTGTGCCATCTAGAACATGCTAGGAGGGAGCTGGGGGGAACCTAGATGTGGTTGCATGCTTTCTACACTGCAGTGGCTAGCCTTGGTCCTGGTGCTTTTAAGTGCAGCCAAGTGGACGCAAGCAGGAAGAATTTAGTTTTGAACTTTGTGTGTCAAGAAACTGTCAAGCTACTTTAGGTGCTCAGGCTCCCGGAAGTCACATAAGGCTTGTGAATAGGAGACACATGCATTACTTGATGGATTTTAAGTTACTTTGTGCTGTATTTCAGGAGAGGCTGATCCGAGAAGACATGATGTTCTTAGGGTTCCATGTAACTTCTTAGAAGAACCTGCTTCAAAGTAAACTGATCTGGGAAACAACAAAACACTTCCACACATGGGCACCCGCCCAGCCCTCTCTCATCAGGACTTTAGGCCCACATTAGATCCAGCTCTTCAGTACTGGTCCAAGGTTTCTTTGACACCCTGGCACTGTTCAGTTAGCCCAGCATAAACTGTGTAATTTCCCTACCCGTTAGGATCTGTTGCAACTCTAAATGTTGTAAGCAGATGAAGGTTTACAGGAACCACCTAACTAGGCTTTGCATCTTGATTTGTGGTCTCACCACTGGCTATGGAGTTGGTTTGGGTTCAAAGAACAGGTGACCAGGGCCTCAGGATGTGGGCTGGCCTTGAAAACAAGGGCAGAAGCTCATTCCTGTGCAGCCTTCTGGAAACCAAAGCTTGTTTTGTACCATGAAAGCACCCATCAAGGTGTTTTTCTCTGTTTATTTATTTATTTTTGTAAATGAGGCTTGGTTGAGTAATTTATTCCAAGAGTTCAAACTGAATGCAAAATCCCCTAGGACTGAGGGAGTGAAAGGCAAACTTTTAAATTATGGGCAAACTATTAATTCAGTCATGGCTGCTGAGAGAAATCGTGTCCAGAAAACTGCTGTGGGACATCCTTGGTGATTTATTGGGGAGAATCCCAGAAACACAGTCAGAGGAACATCAGTGTTGGGGCTTGCACGCTGATTCTGATTAAGGTGGCCACCATCACAGCTTTGATAAGTTGTCAGGAAGGAAGGTCATTATGCCAGGAGAAGCAGAGAGGGAGGCCACAGACGGTCAGTCTCCCTGATTTCTGTCCCTCAGCTGTGCTGTTGTCCTTCCTGTCACAGGGCCTTTGACATGTCCTTTCTTCTGCTCTACCTGTCTTCTCCTGGCTAACTCATAACCTTCTGTAATGGCTGACTTGTGTCCCTAAAAAGAGATGTTGACCTTCCACTTCAGAATATGACCTTGTTTGGAAACAGGATCACTCAGATGTCATTAGTTGAGATGAGATCATCTGTTTTTGGTGAGCTTGTAATGCAGTATGAGTCATGTCCCTAGGAGAAGGTCATAGGAGACACACAGGGTAGACAGCAGGTGACATTAGAAGCAGAGACTAGAGAGATGTGCCTGTAAGCCAAGGAATGCCAAGGATTTAAAGCCACCACCAGAAGCTGGGGCAAAGCATGGAAGATCCTGTTCAGAGTCTCAGCGGGAACACAGTCCTGCCAATGCCTTAATTTTGGACCTCCAACCTCCATAACTGTGAGAGAATAAATTTCTGTTGTTTTAAGACACTCTGTGGTGATTCGTTTTGGCAGCACTTGGAAACTAATACACCATCCTTCTGATCTGAATTCAACTGTCACCATTTGGAGGAGACTTCCTAATTCTCCCAGAGGCTACAGTTGTATGTTCTCTTATTAGATGACCTCTGACCACCTCTACTTTCCCTTGCAAGCCTTATGACACTTAGCAATCATGGCTGAGTTTGTCTTCCCAATAAGCCCATTAATTAAAGCCACAAATGATGTTGTTAGGACTCATTCTTGCATTCCCAGCAATCAGGGTTGTACTTGCCATCAGCACCCACTCTCTAAATATTTGTTGAGTGAGTCAATGAATAATGATTAAACTGTATTTTAAAAATTTATTTCCAGCTTTAAAAATTATCCTGAGGCTAACACTTTATGAACAGAAGTTTTCTCATTAAAACTCATTTTATTTGAGAGAAGGGATTGCTTTCTGGAAGCTTGAAATCCATCCTTTTCATGCTTAGTCATAATATTTTTCTCTAAGTACTGAAAAAATATTTAGGCTTCCTTTCATATAAATAGTTCTCAAGTTGGAAACAGCGTGGAGAAAAATAACACCCTTGCTTAAATTACTTGAAGTCTCCCTCTCTTCCCTCCTCCATAAAATGCAATTTTGAATATACTTTGAATATCATTTTATTGATAGATTCACTACTTAAGGGACTAGCAGGACAACTCATTGAATATGAAATAAGTCAAGATGTTGTTGCAAGTATTTTTCCTTGTTGATTGCTCAGGGCCTTCCACTTGTCTTAGAGGCTGTTGGTATAGATTGTGAAGTATTTTTCCAAACTTCGTATTCCCCACTGGCCAGGCATACTAGGTGGAAGTAGGAGGCCTGACTGTAGCGCACACCATACACTGAACTAAGTATTCCCCTTCCCCCAGCAGTGTCTAACCCAAAGTAGTTAGAAACATTGTTGGAACTCTTATTATTTTGGAAGAGTTTCTAAAGCTTATAAGAAAAATCAGTCTTCGTATGTTGTCATGTTAGGTTTAGGAGAACAACAGTGGCCACTCTCAGTATTCAGCCATTTGATCTCTGATTTTGACCTCTTTGGTGAAGGAATGTTTTCCCCAATGGGGAAATAAGGGGGCCAGGAGGGCTCAGCTGTGTCAGGGGCATGTGGGAGGGTTACTGGGTGTGCTGGCTCAGTGCAGGCGAATCTGAGCCCACGCTGGTGATGTGGGGCTAGTCCTTGACTTAGCAGGGTCTCAGCTTCTTCATTTGTAAAATGAAAATCATGTTACATTACTTTGTTAAGAAGATGACTTTTGACAGTATGTGTGACAATACTTGACCACACAATTATTCTATGTCAAATCTGAAGTTAATGAGATATAATCATACTGTACTTTTGGTAACACATTGCCATTTACTACACTTTATACACATTCTATTATTTGAGTCTTTTCCTTTTTTTTGAGACAAGGTCTCACTTTGTACTCCTAGCTGGGCTTGAACTTGGGGTCATCCTGCCACAGTCTCTCGAATACTACCACACCTAGCCATTTCATTTTTTAAAACTTTGTGTCTTAAAGTTGCAGGGTTTTTTTTTTTTTTAAATGAAAAAAATTTAAAGTACATGTTTGTAGTACACAATGATTGCATTCGTCCTGGGGAGTTGGTACATGTACATAACACATCTTAATTATTTTTACTTCCCCCTTTTTCCCTCTCCCTCTTCCTGCCTGGCTATTTCAGATTTAAAATAATGCACTAGGCTAACCGGGCTAGGCATAAAGCTGCACCAATGAACAAGATAAAGTTCCTGGTATCAAAACAGTTATGGTCCTATGGGAGAGATAGGCCCACAAACAGATAATTTCGATGAAGGCATGCCTGGGAAATAATCACAGGTGCCAGACTCTTAGCGAATGTTCGCTCAGTGTGGTGTGCTCTGTGTGGTACTTTATGTGTGCAGTCCCTTTAGGTCCTATAACAGCCCATGAGGCAGTAATAACAATCCAGGGGACTGGCCTGCAGCCACGTGGCTGGTAAAGGATGCAGCAGGGGCTACAGTCCAGGCGCCACTCCAGAGTTTGGGGCTTGACTGCCATGCCTGGCCAACACTACATAGGTGTTCAGTTTTATTACTGTGTAACAAGGCATCTCAAACTTAAGCTAAAAACATTACATTGTACTCATGGATTTTGAATCCACTATGACAGTAAGGGCAATAACTCATCTCTGTGCCATGATGTCTGGGACTCAACAGTGCAGACTGAGGCTGGGTGACTCAGCAGCTGAGGGCTGAGGCTGACTCACCCACACACCTGACATCATTGATGCTGGTTGTTCTCTGGGATCCCAGCTGGGGCCTGAGCCAAAATAGCTAAGTGCAGCCTCTCTATGTGGCTGACTAAATTTCCTACCAGCATTTGTCTCAGTTTCAAGAGCCAGAATCTCAAAGGGAACCAGGTAGAATTCTATCTATCTATCTATCTATCTATCTATCTATCTATCTATCTGTCTATCTAACTGTATATCTCCTTTTGTAACCTGGTCCCATAGGTTATAGTTTCAATCCCAACTCCCATGACAGACTCAAGGAGAGGGGACATAAGCCTACACCCCAATGGGAAGCATGTCAAATCGTTAGAACATGTGGGTTTGGAAACTACAATCTTCCACAGTTCAATCTCTGCCATAGTAACAAATTCCCTCAGCATGAAACATATACTCATCCCTTTCTCCAAGACCTTCAAGCCTCATCACAATATGGCGTTGGCTAGAAGCCCAGGATTGCATCATTTAGATCGGGCCCAGTGTACAGGAAGCCCTTTCCCTGGAGCTCCTCAGGTGTAGTTCTTCAGGTACAGTTCCTCTCATCAGCACAGAACTACAAAGTAATCTACCTCTCCTTTCCCCATCCAGTAGACCAGTGTGGACAGGCACTAGGTAATAGGACTCTCATTTGATAAGGGGAGAAAAACAGGAAGCACCTGACGGTCCCTGGTCCATACCAGTTTTGAAATTGAGCTTGATGTGTTGGTAGTTCTTTGACAAGACTCAGTCCTACTGCCTGGTAGTTTTCTCTTGCATTTCTTTGGATTATCTTTTCTTTTCTACAAGAAGCTGCTGATGTTTGGCACTGAATAGTTTCCTCAGATAATTTCCTGCCGGTAGCAGTTCAAGGGTCAAAGAACTTTTACCTAGCTTTTTAAGTTAAGGCTGATACAAACTTTGCAGGTTTTCTGTGTATCTGCTTACGAACCCAACCCATTAAAATAAAAACTCATGCCCACAAAACTCTTGGTGACAAGCCCTCTCTCTTGGGCTCCCCTTAGACCACTATGGAACAATGTCCTTATAATTCTTAGAAGCCATATTGATTTTTTTTTTGATACTGGGAATCGAACTCAGGACCTTGAACTTGGGAGGCAGGTGTGGTGCCATTGAGCTAAATCTCCAGCCCCTGAAGCCATATTGTTTAATGGAGTGTATCTGTGAAGTGTGCTCTGAAGGTCATTCAAAGGCTTTTCTCCTGTTTGAAAGATTCTATAAGGTTTTAATAAAGCATCCTAGTGTCCATCCTTGGATTTAATCTTTGTCTTCAGGTCCTTTCATAACTTAGGAATTCTTTATTGCTGGAGAGGCTGGCACAAAAAATGTTATTTTTCAGCTTGGTACATTCTATTTTTTTATGTTTAATATTCCATTCTTTAACTCATTTTTCTTTACATTTTTTCATACGAAGCAAGACGAATCAAGTGTTATTTTCAATATTTTGACTAGAAATCTAAACTAGATCACTGAGTTCATTAGGTACATTTCCTATTTCCTGTTTGTATATTTCCATTTTCCCTTTGTTACTGCAAGTGACAGTGCTACATTTGTGGATTTTATGGATTCTATGTTATTGCAAGTGACAGTGTTATGTTTGTGGATTCTGTGTGCCAGGAACTCAAAACAGGCATAGTAGAGATGTCTTGTTCAGTTCCATGATTTCTGGGGTTATGACCACTGCGATACATGAACTTGACTGAATTAAGAGACACTCAGCAGATAAGTAAAACACACTTCTGGATGTGTTTGTGAGGTATTTCCAGAGATGATTGACATACAGGCCAGAAAACCCAGAGGGGAGGACCTGCCCTGATTGTGGGTGCCACCACCCAATGGTCTTGTGGGCTGAATGGAATGAAAGGTGAGGGAAAAGGAAGTCAGCTACACTTGTTTAGAAGCTCCGTTCTGCTTGAACTGGTGCAGTCTTTTCTGCTACTGTTGCCTGTGGACATCAGACTCCAGTACCTTCAGCCATCTGATGCAGACTCATACTAGTGACTCTCCAGGGAGCTCCTAGGCCTCTAGCCTTGGACTGATGCTGCATCCTTGATTCCTCTTGTTCTTTAGCTTCAAACTTCTTGAACTGAGAAACTACTGGATATTTTGTCTCACTAATGCACAGATGACCATCATGGGCTCTCCTGCCTCTGACCCTGTGAACCTAATCTGTGTGTGTGTGTGTGTGTGTGTGTGTGTGTATGTATGTTCACTCATGTAGTGTCTCTCCTGCTATGGTCATATGCCTCCCTAAATTTAAGGAGAGGGAATACAGACATTTCTTGATGGAAGAAGTACCAAAGTTATTGAAGAACAGCATGTGGATGGGAGATGCTGTCATCACCATCTTGGAAAATATAATCTTCCATGATCAGAAACCATGGGATTATAAAGAATGAGCATCTGAAGATTCTAGAATGTGAATCTTAAAGGCTGAACTTAGCAAGAATAAGTATCATAGAGCCAGTCCCAGCATCCGGAAGGAAGCTCCCCCACCTCCATCCCAGGCTTCTAGGGCAGAGAAGCTCAGCTGGTCCCAGCACCTGGAAGGAAGCTCCCCTGCTGCCATCCCAAGCTCCTAGGGCACAGAAGGTGAGCCACGTGGGCGCCAGAAGCACACCCTCCTGTGGAAATGAGAAGACACATAAACAAGTCTCAAAAACAGACTTCTGGATCACCTACAGCAACCCCAAAGGGAAATGGGATGGAACACTCTGATACTCAACCACCTGGACTCTCTGAACTGGCAACAAAAGAGGATCTGGGAAAAATGAAATCAGAAATAATTACTCAGATAACAGCAAAGATTGTGCTCATGGTGGAAGATATGATTAATAAATCTAGAGAGGACACAGATAAAAAATAGAGGATCTGAGGAACATGATGGAATCCCAACATAGGAAACACATGGAATCCATAAGACAGATACAAACAGATTTCCAAGAGATTAAAAACTCCATTGAAAGTCTGCACAGCAGAATGAACCAATGTGAGGATAGAATTTCACATATAGAAGATAAGATTGCAATTAGTGAGGAGGAAAACAAAAATTGCTTTAAAACTGTAAGGGACCATGAGAAATCAATCCAGCAGCTGCTAGATGATGCAAAGAAGAATAACACAAGACTGATTGGAGTCAATGAAGAAAGAGGAGAGAGTGCAGATGACATAAAAAATCTGTTCACAGAAGTGATGGCAGAAAACTTCCCAAGGAGGGGAAAAGAACTTGACATATAGATAAGTGAGGCATATAGGACCCCAGCGAACCTTGATCAAAAAAATCTACACATAGGCATATAATAGCTAGGATTCCAGAAATCCAACAGAAGAACAAAATTCTACAAGCAGTGAGAGAAAAGAAACAAATCACATACAAAGGAAAGCCCATCAGAATCACAGCAGACTTCTCAATGCAAACCCTCAAGGCAAGAAGAGCTTGGAGTGATGTATTTCAAGCCCTAAAGGAAAACAGCCTCCAACCCAGATTGATGTACCCTGCAAAACTATCTTTCAAAATGGATGGAGAAATAAGATATTTTCATGATAAAGAGCACCTCAGAAACTTCATGAATACCAAACTGGCACTCCAAAAAATTTCAGACAATACTTTAGGAAAAGACAATGAGGATCACAACCCCAGGAAACCCAGCAGAATGAATCCATTGGGTGTGCCAAATTAAACACAAAGTGGGAGAATTCAACAAAAAGAAAAAGTCATGACAAGGCTTTTAAAACTTTTAACTTCATCTCCCTAATGAGTGTATAAGTCAATCTTATTATGGTACTGATTAGTATTTTTCTGATTCTAGAGTTGCACACCTTTCCTTGTGCTATACTGGCTATTTATCATCTTCTTATGTCTACTTTTTAATTGGGTTGTCTATTAATGAGCTCTAAGAGTTCTTTACATATTCTGGTCATAGGTTATATGTATTGTAAATATGGTCTGTTTAAGGTCTACTTTTCATTTTAATGATGTCATTTAAAGTTCTAAATTTTGATGGAATCTCATTTATCAATTTTTTTCTTTTATACATCATGTTTTTTATATCCTAGGTAGTTCTTGCCTACCCTGAATTCATAAATATTTTCCCTTATAATTTCTTCTTAAAGTTTTATTCCTTTGGGCTTTCTTATTTAGGTTCATAGATCCCTTCAAGTTATTTTCATGTATGGAAAAAAAGGGTTGAGGTTAAGTTTTTATATACGGATACCAGGTGTTCTAGTGCCGTTTGCTGAAAACACTATCTCTTCCTCGGCTCTTGAATTGAGTTTATATTCTATAAAATGCTAATGTTAAATAATCTTTCAAAACTCAGTGGACCATATATGTGTGGTTCTATTTCTAGATTCTCTGTTTTATTCCAATGATCTATATGTCTTTCCTTACACCAACACTACCTTGATTACTGCAGCTTTAGAAGAAGTCTTAAAATTAGGTACCAAACATCTTACAACACTGTTTGTTTTTTTTTAAACTTTTTTGGGTCCTTTATACTCATACATAACTTTTAAATTTCAATATCCAATTCTTCATTTATAGCAAATATACACAGACCTGAATTTTTATATATACCTTGTGTTTTCTATTCCTGCTAAATTCAAGTACACATTCTAGGGGCTCCTAGAGATTTCTTAGTGTTTTCTTTGTAGGTGATCATTTCATCTACATATAAAGATTTTGCTTCTGCTGTGCCAATCCTATTCTAGTTGTGTCATTTTATTTTGGTGGGGACTAGGTTTCAAAGTTTAATGGACAGATAAAGAGTAAGCATATCTGCCCTTGTTCCCCATCTTAAGGACAAAGCATTGTATCTTCTCCATTTATATAAAGCATTCTCACTGGAAGTATGGAGTACATGTCTTTAATCTGTTGAGAAGGTTCTGTTCTACTTCTAGTCTCCTGATAGCTTTTACCATGAACAGCTGTAGAATTTAGTCCAATACTTTTTCTCCAACTAGTGACAGGCTCATATGCCTTTTTCCTTTCCTCTGTTTAAATGGTGACTTTTGAGGGTAGATCTTCCAATGCTGAACCAACACTGCCATCCCTATAACAAAACCACTTTCTACATCCTGCCAGATCTGACTTCCAATAGTTTGTATTGTTAAACAAATTTCTATCTATGTTCATACTTTTTTCTTCTATTATCTTTATCCAGTTTTAGGATTAGCACAATGTTGAGTTCCTTAAATGAGGGGAGAAGTGTTCCTTCTTTCTTCTGCTTTAATTGTTTGTTATAATTTATCAGTTAAAATGTTTATGAGCCTGCTGTTGTCATATAAGTAGGTTTTCAAGCTAGAAATATACTTTCTTTAATAGGTGCTATTCAAATTTTATATTTCCTCCAGAGTTAGTTTCATTAATTTGTCTTCCAAGTTACTTCTTAGAAGTTGTCAAATTTATTTCAAAAAAGATTTTTGTAATATGCTTTCTATATCCTTTTAAACTCTGTAAAATCTGTGGTAATGTCTCCTAGATCTTAATATTGTAATTTAAAAAATGTATAACTGATATTGTGTAACAGGAAGAAAAGGTCTAAAAGAGCAGGGGAATTGGGAGGGGTAGGGGAAGGGAAAAAAGGGAAAGGAAAAAATATGAAGAGAGGAAAAAAAATGGAAACAAGGTCTTTGTAAATAGGGAAGGGTGGAAGGGGTGAAGGGAGGGCAAGGGAAGGGGAAAAAAATAAGAACCAAGATACTCATGTAAAGGTACAAGATCCCAATGATGAATGTAACTGTATTTTATATGTAAAATGTACCAATAAACTTAATGGGGAAAAAAAAAGAATAAGTATCATATTTTTCACTTGATGGCAAAAGAAACAGAAGTATAATGTCTAAATTGTTATGGGGATAACATCTTGCTGTGACTACTTTGAAACAAAAACATTAATGTACACAAGTTATGCTATGTTAAAAATGTCTACTTTAGTTTATAGTTAACCTTCACACTAATTAAATATTTAATGATGACCAAAAATAGTAAAAACAATCACTGATCCAAAAGACATAATTTAGATGAATTGGTTACAAGAAGCATATAGCATAAATAGGGCAACCTGATAAACAATAATGAAGGAAATTAAAGCAGTGACAGCTGGTAAAAAGAATTTCGTGAAAGGAGAAAGAGATGTTAAGATCTGCCCTGTCAGGTGCCACAGAATGCCAGGCAGCAAATCAAAAGGCATTAGAGATGAAATATGGCCAGGATCAATCAACACCTGCTAGTATAGAAAGGTGATGTTGCTTTTCCCAGTAGTAAATGGTCACTGTGATGGTAGTACTACTCTAGATGAGGCTGACTAGGTAATACTTTTTCTTGTCTGAGCAGTATTCAGAGGAAGGAGGGCCACCTCAGTCTCTAAATGTCCTTTCCAAACTGCTGCCCTTTGAATGGGGCTTTGTAGATGGCTACATAGACTCTTCAAAGCTTTATCTACTTTTTTCCCATTTCCTACCCTATCCTGGCCTAAACAGTCATCCTGATCTGTGTCTGGAGGGGATTAAAGCTCCCTTTGTAAACAGACTCCATCTCCATCCTGCAAGACACTTTATGAGAGTTCTTCAAGCCCTTGAAGGACTCACAATCACTGATGAGCATCAGCACTGTCACTAAAAGTATCAACAGCATAGCTATTTGCTGGTGCTTAAATGGAGCAAGGAAAATACTAGATTGTACACTGAAGACTGTGTGGTCTTTGGTCCATTGGTCACTGTGGTAAACGCATTTGTAGCCTCAACTCTTCACCGTTGACTGTATACATTTCCGGTTTCCATATGACTCTGTAGTTTCCCTATGAGGGGGTTGGAAGTGTATTTGGATTGGGCCATGTGATTCGTTCATAGAAGGAGGTGGAAGTTATTGTAGTATCATTGGTGAGCCTCATTTTAAAAAAAGCCTACACCCAATTTTTACTTTCTTGTTTTGTATTCTATTATTGCTATGAGGAGAACATGTCTGAGTTAGCCCTCTTGCCCTAGGAGAAGGAGGAGGAGGAGGAGGAAGAGGAGGAGGAGGAAGAGAAATATGTGGAACAGACCCACTCAACCAAATTTTTCCCATCAAACTACTCTAGCTGGGCTCAGCCTAGATCAGCTGACTTCCAGAAAACCCACAGATGTATATTAAATAAATGTTTTCTGTCAAATACTAAGGTATGGTGGTTGATTGTTACCCCAGCAATAGCAAGCAATACCATCACACTTCACTAAATGCTAGGAAACTGTTGAAAAATAACAGTACATAGAAACTGTACTGTACTAGTAGGAAACTGTACTCATAGAAAAAGCCACAATTAATTGAGTACTGAGTACAACTAATTGATTTATCCTGGGCAGAGTAAGGGTCAGGGCAAGTGAGAAGTGAAATGGCCAGATGTGTTTACAATACAGCCAAACAGTGAAAAAGGAGAGGGCATATAAACTGTCTGCAAGTATTGGAAGTAGAAATAGCAAGGTTGGGATAAATAGTGTGCTGATTTCTAAGAGGAAACATTTAGGAGAAGAACCTCCATGTTGAGCCAGCAAAAAACGTATATTGGAGCAGGAAAACGTCTTTATGATGTCTATATCATTCTTGCTTCTGAAGAAGTAGCTAGTGTCCATTGCTCTGATACTTTAAAGTTGAACTGAACAAGAGAATATAAACATACTATGGAAATAACTGCTGACTAACTTGCTCAGGAGTAGATCAATAGGCCAGTAAAGTTGAGCATCCAAATCTCACTGGACAGATGGACATCTATTCTTTCCCCAGTGATTTTCCTGGAGCTTAATGTTTTCATTCTGTGAACTTTAGACAACTTAAGAGGAAATATTGAAAATAATCTCTCGACTCAGAAAACTGTCCTTTAAAATTACACTTACAGCAGAGCAGAGCAGGAGCCTAAGTTAATGGGCTTTGGGTCAACTGGAGGAAAGTTGGATTTATCTTTAAAAAGATGGCACCCAGCCTGAGACTATTGTTGGATCAAGGAATCATGGGTGGCTGCTCTGGGCAGAGGCTTCATTGCTGTTGCTGCTAAGTGCTCAGGAAGGCTGGTGAATACTGGGTCAGCTGAGAGATTTTTGTTCTTTTTAATGTAATAATGTAATAGCAAGATTGAGCATATCAGGGAAAGTAACTCCCAAAGAAGTTCCTGTTCTCTGAGTAAATGCAAGCTCTCAATGCTCTAAGCAGCCATTTCAATTTCCTCTTCACAAAATACATTTTATTCTTAATGACCCCTTTTGAAGTCTTTCTTGCAATCTAAAGAGTCAAATAGTTTGTTGGTTATAAAGGAATGGAACTGGAACTTTATGGAACTTTATGGAACTGTTGCTGGGGTTGTCTTGGTGGGAAGAAATTCACAAGGGGGCAGCCAACAAAGTGTACCTTCTTGCCATTTGCAGAGAAAGAAAGGTTCTGTATTGTTTTAATGAGGACTAGGGCTACATGAAGAGTTTCTTCTGACATTAGTAATAATCTGCCTCATAATAGTTTGAAAATGATTTGGATTGGCTTTTGCTGGTTACTTAAAAATGAATTTCTTCTGGTGTCTGGAAATAGATACCTGGGTGGCCTGCTGTAGCCTCCTTTCTGAGGTTGATTGAATTAAAACAGCTGCTTTCTCTGATTTTTATTTTGGCTTATATCACCTTAACTTTAGAAAGTAGGCAGAGCACTGTCTGTTATGCCTGTGTCTAGATGTCCTCCCAAAGCCTCATGCAGTCATAGGTCGGGCTTTTTCAGAGGTGCTGAATCTAGAGTGTGTGATTGATTCATGGTGCAATGCTAGAATTAAGTGTGGGTGATTACTAAATCAGTCCATTGATTGGTTTGGCATTGCCCTAATCCTGGTAGCCTGGATACAATATAAAGGATGCAGAAAGAGGCCTTGGTTGCATTGCTACCTACTACCTGCCATGAACTGTTTCTCCTCTGTAATGCTTGTCTGCCATGCCACCCTGCCTTGGAGCCAGCTGATTATGGACTGAAACCTCTACAAACTGTGAGCTGAATAAACCCTTCCTCTCTTAACTTGTTGGTGTCAAGTATTTTGTTTCAGCCATGAGAAAATTAACTAAGACACTGTCATTCTTAGGAGTAAATATTTCCAGTAACAACATGGAAAACTAGGTTCCAGGCTGGTCGGTGATAATTCTGGAATGCAGATTTACATATGTGTGAAAGCTTTTCTTATGTGACATACACTTTCTTCCAATTGTGTTTATGAGAAATATATTGACCTTCCATTCATTTTCTTTCTTTCTTTCTTTCTTTCTTTCTTTCTTTCTTTCTTTCTTTCTTTCTTTCTTTCTTTCTTTCTTTCCTTCCTTCCTTCCTTCCTTCCTCTCCCTCCCTCCCTCCCTCCCTCCCTCCCTCCCTCCCTCCCTCCCTCTCTCTCTCTTTCTTTCTTTCGTGCTGGGGATCAAACTTGGGACCTTGCATTTGCGAGGCAGGTGGCAGAACCACTGAGCTAAATCCCCGGCCTTACCTTCCATTCATTTTCAATGACCAGATGGAGACAGTCTTAAGATGTCAAATTCAAAGTCATGTGGTTGCTGAAAGAATTGGAAAGTTCTGGAAGTAGAAAAAATATTCCTATCACAAAAGGGGATAGGATTTTATGATAGAAATTTTAGACTTAGATGAGCAAAAAGAGGAAATTTGAAATTGTCTATAATTTTCAGCCCAGTGAACAATGGAGAGCTCCAGAAATGTACGTTTGGTGAGCCATCCTGTTGGCAGGAGAGACAAGAAAGAATGAGCTGTCTGTGCTCCACCTATGAACATTTCCCATTCTCGCACATGTTCCCATATGCTATCATGTACTTAGGGACACTGCAAACGTGTGTGTGGTCTGTGTACATAACATTTTTGATGAAACAATATATTACAAAATTCATGGGCCCATGTGAGGTCTAGTAATTTATTGGTGAAGATTTAGGATAATGCACAGAGCAGTTCTTGAGTGTTTATGGTCCCATCAGTATAAGTAAATATTTTTGAGGTGTCCAGGCACCATCTCTGTCTGCCTGTTTAGGTCCAAGGACCATATCTTTGTGTTTTTATTGTCAAATGAAATGCTTCTGATTAATTTCACATCTCCTATCTTGAGAAAAGGCAGCAAGGCTATTTTTACTTTGTCATAGCTCTTCAGAATTTGTTTGTGTTAAAACAGAATGGATTTTTTTCTTCCTCTGCATTTCCTTAATACCATTTAATTAATGCTGGCTACCTTATTACTCATAATACTGCATCATTCCTTTTGCTGCACATGAATGCTAACTTCCAATTATTCTCTTGAAAATTATTTCATTTGAGTTCCATTGATAACCACTACAAATGCAAGTCTCACTCAGAGTATGCAGGAAAATAGGAACAAGACTTCGTGTTTTTGCTTGTGTTAAATGAACCACTCAGAAGTTTATTGTACAAGTGTAGAACACCATAGTCTTCCCTTAAACACTTTAGGCTATAATCATGGCATTCCTAGCATGTGTTAATATCAACACGGATCCCATCCCAACCTTGAACACATTGCCACCAAGGAGGGAGGATGAAAGAGGGGCTCATGAGTTGAATGAGATGAGGAGCCCCATTCATAACAGGAATGGGCCCCACCTCACCATGCAATATGACTTATGGTCAACTTGGGAGAGTACAGCATCATGACATTGACTGGAGACCCGACAGACCATCATTTGGAAGGGTATTTTTTAATGGTCTCAAAAAGTCCTTAGAGGAGATGAGTATGTCTCTTCTTAGTGTCTACCTGACATGGGGAGTAGACCCTGAAGAGGACAGTAGATGACTGCCTGGGTGCCGGGGGTGAGGGTACATAGGATAAAGGATGCCTGGTATACCTCCTTCTGTGGACCAGGGATGGTATTGCAGTTGGAACACAGGTTGATTATAGTTGTCACACAGGCCCATACATCCCCAGGAGTCAGTAGTAAACCATTGGTAGCATAGACATCCAAATTCATCCTGGGCCCTATATGAGTGACTCCAAGCAGTGGGTCAGCACTATTCTAGTGACCTGATCTTGGAGAGTCCGAGTCCTACAAAAGAAATATCATTGTGGTTAATAGGAGGAATCCATTCACTCGGCTGTTTTGCTGTAGCCTGGAGCCCACAGTCATGGAGCCTGGAGACTCAAAAAATTTCAAGGGAGGTACTTCTGGTGACTATCACTAAGTACCAGGGTCAGATGGCATGAATGACTATGGCTGGACCCAAGAACAGGAGGGGGACTTGAAAAAATTTGAGGAACATAAGGTCTATGGTGGGGACGCTACATATCTGCATCTCATGATAGGATCACTCAATGATAGGATTCATTATCTTTGACTTTTAGAAAGAATTTGACACAGTTGATTCCTTTTTTTCTTGAAAGATTTTCTTCACTTGGTTTCTGGGATTCCACAGTCTCCTAGTTTCCCTTCTTCCTCAACACTTCACAGTCTTTGTTCATTCCAACTCATCTCTTTGGCTTCTAAATATTGGAGACTCCTACAGCTTAGTCTTTAGATCTTGTCTCTATTGATACTCATGCTCTAGGTGATTTTACAAAGGGTGATCACAATATACAAAGAATATTTAAATTAAAAAGTTATTACAGTAGAAGACACATTTCCATTAATTCTTCTCAAAATATCCTTCCTTGATTTGAATACATTTATCTTACTGTTCTTGCCATTTTCTGAAGCAGTTCTGGAAATCCTTTGATGTCTTTACAGATATGATAAAAAAAATATGGTGAATGCTGCTGCCAAGTGCCATCAACAGAAAGGCAGGCTCATCAAAACATTACAGCTTGTCTCCATACTGATTTCCACAGTGCTTGCACCAGTCTACACTCCCACCAGCAGTGGAGCAGGGTTCCTCTTTCCCCACAGCCCTGCCAGCATTTGTTATTGGTTGATTTCATGATAACAGCCATTTTTTCTGGAGTGAAGTGGAATCTCAGCGTTGTTTTCATTTGCATCTCTCGAATGACCAGTGATGTTGAACATTTTTTCATGTATTTATTTGCTATTTCTACTTCTTTGTCTGAGAAATGTCTGTTCATTTCAGATGCCCATTTTCAGATTGGGTCTTTAAATTTGGGAGGTCTGACCTTGTCTGAGGAAGAGCAGGTGAAGGAATCAGTATGGAGATACCTCAAAGAACTAGGACTGGAAGTCCCATTTGACCCCACTATTCCATTGCTGGGCGTCTTCCCCAAAGAATTAAAAGAATCATACCACAGTGATATATGTGCACCCATGTTTATAGTAGCACAGTTTGTAATAGCTAAAACTTGGAAACAGCTCAAATGCCCATCAACTGGAGACTGGATAAAGAAAATGTGTTTTTTTAATAAAATGGAGTACTACTCAGCCATAAAAAATGAGAAATTAGAGACATTTATAGCTAAGTGGATGCACTTTGAGGCAATACTCTTAAGTGAAATAAATAGGACACACATGTGTAAATACCAAATAGTTTCTCTGGTGTGAGAAACTGAAAGTGTAAATAAGGACTAAATGTATAATAGGTAATGTGAAATAGGAAGAAAAGGGGCAAAGGGGAAGGAAGTGGGAGGGCTAGGGGAAAGGATAGAAGGGAATGGGATTAATAGGAGAAAATGGAAAAATAGGAATAAAATCTTTGTAAATAGGGAGGACTGGAGGGGTTGAAGGGAGGGCTGGGCAAAGGTGAAAAATAAGAACCAAGAGAGACTATGTAAAGGTGCAAATTTCCAATGATGAATGTCATTATATTGTATACCTAAAATGTACCAATGATTAGAATGAATAATCGATAATGTAAAATAGGAATAAAAGGTCCAAAGGGGTAGGGGCAGTGGGAGGGGAGGAGAAAGGAAAGAAGGGAAAGGAAAAATGATGAGAAATGGAGAAAATGGAAATAAAGTCTTTGTACATAGGGAAGGGTGGAGGGTGTGAAGGGAGGGCTAGGAATGGGGAAAAAATAAGAACCAAGATGCATTATGTAAAGGTACAGTTCCCAGTGAGAAATGTAATTGTGTTGTATACCTACAATGTACCAATAAAAGAATTTAATACAGAAAAACTCCAAAAAACAAAAAACATTACAGCGTGTCCTCACTCACCCGCTTCACCAGGTCTGGCACTGTGCAACTTCTGGCTTTTCCCCAGAGGCAAAATGCCACGAAGGAGAAATGTTTTGAATTTATTCACAAGAGCCCAACTAAAGACATAAATGAAATAGAACTTTCAGAACTGCTTCAGAAAGTGACAAGAATGATGGGATGTTTGTTTGCAGTGAAGGGGGATATTTGAAGTGAAGGGAGGTATTGAGGGGATTAATGGCATTGTGGCCTTTATTGTAATAAATGAAGACATTAAACATTCACAGTATTTTTCAATCACACCTCACCTATGGGTTATCATGTGTGGTGTAATTGTGTGTGCACCAAGTGTATGCACTGCCTAATTCTAGGGGATGTTATTCACAAAATGACAATGTGAATAACTATGCTCTGCAAAACCTGAATATCTAGTCTTATCACTAAATATTTTCCATACCTCATGACACTGGATTCTTTCTCTGAATTTCAGACTCAAATATATTCAAAAGCCTTTTCAATGTCTTCCCTAATGTATAATATCGAACTCCTGATCTTCTCCCCTAAACTTCTTTCTTTTGTAATCTTCTCTCTTCAGCAAATGGCCGTTCTGTTGTCCTAGTTGCCCAGTCTTTGAAACCCTGTGATTCACCTTTGACTCTTCTTTCCTTCTTACCCTATTTTCCATCTATCAGCAAATCCTGTTGACTCTGCCTTCAAAATATATCTAGAATCCAGTTCTCACTAGTGTTACTCAAACCATCATGGTCTAAATAACTATTATTCTTTCCTGCATTCTAATATTGTCCTAACTTATATCACTGTATCTACTTTTGCTCCTTTCAGTCTATTCTTAAAAAACAAGTCTTCATGAACTGGTTAACATATAAATCAGGCCATGGAACTGCTCAAACCCATCCAGTGGCTTATTATATTACCTGGAATTAATATGGGCAATATACTATGGTTTTGCTTTTTTTCAGTACTGGGGATTGAACTCAGGACCTTGGACTTGTGAGGCAGGCCCGGCACCACTGAGCTAAATATCCGGCCCTAATATGTTCTTAATATGGCTCCCAAGGCCTCAGGGCTTCTGCTACCTATCCCTTCTTCTACCCTTTGCTTATGCAGCTTTGTCTGTACTGGTTTGATTGCTGGTCCTTAAACGTGGCAAGTCTGCTGTGGTCCACAGCCTTGGCACCTGCTCTTTCCTCAGGATTGCTATACTCTCAAGTGTTTTTGTGGCTTTCTCCCTTGCCAACTTGGCATTGCAGATCGCTGCCATCTCATCAGAGAGGATTTCCCTGACCATTATAATTGAAACAGCAAACTGCTCTCCCTGAAAACAGCACTCCATATTTCCCTTTTCCTGCTTGTTCGATCCATCACACCATTACCATCATCTGATACTACATACTTTATTTTTATTTTTACATTTTAATTTTTTATCAATACACATTTGTAGTACATAATGATTATATTTACTGTGGGGAGTGGGTATATGTGCATAAGACATCTTAATTCTTTTCCTTCCTCCCTTATCTCTCCTCTCTTGTCCCTCTCTCTCTCTTGTTCCCTCCCTCTATCTCTTGATCCCCTTCCCATTTGTATAAGAGCTATCTCTCTGTTTCTTATTATCCATCTTTTATTTTGCTTTCTATTTATATTTTGGGTTTCTCATATAAGAGAAATCATGTGATATTTAAGCTTGTGTAGCTGATTTCCTTCACTTAACATTATGGTCTCAAGGTGCATTCATTTTTCTACAAATGACTCAAATGTATCCTTCTTTATGGCAGAGTAGTACTCCACTGTGTATAAATATCACGTTTTCTTTGTCCATTCATCTGTTGGTGGAGAAGATGCACTACATACTTTAAAATGAATTGGCTGGGGCCAGGGATTTAGCTCAGTGGTTCAGGTGCCTGCCTTGCAAGAGCAAGGCCCTGAGTTCGATCCCCGGTATCAAAAAAAAAAAAAAAGAATTGCCTTGCCCCCACTAGGAAGTGAGCTTTCATGAGGGAAGTGGTTTTTGTTTATTTTGTTCACTGTTGTATCTAGAACCTGGGATTGATGTGCAATAGGTGCTGTATTTCTTGAATGAATGAATAAATCCCTTTTACTGATTTTTTTCTCTCAGCACAATTTGTGTTACATATATAGTATTATTTCAAACTCAGGATTTATTCCACATGCTTTTAAACTTGCTTTAAATACTATTTCATGCATATTGTCTTTCCATTCCTTAGTCCTCTGTAACATCATTTTATTTATTTTTAATTTTTTATTTTTTTTATAGAAACATCTTTTATTCGGCTAATATGTCCCAAAACGGGTCAGTTAGTAAAATAGATTCTAGAGAATATGGCCTATACTCAGCCCTCCCTCCCCCAAAATAACCCTGGGGGTGAACATTTCCCTCCCCCTGGGCTCACTGGGCATAAAAATGTTTGGCAGCTCTATTTCTTATCTAGGCATGGGACACCATGTCCTTGTCCCTCCCCTATTCCTAGGGTGCAGCAGCAGTAGGTGGTCACAGGTCTCCCCTCAAACGAGCCTAGTCAAAATTTTTGCCCCACCCCAAATATGGAACCAAAACAAAGAGCAAGTAGGTCCCCTGCACTGAGGTGCTGGGCAGGGCCCACTGCCACATCTCTGTGCTTTGAGAAAAAGATTTGTTTGGCACTTTAAAAATAGAGGAGTGACCAGGACTAGAGGCCAGAAAAGGTATCATAATTGGCAGGGAGAGACCACTTGGCATTAGTGGCCCTGGGAGAAGAGAAGGGAGATGCGCAGGAGGTAAGAAAAGTAGGAAGGGGCCGGGGATGTAGCTCAGTGGTTCTGGCGCCTGCCTCGCAAGCACAAGGTCCTGAGTTTGATCCCCGGTACCAAAAAAAATCAATTCTTAGAAAAGTAGGAAGGGTCCACTGCAAGTCACAGGGTGCCAAAATGGCCTAGAACCAACAGGAAGCTGACTCTGGACCCTGGCCTCTCCACGTTTTTATCCCACAGTGGCTGGGTACCCACCCACCTCCGGCCTCCCCAGTGTCAGTTTGTCCATGAGTAGTGTGTGACCTCTGAGCCCGGCAGTCAGGGTCTGCTTCACTGCTAAGGTCCGATCAAGTCTTCAGGGACTCAGCCTCTTCTCTGCTCACTTCCCTCATTAGATAGAATCCCAAAGGCTCCATTCCTACTTCCCAGGGAACTCTTAGCTCGTACCTCCCTTCCCCATTCCCTTCTGTTCTCCACACACTGGGGAAGGAAGACCAGAAGACCAGAAGCACCTGGTAGGCAGCCTCCCCTACCCCTAGATTGAAGCCTCCTAAATTTGGACAAAGAGCAGGCCAGTGAGCAGGGCAAAACCTCCTAGGAGCAGAATGACCTTGAGGATCCTCTGCTCAGAAGAAGCCAGCTCCTGAGGCAGGATTTCCAGGAAAGTGATGTAAAGAAAGGTGCCCGCTGCCAGGCCCTCCAGTACAGACTGGGCCAACTGGTGCAGAGGCCCAGCTGACTCTACCAGAGCAGCACCCAGCCCAATGCCCAGAGGTGTCATGCATGAGAAGAGGATTCCACACCCAGCCACCACCTGCACCAGCAGGTGGCTCTGCAGCAGCCTCAGGGACAGGCTGACAGTGAGGATACTCTTGTGGAGCAGCAAAGCCAGGCACAGCTCCACGGCCCGAGCCCAGTCTCGCTACAGGCCCACTCCAGCCCCTCAAACACCGAGTGCATGGCTAGGGAGAAGACCAGTACACAGGCACGCAGGGCCGGAGGGGCTGCCGGAGCTCCTCTTGCAGGCGGGACCCCCCAGGCCATCATGCCAATGCTGCGGCCCACCCTTCAGTGTTCCCAGCAGGGCCCTCAACTCCTCTTGATATGGCAGCCCCGGTTGCTCCTTGTAAGCAAGTGTGATCTGCTCCATCACCAGGACCAGGAAGAAGCCCATGGCCAGGATGAACTCTTGAACTGGAGCGTCACGTGCAGGGCCTCCAGGGCCTCATCTATGGCAGAAAGGTAGTCGGGCAACAGGTCCAGGAGACAGGTGGCCAAGAAGACCCCTCCGTCAAAGCAGCTCACGAGGCTCAGGGCTTTCCGATGCAAAGCGGAGCCTTCCTGGCCAGCTCTAGGCCGCCGCAGCGCACAGATGGGCACCAGGCTGCAAAGTGGGGAGGGCCAGCAGCAGCGCCAGGGCCCCCAGCTTCACCTCCAGCCCCACAGCTACTGGAGGCTCCGAAGCCACCACTTCTGGGCACCACACCAGGAGCTCGGGCTCCCCCCAGGCCCCCATGGTGGCCCTGGCAGCTCCAGGGACTCTCAGACCTAGAAAGGGGGCGTCACGCAGGCAGACGGGCCCCCAGAAGGGGAAGGCTGGTCAGCAGAGCTCAGGTCCTCGGCCCAGCTGCGCCTCGGCTTCCCCGCGGGGGTGACTCATCCGCTCCCGTACCAGGAACATTTCAATTTCTCCTCAGACTTTAGCTCTGCCAGGCGACTTTCCTCTCGTTGCTGAGACAAAATACCCGACACCCAAAGTTAAAGGGGAAGGGGCTGGGGATTTAGCTCAGTGGTTCTGCCACCTGCCTGGCAAGCGCAAGGTCCTGAGCTCCATCCAAGGTAGCAACAGCAACAAGCTGTAACATCATTTTAATAGGTGCATATTTCATTGTATGAGCAAGTCACATTTATTTACCTAGTGTTCTAGTGCTAGAGATTTGCATTTTTCTAGGGACTAAAAACTATATGTCATTAATTACATAGCCATTTCTGTTTTGACTCAGTAGTATCAGCAGTTATTACCATTTTATTAAGTACAATAATTACTACTTATTAAGGGATTAGGTTAACTTCACATGCATGATCTCAGTCTGATGCTGAAGCTCACATTCTAAATTGATATGCTCTATTGGCTCTACAGAATAGTTTTTGAAAAATGGAACTGCTCCTTGATAGTCAATTCTTAGAAAGTCAGGAGGTGTAGAAGGATGTGGTTTATGTATTGCTCCTTTAGGAGAAAGTGCTGGTGTCACTGGACCACAGAAAAAAGCAAAGTTAAAAAATCATTAATATTATACAGGATAAAAGTCATCAGGATATTTAATGAAAATGGGTCTCTATTCTACCTCTTATTTCCCAATTTTACTAGCCTAGAGATGTCACCATTAATAGTTATATCCTTCTAGGAATTACAGAACTTCTTAACTCAAACATGTTTGATAGGGTTTTCAGTATGTACACTAACTACAGGATATTTAAAGAAAGTTTAAAAAGATATTTGAAAATCTCCTCACCAATCAAACTAAAGAGTCCAAGAAGATAGGGAAGTATCATATTTGAAGAAAGGAGAAGCAATCTCCCTACTTCTACTGGAATCTCAGCAGTAGGCTCCAGTCTCCTGCTCAGTGTATGACACAAAGCTGAAGATAAAACCTAAAAGACAGATCTGAAGAGACAGAGAGACCAGGGAGCCAGGATGGTCAATGCTGGTGCAAGCAGCAAAAGCACTGGTTTGTTCAAGCCACTCATTTTTATTAGTAATCAAATGAGGTAAAGGCAAACTATGTTCAAGGGTGGGATTATGTGCGAGGATGTACAATAGTGCAGTTTATATGGAAACTAATGGAGGCAAAGCTTGCAAAGGAAAAAGACAAGGCATTTTTGAATTAGGAACAGGATAGACAAAATATATGGTTGTATTTAGAACATTGTCCTTCTAGTTAAGAAGGTTTTAATTGTGGGAATGGAATTTGGGTGTGAGTTACCCTGACCTTGGCATGTAGGCTTTGCCTGGACTCACTTCCATAAACAAGCCAATTGTGGGGTTAACTCCTTACAACCTGTACTGCTTATAGCCTGCTTTGAACATAATCAATATAGTGGTCCCATGCGTACTTCCTTTTCAGGACATCATGCTATGCAAGGTAGCATTCCTTGTCAAGTGATGATTCTGTGTTAAGATAATAGTTCTTTGTCAGTTTTTTCTCTTTAGAAGTTATGCTAGGAACAGCATTGCCCTGCTTGGAGGGAACTGGGAAGCACGAATCCTGGTCCCACAGAGGGCTATGAAATACCTCATTGCCCTTTATGGAGCCTTGGAGTAAGGTCTCTCTGACCTTGACCTTGCAGGTGCTGGAAGAGAAGAGTCTAGATCTGGGGTGTAGAAGCGGAGAAGAGCGGGGTGGAAAAGAGTGGAGTCTTTTAGTAACTCAGTCAGTATAGACCCCATAGGGCCCAAGAGTTGACTCAAAGAGAGAAGTCAAGCTGTATGGCTTCCAGGCCTCTCACCTCTTAGGCCTGTATACTGTTGACTACTGTCAGTTCTTTTTTTTTGGTAACAGGAATTGAACTCATGGCCTTATGCTTGCCAGGCAGGTGCTGTGTTACTGAGCTACATCCTTGGCCCTATTATTAGTTTTACAAAACCCTCAAAGAAGAAAACCAGCTCTCACAACCTTTCCCAGGATCCCACAGGCAAGGATGTGCCACCATTTGTTTACTCATTAACTGGTTGTAGACCATTTTGCTTGTTTCAAGATTAGAGCTCTTGTAAATCAAACCATCATAAACACTTGCAAGTAGTTTCTTGTAAGAACACAAGTTTTACTTTCTCTTGGGTAAATAACTAGGAATGGGATCCTTAGGTGATATAGTAAGTGTATATTTAACTTTAAGAAATTTCTAGCCGTTTCCAAAATGACTCTCATTATGTATTTCTACCAGCAATGTCTGGGAGATGCAGTTGCCTCATATGCTCACCAGGACTTATTGTTGTTATTTTCATTTTAACTATTACAATGGGTGTATGATGGTATCTCATTGCAGTTTTAATTCGTATTTCCTTAATGATTAATGATGTTGAACGTATCTCCATGGGCTTATTTTAACACATTTAATGAGGGTCTGTTGAAATGCTTTGTCTGTATTTTTCAGCAAATTTTTATTTTGAATTAATTTTAGAGTTATAGAAACACTGCAAAAATAGTATAGGCAGTTCCCATACATTTCTCACTTGAATTTTTTTTTTGGTACTAGGAATCACACTCAGGACCTTGTGCTTGCCAGGCAGGTGTGGCACCACTGAGCTAAATCCCCAGACCCTTCTCTTGAATGTTAATCTTAATATCTTATGTAACATTAGTCCAATGATCAAAACCAGGAAATTAACATTGGTATAATATTGTTAATGGCAGGTCTTATTAGAATTTCACTAATCTTACTAATGTCCTTTTTCTGTACCTGGGTCCTAGCTAGATTCTGACTTTGGATTTTGTTATTTTCCTTCATCTCCTCTAAACCATGATAATTTTTCAGTCTGCCATTGTATTTCATGACTTTGACTCTTTCTGAAGGGTTAATTATTATAATTTGTCAGATATCCTTCAATTTGGTTTGCCTCATGATTTTTTCAAAATTAGGATGAGGTTGTACATTTTTGTCAAAAACAAAACAAAACAAACAAACCCCAAACAAACCAAAGAGGCTTCAGTGCATCATATTAAGGGTGATGTTAATTAAGGGATGATGTTAATAAGTGTCATTACTGGTAATGTTAACTTTGACCACTTGTTCAAGGTGGTACTGGTGAGTTTTCTCACTGTCAAGTTATCTTTCCCTCTGTACTGAATAAATACCTCAGGTAACTTGAGACTGAAAATATCCATTTTTCTACGTATATTCTCACTAATAATTTTAACACTCACAAGTGTGTCTTGTCTGCAACAACTCTTACTGTGAATTTTTGTTTCTCCCTTCTCTGGTATATTTATTGCTTGGCATTCTTCTGTAGGGAAAAAATCCACTTTCCCCATTTATGTATATATTTTCTTATTTACTTATTTATTTATATTAGTATGAACTCAGTGAATATTTATTTTACTCTATGGAATAAAATCCAATGCTGTTATTATTTAATTTGGTGTTTCAAATGGTTTTTATCTTTAGCTGTCAGGAGCTTGTTCACATTAGCTTTTGTGTTCTTTGACAAGCTCCTATAGCTTTTTGAGTACTTCCATTTTTTTTGCCACTACAGGATATTAATTTAGAATTTTTCTTGCCCTTGTCCTGGGATCATCTTCTTCTCCAAGGAACCTTGGTTCCTTTCATTAAAGAATGGTGGTTAGAAATCTAAAAATCTGAGCAACTAGATATGCTTCTTACTGCTGGAACGTTATTGCTTCTAGTTCTTCCCCATAGACACAGCCAGAAAGTACATTTATGTGCCCCAACCCACACATACCCATACATTTATGCTTTTGCATTTGCCTACAAATACTAAAAACAAGGAGTTTATCCTGATAACTCTGGTTCTAATCCAACTGCAGGGGGTTCATTTTAGTCTTTCTTTGTTATTTCTTTCTCTAGCAGTGAGAAATCTAGCTATCCACAACATATTCAATTATTTGTTTAGGTCTTTTTTTCTGCAGTACCGGGGACTGAACTCAGGACCCTGCACTTGCAAGGCAGGCGCGGTGCCACTGAGCTAAATCCCTGGCTCTATTTGTTCAAGTGTAGTACATACATAATGTGGTCCAGAAGAGCAAAGCGATATTTTTGTGAGAAATACTCGATAACTATAGCACAGCATTTTTGTACCCTTTTTTATCTCGATTCTAATGGTATCCAGTCAAGATAATGGTTTTCAAAGTCACTTAGATTATTCATTTTCTTCAGCACCCTTTCAGTGTGGCTGCTATTTATTTGTAATGTAGTGTGATTCATTTTTCACTTTTTAGTGTTCTATTTAAGTTTCCCCAAATAATTTTAATCACTTGTTTATTTATTTGCACCAGGAATCAAACTCAGGACCTTGCACTTGCCAGGCAGATGCAGTGCCACTGAGCTACATTCCCAGCTCTATTTGTTTAGTTTTTGAAGATATATGAAGGGTATTTGACATTTACTCGAGTTTTAAGAGTCAAAGCTACGAAAAATTCAATTCGGAGAATTGCCCCTTCTGTCTCATTCCTTCTACTCTTCCCCATCCTTTTGTCCCATCCCTTTCCTATTCATCTCTCTGCTTAACCAATCTCTTAAATTTCACATTCTTCTATATTCTTTTTGGATAATAAATGGATATGTATTTTAAAAAATCTCATTTACATGTAAAGTAGTGTACTATAGTCTTATTAGTGAGCTTTGAGTATTCTTTATACCAGTATAAACAATTCTGAATACCAGTCTTTTGTCAGATAAATGTTTTACAAATATTTATTCTGTTCTATATCCTTTTGTTTTTGATTTTTTTGCTTAAATTCTTTTATTGGTACTTTTTAGGTATACATTTACATTCATCATTGGGTGCTTGTACCTGTACATGATGTATTTTGCTTCTTACTTTTTCCCCATTCCCTGTGCCTTTTTGTTTTTTTAATGATGTCTTAAAGAGCAGAAATTTTGTTTTGATGAGATCCAATTATCTACATTTTATGGGATAAGCTTTTTGTGTTATATCTTGTATATAATATAAATAATATATACAATTAGGATTAGTATAATATATAATACAAATATAATACATTATGTTATATATATTATATAGTATCTATTATATATGATATATATTTTATATTTAAGAAATCTTTGACTTGCTCAGTTTCACAAAACTTTTCTCATGTTTTCCTAGAAGTTTCATAGCTGAAGCTTTACATCTGGGGCTATGATCTATTCTGAATTAATTTTTTTGTATGTGGTACAATGCACAGGTCAACATTCACGTTTGTTTATATGGATGTTCCAAGTTCCAGTACCTTTTGTTAAAATGACTATATCTCTCCATTGAATTGTTTTTGCATATTTCTCAAAAATAACTGGACCATTTATGTATGCATTTGTTTTTTTAAAAAATTATTTTATTGGTTCATTTTAGGTATACAATAGATTTACATTTCTCAATGGGAACTTGTACCTTTATATGATGTATCTTGGTTCTTATTTTTCCCCCAAACCAGCCCTCCCTTCCCTATTTACAAAGACTTTGTTTCCATTTCTCATAATTTTATCTTTCCCTTCTTTCCTTTCCCCTGCCCCTCCCACTTCCCCTACCCCTTTGGACCTTTCCTTCCTATTTCACATTATCAATTATTCATTCTAATCATTGGTACATTTTAGGTATACAATATAGTGACATTCATCATTAGAAATTTGCACCTTGACATAATCTCTCTTGAAAAACCACATTTTCTCTATCCAGTCTCCAGTTGGTGGGCATTTGGGCTGTTTCCACGTTTTAGCTATTACAAATTGTGCTGCTATGAACATGGGTGCACATGTATCACTGTGGTATGATTCTTTTAATTCTTTGGGGAAGATTCCCAGCAGGGGAATAGCTGGGTCAAATGGGATTTCCAGTCCTAGTTCTTTGAGGTATCTCCATACTGACTTCCACAGTGGCTGCACCAGTCTACACTCCCACCAGCAGTGGAGAAGGGTTCCTCTTTCCCCACAGCCCTGCCAGCAATTGCTATTGTTTGCTTTCATGATAGCAGCCATTCTTTCTGGAGTGAAGTGGAATCTCAGTGTTGTTTTCATTTGCATCTCTTGAATGACTAGTGGTGTTTAACATTTTTTCATATATTTATTATTATTTCTACTTCTTTGTCTGAGAAATGTCTGTTCATTTCAGATGCCCATTTTTTGGATTGGGTCTTTAAATTTGGGAGGTCTGATCTTTTTAAGTTCTTTATAGATTCAAGATAATAGACCTTCGTCTGAGGAAGAGCAGGTGAAGATTTTTTCCCACCTTGTGGGTTGTCTCTTCACACTGCTGGTGGTTTCTCTTGCTGTGCAGAAGCTTTCTAATAAGAAGAGGTCCCACTTGTTGACTGTTTGTGCTAGTTCATGGGCAACTGAGGTTTTGTTTATAAAATCTTTTCCTACCCCAATGTCTTCAAGAGTTCTACCTAACCTCTGTTCCAGGTGGTTCAGCATTTCTATTTTAATATTTAGAGCTTTAATCCATTTTTATTTTAGTTTAGTGCATGGTGAGAGATATAGGTCTAGTTTTAATCTTTGGCAAGTTGAAACCCAATTTTTCCAGCATCATTTATTAAAGAGGCTATCTTTTCTCCAGTGAGGGTGTTTGGCTCCTTCGTCGAAGATGAGGTGGCTGAGTGTGTCTGGAGTTGTTTCTGCATCTTCTAATCTGTTCTACTGGTCCTCAGGTCTGTTTCTTTGCCAGTACCATGCTGCTTCTATCACAGTAGCTTTGTAGTATAGTTTCAATTTGGGGATTGGGATACTCCCTGCCATGTCTCTGTTACCTAGAATTGCTTTTGCTATTCTGGGTCTCTTCTTGTTCCAAATGAATTTTTCTATTATTTTCTCAAGGTCCATGAAGTATGCTGCTGGGATCTCAATTAGAATTGCATTGAATCTATACAGCAGTTTTGGAATTAAGGCCATTTTCACTATATTGATCCTTCCTACCCAGGAGCAAGGGATGTCTTTCCATTTTCTGATATCATCTTCAATCTCTCTTTTCGGAGTGCTGTAGATTTCAGAGAAGTGGTCTTTGATTTCTTTCATTAGGTTGATTCCTAGGTATTTCAGTTTTTTGGATGCTATTGTGAAAGGAATTGTTTGCCCTGTTTCTCTCTCAGTAAGTCTGTTGTTCATGTAGAGGAAAGCTATTGATTTTTGTGTGTTGACCTTGTATCTGGCTACATTACTGAATTTGGTTATTAAGTCTAGAAGACTTTTGGTGGAGTTCTTGGGGTCTTCTATGTAGAGTATCATGTCATCTGCAAATAATGACAATTTGACTTCTTCATTTCCTATCTTTATTCCTTTCTCTTGTCTAATTGCCATGGGTAATGTTTCCAAAACTATATTGAACAAGAATGGTGGTAGTGGACATCCTTGTCTTGTTCCTGATTTTAGTGTGAAGGATTTCAGTTTTTGACCATTTAGTATGATATTGGCTGTTGGTTTTTCATAGACGGCTTTTATCAGTTTGAGGTAGAGAACATCTATTCCAATTTTTTGTAGGGTTTTTATCATAAATGCATGTTGGATTTTGTCAAATGCTTTTTCTGTATCTATGGAGATAATCATGTGTTTTTTGTCCTTGGCTCTATTGATATAGTGTATTACATTGATTGATTTGCATATGTTGAACCATCCCTGCATCCCTGGGATGAATCCCACTTGATCAGGGTGTATGATCTTCTTGATGATCTTCTGCATTCTGTTTGCCATTATCTTATTAAGGATTTTTGCCTCTATGTTCATTAGTGAGATTGGCCTATAGTTCTCTTTTTCAGTTGGGTCTTTCTCTGCTTTGGGGATCAAGGTGATGCTTGCTTCCAGGAAAGAATTTGGGAGTATTGCTTCCCTTTCAATTTCATTGAAGAGTTTAAACAGTAGTGGCAGTAGTTGCTCTCTAAATGTCTTGTAGAATTCAGCAGTGAAGCCATCAGGACCTGAACTTTTCTTAGTTTGTAAGTTTTTAATTACATTTTCAATTTCATTGGTTGATATTGGGTTGTTTAGAATTTTTAGATCTTCTTCGTTCAACTTTGGTAATTTATATGTATCTAGGAATCTGTCCATTTCTTCTGTGTTATCCATCTTATTGGCATATAGGTTCTGGAAGTAGGTATTGATGATCCTCTAGATTTCTGCTGGGTCTGTTGTAATTTCACTCTTTTCATTCATAATTGCATGGATTTGAGCCTTTTCTTTCCTTTATCTTATAAGGTTGGCTAAGGGTTTGTCAATTTTGTTTATTCTTTCGGAGAGGCAACTCTTGGCTCCATTAATTTTTTGTATCTTTCTCTTAGTCTCCATTGAATTGATTTCTGCTCTGGTCTTTACAATTTCCTCCCTTGTATGAGCTTTAGGTTTCTCCTGCTCTTCTTTTTCTAGAAGCTTGAGGTTCAGCATCAAGTTGTGTAACAGCTAGCTCTGTTTTTCTAATATGTGTATTCACTGCTATGAATTTCCCTCATAAGACTGGTTTCATTGTGTCCCATAGATTCTGATATGTTGTATTGTCATTGTCATTTAATTGTAGCAAATGTCTGATTTCTTCTTTAAATTCCTCTGTGACCCATTGGTTATTCAGAAGTGTGTTGTTCAATTTCCACGTGTTTATGAAATTTTTTGAGTTTCTTTTGCTATGGATCTCCAATTTCATCGCACTATGGTCTGATAATATACAGGGGATAACTTCAATTCCTTTGCACTTACTTAAACATGTTCTATGAGAGAGTATGTGGTCCATTTTGGAGAATGACCCATGTGCACCTGAAAAGAATGTGTATTCTGATTTTTGTGTGTGTGTGTATTCTGATTTTGTGAGGTGGAACCCTCTGTAAAGGTCTGTTAAGTTCATTTGTTCAAGAGTTTGATTGAGTTCTAGTATTTCATTACTTATTTTTTGTCTAGTTGATCTATCTACTTGTGACCGTGGGGTATTGAGGTCCCCCCTACTATTGTATTAGTAAATATATGACTTTTCATGTTCATTAGTATTTGTTTTATGTAGTTTGGTGCACTAGTGTTTGGTGGATAGATATTTATGATTGTCATCTTTTCCTATTGGATTGTTCCCTGTACAAGGATGTAGTGTCCTTGCCTCTCTTAATCAGTGTTGGTTTGAAATCTTCTTGATCTGCAAAGAGGATAGCTATTCCGGCTTTTTTTTTGGGTTCCCATCCCATACAGTCTATGAGTTTCATTTTGAATGAAGTGTATTTCTTGTATGCAGCATATTGTTGGATCTTGCTTCTTGACCCATTCTGTCAGTCTATTTCTTTTGATTGGTGATTTGAGACCATTAACATTGATGGTTATAACTGATACATATTGACTTATCATTGTCATGATTTTTCCTTTTGTTTGATTCTCCCCCTTTGCATTTAATTTCTTGTCGCTCCTGATGGATTCATTCTATTGTGCTTCCTGGTGTTGTGATCCTCGTTTTCTTTTCCTAAGGATGCTGTCTAAAATTTTTTGGAGTGCTGTTTGGTATTTGTGAAGTTCTTAAGGTGCTCTTTTTCATGAAAGTATCTTATTTCTCCATCCATTTTGAAAGATAGTTTTGCAGGGTTCATCAATCTGGGTTGGAGGCTGTTTTCCTTTAGGGCTTGGAATATGCCACTTGCCTTGAGGGTTTGCATTGAGAAGTCTGCTGTGATTCTGATGGGTTTCCCTTTGTATGTGATTTATTTCTTTTCTCTAATTGCTTGTAGAACTTTGTTCTTCTGTTGAGTTTCTGGAATCTTAACAATTATAAGCCTATGTGTAGATTTTTTTTTTTTATCAAGGCTATTTGGAGTCCTATATGCCTCACTTATCTGTATGTCAAGTTCTTTTTCCCTGTTTGGGAAGTTTTCTGCCATTACTTTTGTGAAGATTTTTTTTTTGGTACTGGGGATCGAACTCATGTCCTTGTGCTTGAGCAGCAGGTGGCGAAACAACTGAGCTAAATCCCTGGCTCTTGTGAAGATTTTTTTAATGTCATCTGCACTCTCTCCTGTTTCTTCATTGACTCCAATCAGTCTTATGTTATTCTTCTTTGCATCATCTAGCAGCTGCTGGATTGATTTCTTGTGGTCCCTTATAATTTTGAAGCAATTTTTCTTTTCCTGGTAACTAATTGCAATCTTATCTTCTATATCTGAAATTCTGTGCTCACATTGGCTCATTCTGTTGTGTGGATTTTCAATGGAATTTTTGATCTCCTGGAAATCTGTTTGTATCTGTTTTATGGATTCCATTTATTTCCTTTGTTGGGATTCCATCATGTTCCTGAGCTCCTCTCTAGATTTATTAATCATGTCTTTCACTATGGGCACAATCTCTGCTGTTATCTGAGAAATTATTTCTGATTTCATTTTTTCCAGATCCTCTTTTGTTGCCAGTTCAGAGAGTCCAGGTGGTTGAGTATGAGAGTGTTCCATCTCATTTCCCTATGGGGTTACTGTAGGTAGCCCCTACACGGGCCTGGGAGCAGTGGAATCGTGGCCCAGAAACCCCTTCCTCTGCACTGGGAGCAGTGGAAAGGCAGCCCGGAAGCCCCTTCCTCTGGGCTGGGAGGGGTGGAATGATGTATGCATTATTTCTCTACTCATTTCTGCCCTGATCTATATGCCCATCCTTTCAGCAAAGCCACACTTTCATGGTTCAAGTTTTGAAACCAGAAAGTTAGAGCTTGCCAACTTTGTTCTTTTTCAAAATTGTTTTGGCTATTCTAGGTCCTTTGCATTAGCACATACATTTTAGAAACAGCTTGTCAATTTCTACAAAAATATCTAATTTTGATTAAGATTTTATCAAATTTATAGATCAACTTAAAGAGAACTGATATGTTAATAATATTGAAACTTTTGATCTATGAACACAATATCTTTCTCCATTTATTTAAGTCTTAGATTTCATTCTTCAATGTTTTGTATTCTTTAGTATATAGGTCTTACACATATTCTGCTGGATTTTTACGTAAGTATTAAATATTCTTGATGCTATTGCAAATATTACCAGTTACCATTTAGGCTATCTATTTCAAATTATTCATTGCCAATGTATAGAAATACAACTAACATTTATATATTCATCTTGGATTTTGCAATTTTGCTATACTCAGTTATTACTTGTAGTTTCCTCTAGATTCTTTGGGATATTCTATACAGACAATATGTCTTATACAAACAGAAGTGGTTTAATTTCTTTCTACACTTCTTATTTATTTTCCTTGGTTTACTTTATTGGGCAGGGATTACAGTACAGTGTTGAATAAGTATGGTGAAAATGGATATATTTGCTTTTGTTTCTGTTTTTAAAGGGAAGAATTCAGTCTTTCAACTATTGTTTGATATTAGCTGTGAGTTTTTTGGAGATGCCCTCTAATAGGTTGAGGAAGTTCTCTTTTTCTTTCTAGTTTCCTGAGGATTAAAAAAATCATGACTGGGTGTTACATTTTCTCAAAAGTTTTATATACATCTATTGAGAAAATCATATAGCATTTCTTCTTTAGCATAATGGTGAGATGTACTGACTAATTTCAAAAGTTGAACCAGTCTTGCATTCCTAGGAAAAACTCTGCTTAGTCATTGTGTATAGTCCTTTTTAAAATACAATTTACATTTTAGAGCAGTTTTAGATTTATAGAAATATTATAAGATAGAAAAGAGAGTTTCCATAGACCTCACAATTATTTCCTGTACTTATTAGTATGATATATTTTTACAACTAGAATTGATACATTATTATGCTTCTTTATTCAGATATCCTTAGTTCTTACCTAATCTCCTTTTCTTCTGATCCAGGATCAGGGTATCATATTACATTTAATATTCAAGTTGCATAGACAGTTACTTGGTCTTTTGTTGTTTTGAAGATCTTGACAATTTTGAGGCTTACTAGTCAGATGTTTTGTAGAATGTCCTTCAGTTGAGATTCGTCTGATGTTTTTCTCATGACTAAATGTGTTTTGGGGATTATGTGTTTCGGGGATGAAGATCCCAGAGGCAAAATGCTATTTCCATCGCATTACGTTGTGGGTACAAAATGTCAGCCAGACTCATCATTGCTGACATTGACCTTTGATCATTTGGCTGAAGTAGTATATGCCAACTCTCTCCACTGTAAAGTTCCTTTCCACCCTTTCTGCAATACTGTACTCTTTGGAAGGAACTCAGTATATGCAGCCCACACAAAGAGTGGAAAGTTATCCTCCATTTTTTTTAAGGGCAGGAGATATTCATAATTTTTTTGGAATTCTTTTACAAGGGAGATGTGTTTACTCTCTTCTATCTATCTGTCTATCTATCTATCTATCTATCTATCTATCTATCTATCTATCTATGGATCCATAGATATTTGTTTAATGTTTATTTATATCAGTATATATTCAAAGATATTTATTTAGCACATTGAGTTATAATACTTTATTGATTTTGATTGCTCAAATTGCTCCAGCTTTTGTCATTTGGAGCTTTTCCAGTTGGCTCCGTGTGCCTTTGTCATACCCCCATCTTGTGTGGTGGGTGTGGCTAATCATTTTTTACTTGCTAGCACTAAGGCACTCCAGGCTCATCTTGCATAATTTCTTCCCATTCCTAGAATTGGCCATTTCTCCAAGGAGCCTCGGCTCCTTTTACTGAAGAATGGCATTAGAAGTTAAGAGCTGGGCATTAGATGTGCTTATAACCACTGGAACGTCATTGCTTGTAGGTACTTTAGCTGACAGAGCAAGGAAATATATATTTATATGCTAACCCACATTTATAAAAATTTTTGTAATCACCTGTATCTATGAGAAGCTAAACATGAATTGACACTGACTTCTCCAATTCTAACTCATGATTCCCTGGACCCTTTGAGCATCATTTCAAAGGTCACATTTTATCTGTAACCTTCTTTATCAGTGAAAAGCTTGGTTCCCACCATCTGCCATCCCTTTACTCAGGTTTAATGCCAGCACACACATTTAGCAATATCAGAGTTATTAATCCATACCCTTGTGGACACTGTACACGTACATTTCTTTTGCTCTTAGGCTTATAGACTACACATTTTCCAGGTTACTTATGTCAGCATTCTCCCTGGCCACACCTACCTCTTTCAGTGAGATTGTTTCATACATTTACAACAAAATCAAACTGTTTGAGCACATTCTGCATTCCATTCTGGGATTCCCCTGCCCTCTTGAATATTTTTAAACCTTTGCACACATTAAGATTCACTGTTCACTCTTTCTGTTGTGATGTTCTTTTGACAAAGGCATGGTGACATGTATCTACCATTACTGAATCACATAGGAGGATGTTACCTCCCTAAAATCTCTTGTGCTTCACCTCTTCATCCTTCCTCTCACAGTTGCTTGAGCCCTGGCAACCACTATCATTTTCTCTCTCTGTAGCCTTGGTTTTTTCAGAATGCCATGTGACTGGAGTCATGCATAGGTGCCCTTTCCAGGTTGGCTTCTTTCACTTAATCATATGTGTTTTAGCAAGTTGTATTAGGGGCTGGGTCTTGTTGGCTGAGGGCTTTTTCTGTGTTCCTGTTCCACCTTCTGTTTCTGGCCTTTTTTGTGTGCCTGTGCCTCGGAAGGTGACAGTCTTTCTCCATGCCCCTCCCCAACAGGTGGTTGGGGAAAGGCGCTCTCTTTCTGGTGCACTCTTCGCTGGAAGGCCTTTTCTCCCTGCTTCTGTATGGTAGAGAATTTTCCAGTGATGTTGCCCTTCCTCCCGGTGGTAGCCAGAGTTTCTTATGCATCCATGGTGGGTTATCTAGAGATGAGAGAGTTTCTTGCTACTCCCTCAGAGTAGGAGGCCTGTGATGTTTTGGGGACAGATATTCTGTCATTTTCTAGGGGGAGAAGAAGCCACAGACACAGAGTTCACACTCACTGGCAGGGTCTTAGCTACAGACTTCATAGGTGATGAAAAGAAAGACTAGAGGGGCCAGGGATTTAGCTCCGTGGTTCGGGCCCCTGCCTTGCAAAACAAGGTCCCAAGTTCAATCCCCGGTACAAAAAAAAAAAAAAAAAAAAAAAAAAAAAAAAAGACTAGAGGCCCGGCAGGAGATTGAGGAAAGCTCCTTTCTCTAGGAGTGGAATTTTTTCCTTTTTAATTACCCAAGTTGCAGTGGGCTTTATCTGTATCCTGGGGACACCAGGCCTTAGTTCCTTCTACCACTGGCTTACAGCCTTTATTCCACAGGTGACAGGGTTCAGATGGGATTTTGTGCTTTTCCACAATGGTGGCCGCCACAAATGGAGTTTTTCTCAATTTCCTGCCCTGCTTGCAATCTTTCTTTTGACCACCTGGTAGACATGTGTGAGTAAGTGCCTGCCAGCAAATGGGAAGTCCCTTTGAGGCTGCAGCTCGCAGAGTGTCAATACATTCAAGGTAGCACTGTTAGTGACTTGTTGGAGATTTTAGCTGAGTTCTTGCCCATTTTTATGGATCCTGGCATCTCTTTCTCCCATCTCCTACCCCAGGCGAGCTGGTGCTTGCCTGCTATCTCCTCAGAGAGGCTTGTTTTCCTTACATTTCACACTACGTGGCTTTCTGAAACCTCAGATCTCTCATGAGTTCAAAAATACTTGGAGTTTTCAGTTTATTCAGGTTTTTCCATGTTGTTGGAGTGAAAGTGATGCTCGTTTTAGTTTTTTCTTTTCATCTTAGGCAGACATTGAATACATGAGAGATGCTTATGTACACATTGCTGTTTAAGGGATCTTATGTGGATGCTTGACCAATAGAGAGATGTTTTTTTCTCCCAAAGCTCATCAATTTGTGAACTTTTCTCATGCCAATTAAGTGGGCAATAGGTCCCATGAGGGCAACAAAAGGAGAATTTTACTTCTCTTATTTTTCTCAGTGTTCAGTGTAGTGTCTGTGCTATGTTATTGGTGAAAACCCCCAAACAAAACAAAACAAATCAAAACAAAATCTCACTATCCAGGGTAAGGCACCCCTCTCTTTTTGCTTTTCTTCCTCCTCTTTCTATCTTAATTAACAAGGCTAGTGAAAACCACTATTCGTTCCTATAACGGGCTGAATAGTGTCTCTCATAGGTTCACATTTAGCTAGAACATATGAGTGTGATCTTATTTGGAAATTGGGTCTTTGCTAATGTGATCAACTTAAGATGATGTCATCATGGCTTAGGGTGAGTTCTAAATCAAACATGACTGGCATAATTATAAAACATGGACACTTGCATACAAAGACCCAGACACTTAAGGAAGAAGTCTATATAAAATGGAACCCAGGACTAGAGTTGTGCTGTTACAAACCAAGGAGCACCAAAGATTGCTGACAACAAACAGAAGCTAGAAGAGGTAAAGAAGGGTTTATCTAAGGTCTCAGCAGAGTCGTAGCTCTGCCAATCCCTTGTTTCAGAACTATGAGAGAATGCATTGCTGTTGTTTTAAGCCACTCAATATGGAGTAATTTATTATGGCAGCCCTGAGACACAAATGGTATTGTTATAGTTTAGATCTAAAATGTTCACCCAAAGTCTCATGTGTTCAGAGGGGCTTTTAGAAGGTAGTTGGATCATGAGAGCACTATACTCATTGGTGGATTAATCCACTGGTGAGGTCATACCTGAAAGAGCTGTTTACAGGTGGGGCCTAGTTGGAAGAGGTAGACCTCTGGAGGAGTGACCTGGAAGGGTGTCTTCTTGTCCTTTGACTCCTTTCTCTGCTTCTTGGCTGCCATGGGGTGAGCAGCTTTCCTCTGCCAGGCCCTTGTGCCATGCCATTTCTGTCTTGGAGCCAGTCATCCATGAACTGAAACTTCTGAAACTGTGAACCAAAATGTACCTTTTCTTTTTGAAGTTGTGTGTATCAGGTATCTTGCCACAGTGATGTGAAGGCTAACATAATTACATCCATCTATGAACCCATAGATTTCATACTAGTTGGCTGCACTAAGATCTTCAGTCTCTCATGGGTTCAAAAACTATTATAATTTCTTATATCATCTCATTCTGTTCTGCCTCTGTGACATAAATTTTGCACTTGGGATTTTTGCTGCAATTCTTTCATCCTTTCTTTCTTTCTTTTTTTTTTTTTTGTACCTGGGATTGAACTCGGGACCTTGCACTTGTGAGGCAGGCAGCGGCACCACTGAACTAAATCCCTGGCCTTCTTTCATTCTTTGTTTATGTCTTTCTTTCATAATTGTTCAGTTTATGTGAGAGAATAGATTTTCTTTGGTCTGGAAACCTCTTGACAAAAAGTTTTAAGGCAAAGCAGTTCATATATATATATATATATATATATATATATATATATATATGAGAGTTATGGTTTCCACATGGGGAAATGTCTGAGCAATTTCAAGAGGTAAGCTCATTTGGAGGCAGCAGAAGACACGGTTTCCAAAACAGCTAATGTGATGTTAAGCTTTATATTCATCCACAAGAGAAACCCCAAAGATCCAACTCAACAGCTTTGGTTTGTTTCTAGGAAGCTCTGAGAAGAGCTCTGTGAAGAACTATTTCAGATAGGTATGGTGTGGATCACTGGTCCTTATGATGTATTTTTATGATGATAGAGAAGTAACTGGTCCTCTTGGAAAATAGGTGAAAATGGTTCCCCAGAAGCTTCCAACTATGGCCCAGCCACTCAATTGATCAGTCAGCCTTACCATTTAAATCTCTCCCTGCTGAGATTGGAATGAGGAGAGCCTTTTAAGTGTGCTGCCAAATAGGCAATGGCTTTTGCAGTCCAAAGAATGGGCAGGAAATGCATCAGGGATTTGTTCTATTTCCTTTCCCTTTTCTAGTGTCCCAAGATGGGTTTTTTTCCCTTCACAAAAAGAAATTTTGCCACTGGCTAATTTCACTCTCTTTTTCCTGGATTCTTCCTTTTGATTTATTCTTTGACTATCAACCTCTTTGATTTCCTTTTGCATAGCTTTCTGAATTGTTTCAGGTTTATATCTGCAGGGGGCTGCAGGAATGACTTGGCACTACACATTTGTATTTGATCATATGGGTTTCCCTGCATAAGGAGGGTCTTTGTAACAGGAACCATAATTCTCCTGCCACACAGTATAGAAACCACAGCTCCTGACTCTACTTCCTTTCTGAGTTGAACCAGGTCAGAGGATCCTCATGTATGTGGAGTGAGCTTGACCCGAACTTTCAGTGATTGGACCCAGACTTTCTCGAGTTTCTGACAGGAAACAGCCTGGATAGCATTCTCAGGCTTATTGACGAAGAAGTCTGAAGGATTCCAGGATGAAGAAATGAGCCTAAACTAACAAGATAAAATTTGGCAGGGATATAGGTAAGGCTTTGAATTAGGAATAAAAAAAAAATCTGGCACTTGCATTCAGGTGATCTGACAAAATTAAGAAAAATAGGGGAAAAATTAGTCACTGGTAATATCAATGCTCGTTAAAACTTTTTTTGTGGTTTCTCTTATATGTGAATGTCTATTTTAGGGTAGACTAAAAGAAATAGGGCTAAGTGGAACTTGTATGAGCTGGAACTTATTATAAAGACAACAATCAGGAAAGTTCCTATGTGATAGATTTATTGCAAAAATGTCCTGAAAGTTCCACAGTTTCCCTGTTTCCATATAATTTGCAATTTGACTATGCAGCTCTTCCCATAAAAGGTGAAGTCTATTTCTCCAACCTTTGAATGAAGTCTTATGATTTGCCTTGGCCTGTATAGAATACGGCAGAAATAATGATGTACCAGTTCTAAGTCTGTTTCAAGAGCCCTTGCACATTTCTTGGAATCTTGCCTTCGCCACGTGAAAAAGCATAAGCTTGCTGCTGAATGACAAGAAACATATAACGTAGTCCTGCCTGCCACCTTAGACATGAGTCAGCCAGCTGTCATACATGAGGGTAGAATACCATAGATCAGCCAGCTCTCCCCTAACACTTGGCTGAAAATGCAAATATAAACCTAGCTGAGGTTGACTAAGCTTGGCCTAGACCAGCAGAACCATCTGCCTGACCTGTAGACTTGTTTATTTATTTATTTAATTTTGGGTTTTTTTGAGACAAGGTTTTCCTTTTTTTGTTTGTTTGTTTGTTTTTTGGTACCAGGAATCAAACTCAGGACCTTGTGCTTGAGAGGCAGGTGCATGCCACTGAGGTAATTCCCTGGCCCCATAGACTTGTTAGTTATAATAATTTTTTTCTTTTTGTGTTGCTAGGGATTGAACCCAGGCCTCATACATCTCATACATGCTGAAAAATGGTATACTATGGAGCATATTCCCCAGTTTTATAATTGTTGTTTTTTTATACCACTAAGTTTTGGATTGGTTTGTTACACAGCAATTGCTAACTGATACTGACTTAAATGTACATCACAAAAAGAATTACACATCACACAAAGAATTGTTAAAGCAACCAATGATATTGGCCTTGTAAAAGAGAAGACTTGGGTGATAAATGTGATAGCTCTGGAGGGTGTAGAGTTTAGAGGCCATAGAAAAACCTAAAAGCCAGAAGACTATGATGGCCAGTAGATCTGATGATAAAGAAAACTGGCTGCTTAGAGAGTGGCCTGTACTTCTAGTGGGAGCAAAAGATATTGATTTCCAATAGGACCAGTGTGAACCATAGCCTGGAGTGATTTGTAGAGGCTACTCAAAAGGGAAAGCTGGAATGGTTTTAGGACCCTAAAAAAGGATCCCTGGAATAGTCTGCCAGAAAGAGGGGATTGAATGGTGGTGGTAAGTGGCTGGCTGGAAGGAGTATCATGTGTAAGGGAGGTGAGGAGTATTGTGTGTGAGAGGTCACTGCAGAGGTCTCTGGTGAAGAACCAATAACACCAAGGCCGAAACACAAGAGCACTCCTCAAGTAAGAGCTGTCCCTGTCCTTTACTCTCCTTCCTGTGTTCTTCAATTCTGGAGGGACAGAGTACACCTAGCATTGGAAGGTGAGGAGTGGGTACACTAGATAGGCAAACAGGAAACAGCGATGATATTTTCTTCTTCACACTTCTCCCTTCTGGTCTGAGCAGACTTACAGTAGAAATAACTTCAAATAAAGTCTGGAGCTGAGCCTAATTCATGGCACCAAGCAGCTACTGAAAGGAGATTATCTTTGTGACTAGAAGTGACTGGAGGGTTTAAAAAAATGTACATTTGTAGATAAGATATAGACCTGCTCAAGATCTCATCTATGTGCAGAGGAGAGCCTAGCTGTAACCTAGGTGTCACATATATTTGAGTATTCAATATACACAGGTGTATGCATATTTCCCATGTATGTTTTATTATAATTATTTTTAATAGATTTCATACTTTAGAGGAGTTTTAGGTTCACAACAAAATTGAGTTGTGGTTCAGGGATTACCCATTTACCACTATCCCCACACATCTGTGGCTCCACCAGTATCAGCACCCCCCTAACAGAATAGAGTTTTTATTATAATTGTAGAACTGTCTTGACACATCATTCCCACCTGAAATCCATAGTTTATGTTAGGGTCCACTCTTGGCGTTGAATAGTTGGTGGATCTAGACAAATGTACAGTGACATGTATCTACCATGATCATGCAGAGTGGTTTTGCTACCCTAAAAATACTCTGTGCTTCTCATAGTCATTCCTCCTTCCTTTTAACCTTGGGCAACCACTGACCTTTTCACTGTCTCCATAGTTTTGCCTTTTCTTTTTTTTTTCAAATTTACCTTAATTTTATTTAGGCATTTCAGAACTGTAAAAGAAGAAAGTTAATGTTGTCTTCTATCCTTCATGAGTTCTTATCAGGGACTCCCTACAGCAAGATAATTTGTTTTTTTTTGGTACTGGGCATCGAACTCAGGAACTTGCACTTGTGAGACAGGAGCCAGAACCACTGAGCTAAATCCCCAGCCCGATAATTTGTTCCTATCAGGAACCCCAAGCCCTTATTGCATTCTGTAGATCAGGATGATATATAAGTATCAATAATCTAGTCAACTCCTTCAGTCTTATGATTTGGTGTGACCTTTGTGCATACATGTGTAGTTAAAATTCATTTTCTCCTACTAATCTATTTTGTGTCAACTTAATTGTAGACCAACCAAAGAACCTAGTAGGGTAAAAGGAAGCATTTTGTGCCCCTACACCTGAAAACTGTCCCTCTCCATTACCCACCCACAATATCTGAAGGTCCAAATTGATTCTCCCTCTTCTAGTCTTCCCCCAAATCACCAAGAAATGCTCTAGTTTTAGCTTCTTAATCAGCCTTGTTTTCTTTCACTATGCCTGGCCTAACTGGGGTTTCCCATGAGAGCAAGGTTTCAGCTTTCAGAATGACTTAATATCAGTCCTATAACTTAGTATCAGTCCTACCACTTGAGATTCAGAGGAGGAAAAAGAATATGCTCCCTTAGGACTGGAGATTTAGCTCAGTGGCACTAGGCCTGCCTTGCAAGTGCAAGGCCCTGGGTTTGATCCCCAGTACTGGAAAGAATAGATAGATAGATAGATAGATAGATAAAATATGCTCTCCTAGGTTATTCAGCTGAAGCCCTACGAGTAAAAGCGACAAAGAACACATTGGAAATAGAGCAACAAACAGAAGCTTTTTACGATGTATATCATGCATTGGAGAAACTCACACAAGAGAAACTCAGTAATGAGTAACTCAAAGGGATGATTTCAACTTGTGGTTTATCTAGCATGGTCATGGGCTAGTGTGGGCCCTTGCTGTAATGATAATAGAAATTAAAACTGAGGGTCAAAGACTTTCAGAAAAATGGTGCAGTGGTAAGCAACAACTCAGCCTCTTCAGGATTCAGAATCCAGACACTGGAAAATAGCAATTTGGAAAAGAAAAAAAAGATAGAGGTAGGGCCAGGGATTTAGCTCAGTGGTTCCACTGCCTGCCTTGCAAGTGTAAGGTCCTGAGTTTGATCGCCGGTACCAAAAGAAAGATAGACGTAGATCCCCAGAAACCAGGAAGGATCTGACAGGAAAACTAAAACCTTGCAGAGACATTGAAGAGACAGAACACAATGTGAAGCATAGAATGCAATCTCCACTTTCTCCTTAGCTTCTGGATTATGGCTAATGGGAAAGAGAGTCCCAATCTATAGAGACAAAAGTGGAAGCTGTGGGCTCCAGAGGGCTTCAGGGAGAAACATGGCAGGGGAACAGACCAATGGATGTTGTGAACTGCAAGGAGAGCACAGGATTCTGCTCTCATGAGTCTTTGACATGCAAGAGCTGGTGAATGACTCTACTCCAAACACTTGCTATATTCCCGGACAGAGTGTAGTCGTTCAGACATTACTCTGGGGAAGGGCTGATCCTTTAAATGCAGATGTCAGAGCAGTCACAGCATGGCTTTCCTTCAGGGTTCCCAGTGCTATATTGCCACAGTGACTAGGTGAGAGACAGAGACAGGAAACAGCCATAGACAGGGAGCCATGAACAGGCCTGAAAGAGATCCCCTCTTTCCAGGACACAGGCCCTGCACCCACAGCCAGAGCCAAGCTTAGCCTTGGATTTGAAAGTCACAGCATGGGTGTCTTTGCCCTAATCATACAGCCTTCTGGGGCCTGCATCCAGCACAGATCTGAGGTCTGACTGCCTTCTCTATCTACCAGTGTAAGCAGGGACACATCTTGATTTGGATACTGTCCCAAAATTATAGATCTGAGAAAAAACCCCACACATTCAAAATCAGAGAGAAAACTGTTTGGTGTATGTGCGTTTTCTTCTTTGTGTTGTTTTTGCTTTGTCTTTTTTTCTCTCCTTTCTTCTTTTCTTCTTCACTGTGTTTATTTGGGTTTGGAAATTTTGCTTTGTCATTCTTCCTTGCTTTTATCTCTTTTTCTTGCTTCTTTTTTTTCTCTTTTTCTTTATGTTTTCCTTTTCTCACTTTTTTCTTCCTCTAACTGTTTCGGCCTTATTTTTACTCTCCACATAATTTCTTTTTTTCTCTTTAGCGTCTAGATATCTGTTACAGTGCCTGGAGCAGTACTGGAGTCTTGCTCTCTGACGAGGACCCTCAGCTCTTCCAGAGGTTCTCAGGCATATCTTTCTTCTTAGTCCTGTGAAAATTCTAGTGACCACTTCCCATGGAGGATTTTTCTAGCTTGTCACTGAATCCCTGTTAGGTTTCCAAGGCCTCTAGACCCATCATTTCCTAGAAAATTCTTTGTTTTTTCCATGGACACTTGTTACACGACTTGTTTCCCCATTAGATCTGAAAGGGTCGCCAAAGAAGGGGGCACACACGGGTGTTCAAACAACAAGCCTTTATTGGGGTGGCAGTCTGCAGCCTGCCGGGCTGACTCACAGAAGGGAGACCACCCAGTTTTGCCTTTCCCAGAAGTCATGTAGATGCAATCATACACTATATAGCTTCTTTTTAATTTTTATTTTTATTAGTACGTGTCTGTCATACATAGTGATTGCATTCTTTGTGTAAAGTTGGAACGTATGTGTAACATATCTTAATTCCTTTTCTCATGGTCTTTCTCTCCACTCTTTCATCCCTCCCTCCAACTCTTGATCCACTTCTCATATCTCCCTATTTCCTATTATCTGTCCTTTATTGTGCTCTTTATTTATAATTTGGGTTCTTCTAATTAGCTTCTTTCCCTTAGTAATATACATTCAAGGTTTCTCCATGTCTTTTCAAGGCTTGATAGTGCATTTCCTTTTAGTACTGAATAATGTTCCATTGTCTGGCTGCAACAGATTATTTATGTGTTCATCTACTGAAGAACATCTTGGTTCTTTGCAAATTCTGGCAATTGTGAACAAAGCTACTATAAACATCTGTGTGATGGTTTTTGTGTAGACAGAAGTGATCACCTCCTTCGGATGTGCTCCTCCAAGAGCACAACTGCTGGATTGTATGGTAAGAGTGTGTTTAGGGTTATAAGAAACTACCACCCAGTTTGTATTCCTAATGCAACTGAGAATTCTCGTCATTTCACATCCTCACCAGCATGCAGTGCTGTCATTGTTCTGGATTTTGGCCATCCTACTAGATGTTTACTAATATTTCATTGTTGTTTTAATTAGTATTTATCTGGTAACAAGGCTTATTTACCATTTGTGTATATTACTTGGTGAGGGTCTATTAAAGTCTTTGGTCCATTTAAAAAATCAGGTAATTTTCTTATTGTTGAGTTTTAAAAATTCTTCATATATTTTGGAAAATAGCCCTTTATCAGATATGTCTTTTGTAAGTATTTTCTTCCAGCCCTGTGTATTTTTTTTTTTTAAACAGATAATAGTATACCGAACTCACAGCTCTGCACTATGTTTTATTTACTTAAAAGGTTTTGGAGCTCATGCTTTAATTCATACAGGTTGGTGGTGTGCCTCTGAAAAATTGATGCTGATTATGGAATTCTTGTCTCTCTCTCCTTTTCTGTGGTGATGGTTTCGTGAAACCTGTGGTCACTTGTCACCCACGCATTGGAGAGAAGTAGACAAGTTTGATCCACCCTCCTACTTGAGTAATGGAATGTCTTTCAGTAATTGAAAATTCCCATTTAAAAAGCATGAGATTTATTTTAGTTCTGAGTTGTACCTTGCATACAATTCATGGTTTAAAAGCTAAGCTATTTCACTATTTCCTACAAACAAACAAACAAAGCCAAGGCACCAAAGGCCACCAAGCAGACTAGCTTGCAAAAACACCATTTTTAATGCCCCATCATTTAGCACCATTAAGGAGAACTAACTTTCTCTCTCTCTCTCTCTCTGTCTTTCGAAACAGGGTCAAAAACATGAACTATGAAACCTGGACTGTGTGGTTCAGATTGGCCTTGAACTCACTATGTAGTCCAGGCTGGTCAGATGATCCTTCTGCCTCAGCCTTCTGAGGGCTGGGATTACACGCTTGAGCCACCACTCCCAGAAAGGAGAACTTTAAAAGAAGGAAAGACATCCATGGTACATAAAAACCGATAAGTTGGGATGGAGGGGTTGAAGGGAGGGCAGGGGAAGGGGGAAGAAATAAGAACCAAGAGAGTATGTAAAGGTGCATATCTCCAATGATGAATGTCATTTTATTGTACACCTAAAATGTACCAATAAAAGGATATACAAAAATAAAATAAAAACAGATAATTTGATTTTGTTTTTGATTTAGGAAACACATTGGAGGGACAATACATCATCTCTATGGGAAGTTTTCTGCCTGAGGTGACAAACTGAATCTGAAAAGGCTTATACCAAAATGAAAAAAAAATTCAATAATTTCAAGTCACATGCTGGTGAGATTGTAATGTACTGGTGAAATATGATCATTACAGGGAGTAGAAAGACCCTAAGCTTTGGAATCAGATAGATCTGAGTTTGAATTTACTGGCTATAATTTCATGAGGAAGTATTTTAAGTCCTTTGAGCTTCATTTAGTTTCCTCATCTGTAAAAAGGAGTCAGTAAAATCTGTCATGCTGGGTGTTGCAAGAATCTAATGAGATAAATGTGGAAAGTTCCTAGTTGTATGCTTAGAAAGATAATTTAAAAATTATGCCTTACAAAAATGTGGGCGTTTTGGCAATTCCGTGACTTCAGCATGAGCTCCAGCCCTTCATCAATCTCAAGGGACATTTGATTAAAGAAAGGTTAAAAACCAGGTCTCCGTTAGAGCTGCATTTTATTCTTAGGTGATAATCTAGGTACAATGCTGCGAGTGATTGCTCCGTTTCTCTTCTATAACCATTGAGTTACGAATGTTGGCACAGGAGAAATTCATGTAATAGAAGAGGAAGAGAAGGCAAGGAAGATTGGGGCACAAATATCCCTTGGACTATAAAGAAGCTACATTCTGACACAGGTAGCTTCATAATAATCAGTTGTATGGCCTTAAGTGAATTCCTAATTACTTTGACCTTCAGTATAACATTAAATGTGAAATCCACCTTATAGGGTTGTTGTGAAGATTAAATGAGTTGCCCTGTGTGAAGTTCTGGGTACATTAATATATGTGCACAACAGGTGGCTCAGTAATTGGTCACTCTTGAAAACAGCTCTGAATACTGTTGTGTCAGTGGGCTTGGGCTACTGGTGACTGATCTAAGGCAGAGAAAGAGGAAAAAGAATATAGAAGAGAGAGAATGAAGGCAGAGAGATATAGGGAGGGAAAGAAATGGAGAAAAAACTGGAAACTATAAAGAAGGAAAAGATATAAGTGTAATGATAAAGGAACATCTTTCCATAAGAGGAATAGAGAAAAGAAAAGCTTTTAGCTGGAGTCAAAATTTAAACACTATGACTCAGATATACAAAAAAGGGTAATCTCATACTGCTGAGCAACAATTTTAACTGTTGCTCAACTTGACCGCTTTGAGAAGTGCTGCCCTAGAACTTTTCCTTGCACTACTGGCAGGCTTTCCTTGCCCCTTCCTTGTTGCATGGGAACTGCTTTGCCTCATGTCCCATTTCTTCCCTACTGGCATCCTCCCTTCCCTTCCTTAGGATCACAGGGACTGCAGTTGGAGAGAATGATAATTGAAAGGAGAGGTTGGTGGGAGGGAAATGTTCTTAGGGCAGGGAGTAGCAGAGTGTTTCCCCTCAGTCCTAGTGGGTGGGGTGTCTGAATGTTCTACTCTGCCCAGCCTGCCTAGAAAATACGTTCTTTCAGGCATATTAATCATGTGTCTGTTAAATTCATGAGACAAGCTCACTTCTCTTATGGACAGTTCATTAGCTTCTTTATTGTCTTGGGTGACCAGGGCAAGAAAATATTCACGTTTCCTTTTGCATATGATATTAGGTATCATATCCTGTTATAGTCTAATAATTGAGATCTACAAATGCAGTACAGGGTGGTAAAGCTGTAAGATTTTTTTCCCCACTGTCTTTCATGTCAATCCTCCTACCCCACAACATCATCAATCAATCAAATTGCTCTTGGAGTTCATTATGTTACCATGGCAATGGCTTCCTGCACAGTTAAAAATAAAACTTCTGTGCTCCTGCAGAAATTTGTAGAGAGAGCAAGAACCTAATTGCCTGGCCGGCCTCACCATGGGAAAACCAATACCTTGGCAATGGTGATTCAGCCCCTTTGTTCTGGAGATCAAAGATAAAAAGTAGCCACTGAGTTCTGTGTTGGTCTCCCAGGACAGCTTAGGACCCACCTTAAAGCGAGGCTGCTTCTTGTTGAGCTGGCTTGGTGGTGGTGTGGTTTTGTTTGTTTTTTGTAGCAGACCTATTGGACGCTCCCCATTTCTTGGGGTCTGGGGCTTCAACAGACATGTCTGCAGTTTGGCAAATATATAGGGGGAAGAAGAAGAAGGTGAAGGAGAAGGAGAAGGAGAAGGAGAAGGAAGGGGAAGGGGAAGGGGAAGGGGAAGGGGGAGGGGGAGGAGGAAGAAAATCAAAGCAGAAGGCTAGTTGAGAGATTTACATGATCTCTTGGACACTTTAGATTGCTGAATGGGAAAAAAGATTTCTGCAGAGATCTGGGTTCCCCTAGAGACAGACCTTGGGATAAGGATTCTAGGCAAGTGGTTTATTTGAGAGTCTCAGGGAACATCAAATGTGCGTGTGTGTGTATGTGTGTGTGTAAAAGTGATACTGAGAAGATAGATAGCCACGAATGGTGTACTATTATTAACTCAGTAACTACTGTTGTTGACTAGGACTTAATTTTGCAGAAAAAAAATCTGAGAAGGCTGATAAAACACTTGCTTTTGAATTGTTCTATTTTTGTAGTGAAAGAGGTTGGGTATTTATATTTATTTATTTACTTTTATTTATTTATTTTTTTGTATTAAATTCTTTTATTGGTACATTGTAGGTATACAACACAATTACATTTCTCATTGGGAATTGTACCTTTACATAATGCATCTTGGTTCTTATTTTTTCCCCATTCCTAGCCCTCCCTTCACGCCCTCCACCCTTCCCTATTTACAAAGACTTTATTTCCATCTCTCATCATGTTTTCCTTTCCCTTCTTTCCTTTCCCCTGTGCCTCCCACTACCCCTACCCCTTTGGACCTTTTCTTCCTATTTTACATTATCGATTATTCATTCTAATCATTGGTACATTTTAGGTATACAATATAATGACATTCATCATTGGAAATTTGCACCTTTACATAGTCTCTCTTGGTTCTTGTTTTTCACCTTTGCCCAGCCCTCCCTTCAACCCCTCCAGCCCTCCCTATTTACAAAGATTTTATTCCTATTTTTCCATTTTCTCATATTAATCCCATTCCCTTCTATCCTTTCCCTTAGCCCTCCCACTTCATTCCCCTTTGCCCCTTTTCTTCCTATTTCACATGACATATTATACATTTAGTCCTTATTTACACTTTCAGTTTCTCACACCAGAGAAACTATTCAGTATTTACACATCTGTGGCCTATTTATTTCACTTAAGATTATTGTCTCAAAGTGTATCCACTTAGCTATAAATGTCTCTAATTTCTCATTTTTTATGGCTGAGTAGTACTCCATTTTATAAAAAAAACCACATTTTCTTTATCCAGTCTCCAGTTGATGGGCATTTGGGCTGTTTCCAAGTTTTAGCTATTACAAACTGCACTGCTATGAACATGGGTGCACATATATCACTGTGGTATGATTCTTTTAATTCTTTGGGGAAGATGCCCAGCAGTGGAATAGAGGGGTCCGAGGTTGGGTATTTATACATAGACTCCCAACGTCTCAGGTTGAAGGTCACTCCCAAGAATGTTTCTTCCTATCAATTCTCTCTTGCCATGTGGGGAGGAACAGCCCTCTCTTTCTATAAAAGGCCTACAGGTACAAAGATGCAGATATCCGTGGTGAGAAACCTGTGGATGTGGATAAGGGAGGTACTCTCTGATTGTCATCTCAGGTGCTCAGAGTAGGGACTTTATTTTGGGAAATTAAAGAAAATCTATTGAAGCAGGCTTAAATGGACATAGCAGTGATAATAATGAGTGCTAAAATAATAAAAAAGACAAAATGTTTTAAAATTATTGTTATTGTTTTACTTACTTTACACAGAGTCTGCCAAAACATGAATACACACGTTAGGAAGGGAAAAATTTGTATAACTATTTTAATTACTAAAGTTATTGAGACATCATGAGATTAATGCAAGTTACTTTTGGCCTCTACAATTGTAAGAGCTGCTCAAAGTGGTGGCCATGAGCTTTCAGACATTTATTAGTACAGCAAACTACTGCTTGGGCAACCTTGGTCATTGCAATTGTTGCACATGCATTTTCGATTTCTTCTGTAAGGGCCAGCAGTGTAGTGGGTTTTCTGCAATATATGACATCCTCTTGGGTCCCCCATATGAGGATAATACTATCTGTTGAAAAAAAATCCAATTTTTCTTTTCCTGAAGTCTTTATACTTTTTTTGGTGGATTCTGTATATTTATAATAGGGGTTTCCAAACAGGATGCTAGATATTTGTATAGACTTTAGCTCTTTCGTATCATACAATGGTTTCTTCATCTTCCACCAAGATCTTGGAACTCTAGCTCTTCAGATTCAGGCATTTAAGCCTCAGATATCCTCACATAACCATCTTTTGTTCCTCTGACACTTTCCCAAAGACAACTCTTGAGTACAGGGTCTTTAAATACTAATTGGAAAAGGAAAAAAAGAGAAGAGAAGGAAAAATGGAAACAAAGCTTTTGTAAATAAGAACGGGAGGAGGGGTTGAAGGGAGGGGAAGAAAAGAAGAATCAAGATATATCATGTACAAGTACAAATTCCATATGATGAATGCTATCATTATGTATATCTAAAATGTACTAATAAAATTAATTAAAAAAATAGTAACTGGAGTAACTGAAATAAGATGACCAGAAGGAAGGTGGTAATAACTCACATTTCCTGAATGCCTGCTATCTGCAAGCCACTGTGTAAAACAATCTTCACAGATCACTGTATTCAAAACTCAAAGCCAATCTGTAACAGCTCCATTTTACAGATGAAGAAATCAAAGCGTGGAATTTCATTCCAGATTCCACATCTAAGAGTTAGGAGTCAAGATTTAAATCCAGGCTGTCTTGTCCCAGATAATATATCTTCAAGAAACATTATCATCTTTTTTTTCTTCCATTGATTCTCCCAAATAAAAATTGCTATTTTGGGTTAATATTTTTTTATATTTAAATAGATGGACTGTATTATATAGTGCTGAATTTGTGTTAGATTTTTCTGGAACCAGACTATCTTCAGCTAACCAACCTCAGCTAGCTCTCTCCAGGAAGCACTCCTGCTTAAAATGAAATACTCAAGAAATATGTGCTATTATTCTCCCTTCTCCCCACAGAGGCATAACTGGAAATACTTCTTTTAAATATCTCTCTTAGGTCAAAGTTGTTTCTTTTGTACTCAGTGGTAAAAACTTCAAGGCTTCAATTGATTTCAACTTGTCCAGGATCCTATGAAGATGTTGTTTTGCCTCTGGCTAAATGTATCTGTGAAACCAATCTGTTGCAGAGGTGAAAGTCACTTTCTATAGATAAAACAATACATTTTAATTTATTCTTTTTGGATGCAAAAAGAGTGACAGCAAATTATCTCATGCAACACACCATATATTATAAGGGTACACACTTAGAGGAAACCAGGAAAAAGTGAAGACAGACAAGAAAGGGCAGGGCCCAGGGGAGGCAGAGGGATCTGATTCTAGAACGTGGAAATTGATGTAGCTCAGCCCTCTCTGCAAGCCTGCTTCTGCTTCTCTCTCTACTTAGCTTTCTCTTCTTTATCTCCATGTATGTCTCTGCTTTAGATCTTCACTTATAGTAGCTTTCTCTCTATTTTACCTTTGTTTTACACATGGAGCAATAGGAATTCTGACTCCAATCTCTATCATGAAATTTTAGTGGCTGTTTCTACAGTTAATTGCATAATCTCAGTATTTCTTGGTTTAAATGACAAAGAGAGGGAACAGAATGAACAAGTTTATGTTTTCAAATTGAGCCTTTTATGATGGGGTTCAGGACACAATGTCCCCAAATATGGCAACCTAGTGTTTAAGGAACAAGAGAAGCCTGTTCCCCTCACCCTTACTCACCTGAAGCAGGCTGAAAAGCTAGTTACCTTCCCCAGCAGTAGGTCATAAGACTTTCATTTGTAGGTGCCCATTCTATACCTAGTTGAAAGGGACACCCTTATCTCTAAAGACACCAGGACACAGGGAAGAATCTGAACAAATAGACCTTCTTTGCCAGTACCATGCTTTTAGCTTTGTAGTATAGTTTCAAGTTGGGGGTTGTGATACTCCCTGCCATGTCTCTGATTGGGCATTTCTTATATTAAATCTCAAAAGTACAATACTAATTCATAATGATATGAAGGCATTTCTCCAGAGAAGTAAACAAGCATAGTTCAGGTATGTGATTTTTCTGGGGCAAGGATTTGATAAAGAGATAGATATAACCTAGAAAAATCTAGATTAGATGGCTAGAGATTCTCCTGTGTTACTTTTGTCAAATATAAAATATCATGGCTGTGCTTTTGACAGACAACCCAAGACTGATCTCTCCTAGGTGTGTCTGTCATCTTCTTGATGACTGATATCAAAGTCATGTGCTTTAGATAACAGAAGCACAGAGAGCAAGATGCCATGTAATCAAGAATCAAGAAACAGAGCACAGAGGATGAGGCTTCCAGGCTGCCACAGCACTGCTCCCAGCACAGAGAAGGAGGTTTCCTGGCTGCTGTACCACTGCTCCCAGAGCAGAAGAGGTGAGCCATGTGGGTGCCAGTAGCATCCCCCAGCCCCCACCCCTGAAATGAGAAGACACATAAACAAGCCTCAAAACCAGACTTCCAGATAACCTACAGTAACCCCAAAGGGAAATGAGATGGAACACTCTGATACTCAACCACCTGGACTCCCTGAACTAGCAATGAAAGATGATCTGGAAAAAATGAAATCAGAAATAATTTCTCACATAGCAGCAGAGATTGTGCCCATAGTACAAGACATGATTAATAAATCTAGACAGGACACAGAGAAAAAAAATAGAGGAGCTGAGGAACATGATGGAATCCCAACATAGGAAACAAATGGAATCTATAAAACAGATACAAACAGATTTCCAGGAGATTAAAAACTCCATTGAAAACGTACGGAGCAGAATGAGTCAATGTGAGGACAGAATTTCAGATATAGAAGATAAGATTGCAATTAGTGACCAAGAAAAGAAAAATTGGTTTAAAATTGTAAGAGATCATGAGAAATCAATCCAGCAGCTGCTAGATGATGTAAGAAGAATAATATAAGACTGATTGGATTCAATGAAGAAACAGGAGAGAGTGCAGATGACATAAAAAACTGTTCACAGAAGCAATGGCAGAAAACTTCCCAAGCAGTAGAAAATACCTTGACATATAGATAAGTGAGGCATATAGGACTCCAAATAGCCTTGATCAAAAAAATCGACACATAGGCATATAATAGTTAAGATTTCAGAAACGCAACAGAAGAACAAAATTCTACAAGCAGTTAGAGAAAAGAAACAAATCACATACAAAGGAAATTGCATCAGAATCACAGCAGACTTCTCAACACAAACACTTAAGGCAAGAAGAGCTTGGAGTGATGTATTTCAAGCCCTAAAGGAAAACAGCCTCCAACACAGATTGATGGACCCTGCAAAACTATCTTTCAAAATTGATGGAGAAATAAGATACTTTCATGGCAAAGAACACCTTAGGAACTTCATGAATAACAAACCAGCAATATCCTAGGAATAGACAATATCCTAGGAAAAGACAATGAGGATCACAACCCCAAGAAGCTCAGCAGAACAAATCCACTGGGCATGAAAAGAAATTAAAATAAAAGGTTGAGAATCAGCCCCCCTCAAAAAAATTCATGACAATGATAAGTCAGTATGTATCAGTTAAAACCATCAATGTTAATGGTCTCAATTCACCAATCAAAAAAAATAGACTGGCAGAATGGGTCAAGAAGCGACATCCAACAAACTGCTGCATACAAGAAACACACTTAATTCAAAAAGAAACTCATAGCCTGAAAGTTAAAGGGTGGAATACAATACTCCATGCGACAGGAACCCGAAAAAAAGCAGGAGTAGCTATCCTCTTTGCAGATCAAGTGGACTTCAAACCAACACAAATGAAGAGAGACAAAGAAGGACACTACATCCTTGTAAAGGGAACAATCCAATAGGAAGAGATGACAATCATAAACATATGTGCACCAAACACTATTGCACCCAACCATATAAAACAAATACTAATAGATACTAAAAATCAAATAAGCACTAATGCAATAGTAGTGGGGGGACCTCAATACCCCACTATCACAAATAGATAGATCAACTAGACAAAAATTTTGCAATGAAATACTAGAACTCAATCAAACTCTTGAACAAATGAACTTAACAGATGTTTACAGAGTCTTCCACCCCACAAAATCAGAATACACATTCTCTTCAGCTGCACACAGGTCGTTCTTGAAAATAGACCACATACTCACTCATAGAACATATTTAAGTAAGTGCAAAGGAATTCAAGTTATCCCTTGTATATTATCAGACCATAGTGCAATGAAATTGGAGATGAATAGCAAAAGAAACTGTAAAAATTTCATCAGCACATGGAAATTTAACAACACACTTCTGAATAACTAATGGGTCACAGAGGAAATTAAAGAAGAAATCAGACAATTCCTTCAATTACATGACAGTGACCATACAACATAGTGGAATCTATGGGACACAATGAAAGCAGTCTTATGAGGGAAATTCATAGCAGTGAATATGCATATAGGAAAACAGAATGAGCCCAATTAAACAACCTGATGCTAAACCTCAAGCTTTTAGAAAAAGAAGACCAGGACATCCCAAAGCTCATACAAGGGAGGAAATTATAATGATCAGAGCAGAAATCAATGCAATGGAGACTAAGAGAATGAAACAAAAATCAATGAAGCCAAGAGTTGTTTCTTTGAAAGAAAAACAAAATTGACAAACCCTTAGACAAACTTATCAGAAAAAGAAAGGAAAAGGCCCAAATCCATGCAATTAGAAATGAAAAGGATGAAATTACAACAGACCCAGCAGAAATCCAGAGGATCATCAATACCTACTTTGAGAAACTATACACCAATAAGATGGAAAACACAGAAGAAATGGACCCATTCCTAGATATGTATAAATTACTCAAGTTAAATGAAGAAGACCTAAAAATTCAAAACAACCCAATATCAACCAATGAAATTGAAAATGTAATTAAAAACTTACCAACTAAGAAAAGTCCAGGTCCTGAGGGCTTCTCTGCTGAATTCTACAAGACATTTAGAGAAGAACTACTGCCACTGCTCTTTAAACTCTTCAGTGAAATCGAAAGGGAAGCAATACTCCCAAATTCATTCCTGGAAGCAAGCATCACCTTGATCCCCAAAGCAGAGAAAGACCCATCCGTAAAAGAGAACTATAGGCCAATCTCGCTCATGAATATAGACCCAAAACTTCTTACTAAGATACTGGAAAATAGGATGCAGAAGATCATCAAGAAAATCATGCACCCTGACCAAGTGGGATTCATCCCAGGGATGCAGGGATGGTTCAACATATGCAAATCAATCAATGTAATACACTATATCAACAGAGCCAAGAAAAAAAAGGGACAGACGCGGAAGACGCCAAATCAGCCCGCTGCAGACAGGCAGGTCTGTGCACGCCCTACCGAGGTCCTGAGTCAGGCGGAAGACACCGAATCACCCCACTGCAGAAGACACCGAATCACCCCACTGCAGACAGGCAGCCACCTGATTCCACATTAACAAGGCACAGAGGACACCAGACCACCAGACCAAGGTACTGAGTCCCACTGTTCCCGGCCCAGAGGTAGGGGCTTCTGAGCCATCGTCCCACTGCTCCTGGTCCAGAGGAAGGGGCTTCCTGGTCACCATCCCTCCCACTGCTCCCAGCCCAGAAGAAAGGGCTTTTGGGCAACCTTCTGTCCCGCTGCTCCTGGCCCAGAGGAAGGGGCTTCTGGGCCACCATCCCTCCCACCGCTCCCGACCCATAGGGAGGGGCTTCTGAGCCACCATCCCATTGCTCCTGGTCCAGAGGAAGGGGTTTCCCGGCCACCATCCCTCCAGCTGCTCCCAGCCCACAGGAGAGGGCTTTTGGGTCACCATCCCTACCGCTGCTCCCGGCCCCTGTCCCACCTCACCCAGCTCAGAGGAGGTAATCCGTGCAGGCGCTAACAGCCCCCCGCCCGAGTCGAAATGAGAAAACACATAAATAAGTCTCAAAACCAGACTTCCAGATCACCTACAGCAACCCCAAAGGGAAATGAGATGGAACACTCTGATACTCAACCACCTGGACCCACTCAACTGGCAACAAAAGGGGATCTTGAAAAGATGAAATCAGAAATAATTTCTCAGATAACAGGAGAAATTGTGCCCCTGGTGCAAGACATGATTAATAAATCTAGAGAGGACCTGAGGAACATGATGGAATCCCAACATAGGAAACAAATGGAATCCATAAAACAGATGCAAATAGATTTCCAGGACATGAAAAACTCCATTGAAAGTCTACACAGCAGAATGAGCCAATGTGAGGACAGATTTTCAGATATAGAAGATAAGATTGCAATTAGTAACCAGGAAAAGAAAAATTGCTTCAAAATTATAAGGGAACATGAGAAATCAATCCAGCAGCTGCTAGATGATGCAAAGAAGAATAACGTAAGACTGATTGGAGTCAATGAAGAAACAGGAGAGAGTGCAGATGACATAAAAAATCTCTTCACAGAAGTGATGGCAGAAAACATTGCAAGCAGGGGAAAAGAGCTTGACATACAGATAAGTGAGGCATATAGGACTCCAAATAGCTTTGATAAAAAAAAATCTACACATAGGCATATAATTGTTAAGATTCCAGAAACTCAACAGAAGAACAAAGTTTTAAAAGCAGTCAGAGAAAAGAAACAAATCACATATAAAGGAAAGCCCATTAGAATCACAGCAGACTTCTTAACACAAACCATCAAGGCAAGAAGAACTTGGAGTGACATATTCCAAGCCCTAAAAGAAAACAGCCTCCAACCCAGATTGATGTACCCTGCAAAACTATCTTTCAAAATGGATGGAGAAATAAGATACTTTCATGACAAAGAGCACTTTAGGAACTTCGTGAATACCAAACCAGCACTCCAAAGAATTTTACACAATAGCCTAGGAACAGACATTGAGGATCACAACCCCAGGGAGCAAAGCAGAATGAACCCATCTGGCAGGACAAGAAATTAAATGTAAAGGCGGAGAACCCCCCAAAAAGAAAAAGTCATGGCAATGACAAGTCAATACGTTTCAGTTAGAACCATCAATGTTAATGGTCTCAATTCACCAATCAAAAGAAACAGACTGGCAGAATGGGTCAAGAAGCAAAATCCAACAATATGCTGCATACAAGAAACACACTTCATTCAAAAGGAAACTCATAGACTGAAAGTTAAAGGGTGGAAAACAATACTCCATGCAACAGGAACCCCCAAAAAACCAGGAGTAGCTATCCTCTTTGCAGATCAAGTAGATTTCAAACCAACACTGATGAAGAGAGAAGAAGAAGGACACTACATCCTTGTAAAGGGAAGAATCCAAGAGGAAGAGATGACAATCATAAATATCTATGCACCAAACACTAGTGTGCCCAACTATATAAAGCAAATACTAACAGACATGAAAAGTCATATATGCACTAATAGAATTGTAGTGGGGGACCTCAACACCCCACTGTTACAAGTAGATAGATCAACTAGACAAAAAATAAGTAATGAAATACTAGAACTCAATCGAACTCTTGAACAAATGAACTTAACAGATGTTTACAGAGTCTTTCACCCCACAAAATCAGAATACACATTCTTCTCAGCTGCACATGGGTCATTCTCCAAAATAGACCACATACTCACACATAGAACATGTTTAAATAAGTGCAAAGTAATTGAAGTTATCCCCTGTATATTATCAGACCATAGTGCGATGAAATTGGAGATCCATAGCAAAAGAAACTCAAAAAATGTCATAAACACGTGGAAATTGAACAACAGACTCCCAAATAACCAATGGGTCATAGAGGAAATTAAAGAAGAAATCAGACAGTTCCTTCAATTAAATGACAATGACAATACAACATAGTGGAATCTATGGGACACAATGAAAGCAGTCTTACGAGGGAAATTCATAGCAGTGAATACGCGTATTAGGAAAACAGAATGAGCCCAATTAAACAACCTGATGCTGAACCTCATCTAGAGAAAGAAGAGCAGGACAACCCCAAAGCTCATACAAGGGAAGAAATTATAAAGATCAGAGGAGAAATCAATGCAATGGAGACTAAGAGAACGATACAAAAAGTCAATGAAGCCAAGAGTTGGTTCTTTGAAAGAATCAACAAAATTGACAAACCCTTAGCCAACCTTATCAGAAAAAGGAAAGAAAAGGCCCAATTCCATGCAATTAGGAATGAAAAGAGTGAAATTACAACAGACCCAGCAGAAATCCAGAGGATCATCAATACCTACTTCCAGAACCTATATGCCAATAAGATGGACAACACAGAAGAAATGGACAGCTACCTAGATACATATGAGTTACCAAAGTTGAACGAAGAAGACCTAAAAATTCTGAATAACCCAATATCAACCAATGAAATTGAAAATGTAATTAAAAACTCATCAACTAAGAAAAGCCCGTGCCCTGATGGCTTCACTGCTGAATTCTACAAGAAATTTAGAGAGGAACTGCTGCCACTACTGTTTAAACTCTTCAATGAAATTGAAAGGGAAGCAATACTCCCAAATTCATTCCTGGAAGCAAGCATCACCTTGATCCCCAAAGCAGAGAAGACCCAACTGAAAAAGAGAACTATAGACCAATCTCACTAATGAACATAGATGCAAAAATCCTTAATAAGATAATGGCAAACAGAATGCAGAAGATCATCAAGAAGATCATACATCCTGATCAAGTGGGATTCATCCCAGGGATCCAGGGATGGTTCAACATATGCAAATCAATCAATGTAATACGCTATATCAATAGAGCCAAGGACAAAACCATATGATTATCTCCATAGATACAGAAAAAGCATTTGACAAAATCCAACATGCATTTATGATAAAAACCCTACAAAAAATGGGAATAGATGGTCTCTACCTCAAACTGATAGAAGCCATCTATGAAAAACCAACAGCCAATATCATACTAAATGGTCAAAAACTGAAATCCTTCACACTAAAATCAGGAACAAGACAAGGATGTCCACCATCACCACCCTTGTTCAATATAGTTCTGGAAACATTAGCCACGGCAATTAGACAAGAGAAAGAAATAAAAGGAATAAAGATAGGAAATGAAGAAGTCAAATTGTCATTATTTGCAGCTAACATGATACTCTATATAGAAGACCCCAAGAACTCCACCAAAAGTCTTCTAGACTTAATAACCAAATTCATTCAAGTAGCAGATTACAAGGTCAACACACAAAAATCAATAGCTTTCCTCTACACCAATGACAGACTCACTGAGAGAGAAATAGGGCAAATAATTCCTTTCACAATAGCATCCAAAAAACTGAAATACCTAGGAATCATCCTAATGAAAGAAATCAAAGACCTCTTCTCTGAAAACTACAGCACTCTGAAAAGAGAGATTGAAGATGATATCAGAAAATGGACAGACATCCCCTGCTCCTGGGTAGGAAGGATTAATACAGTGAAAATGGCCATACTTCCAAAACTGCTATATAGATTTAATGCAATTCCAATTGAGATCCCAGCAGCATACTTCAGAGAAAACAATCCAAAAATTCGTTTGGAACAAGATGAGACCCAGAAGAGCTAAAGCAATTCTAGGTAACAGAGACATGGCAGGGGGTATCACAATCCCCAACTGGACACTATACTACAAAGCTACTGTGATAAAAACAGCATGGTACTGGCAGAGAAACAGACCTGAGGACCAGTGGAACAGATTAGAAGATGCAGAAACAACTCCAGACACACTCAGCCATCTCATCTTCAATAAAGGAGCCAAACACCCTCACTGGAGGAAAGATAGCCTTTTTATTAAATGGTGCTGGAGAAATTGGGCTTCAACTTGCCAAAGATTAAAACTAGACTTATATCTCTCGCCATGCACTAAACTAAAATCAAAATGGACTAAAGATCTAAATAGTAAAATAGAAACTCTGAACCAGTTGGAACAGAGGTTAGGTAGAACCCTTGAAGACATCGGTGTAGGAAAAGATTTTATGAACAAAACCTCAGTTGCCCGTGAACTAGCACAAACAATTAACAAGTGGGATCTCTTCTTATTAAAAGGCTTCTGTATAGCAAGAGAGACCACCAGTAGTGTGAAGAGACAACCCACAATGTGGGAAAAAAATCTTCACCTGCTCTTCCTTAGACAAAGGTCTACTATCTCGAATCTATAAAGAACTTAAAAAGATCAGACCTCCCAAATTTAAAGACCTGATCCAAAAATGGGCATCTGAAATGAACAGACATTTCTCAGACAAAGAAGTACAAATAGCAAATAAATACATGAAAAAATGTTCAACATCACTGATCATTCGAGAGATGCAAATGAAAACAACACTGAGATTCCACTTCACTCCAGAAAGAATGGCTGCTATCATGAAATCAACCAATAACAAATGCTGGCAGGGCTGTGGGGAAAGAGGAACACTGCTCCACTGCTGGTGGGAGTGTAGACTGGGGCAAGCACTGTGGAAATCAATATGGAGATACCTCAAAGAACTAGGACTGGAAGTCCCATTTGACCCCGCTATTCCCCTGCTGGAGATCTTCCCCAAAGAATTAAAAGAATCATACCACAGTGATATATGTGCACCCATGTTCATAGCAGCACAGTTTGTAATAGCTAAAACTTGGAAACAGCCCAAATGCCCATCAACTGGAGACTGCAGAAAGAAAATGTGGTTTTTTAAAAAATAAAATGGAGTACTACTCAGCCATAAAAAATGAGAAATTAGAGAAGTGGATGCACATTGAGGCGATACTCTTAAGTGAAATAAATAGGACACACATGTATAAATACTGAATAGTTTCTCTGGTGTGAGAAACTGAAAGTGTAAATAAGGACTAAATGTATAATAGATCATGTGAAATAGGAAGAAAAGGGGCTAAGGGGAAGGAAGTGGGAGGGCTAGGGGAAAGGATAGAAGGGAATGGAATTAATATGAGAAAATGGAAAAATAGGAACAAAATGTTTGTAAATAGGGAGGAATGGAGGGGTTGAAGGGAGGGCTGGGCAAGGGTGAAAAATAAGAACCAAGAGAGACTATGTAAAGGTGCAAATTTCCAATGATGAATGTCATTATATTGTATACCTAAAATGTACCAATGATTAGAATGAATAATCGAAAATGCAAACTAGGAAGAAAAGGTCCAAAGGGGTAGGGGTAGTGGGAGGGGCAGGGGAAAGGAAAGAAGGGAAAGGAAAAACAATGAGAAATGGAAAAAATGGAAATAAAGTCTTTGTAAGTAGGGAAGGGTGGAGGGCGTGAAGGGAGGGCTAGGAATGGGGAAAAAATAAGAACCAAGATGCATTATGTAGAGGTACAATTCCCAATGAGAAATGTAATTGTGTTATATACCTACAATGTACCAATAAAACAATGTAATTAAAAAAATGTATATGAGCCCGTTGTTGTCATATAGGTAGGTTTTCAAGCTAGGAATATACTTTCTTTAATAGGTGCTATTCAAATTTTATATTTCCTCCAGAGTCAGTTTCATTAATTTGTCTTCCAAGGTACTTATTAGAAGTTGTTATATTTATTTCAAAAAAGATTTTTGTAATATGCTTTCTATATACTTCTAAATTCTGAAAAATCTGTGGTAATGTCCTGTAAATTTTGATATTATAATTTAAAAATGTATAATTGATATTGTTTAGTAGGAAGAAAAGGTCTAAAGAAGTAGGGGAAGTGGGAGGTGTAGGGGAAAGGAAAGAAGGGAAAAGAAAAAGTATGAGAAAAGGAAAAAAGTGGAAACAAAATCTTTACAAATAGGGAAGAGTGGAGAGGGTGAAGGGAGGGCAGGGGAAGGGGAAAATATAAGAACCAGGATACTCATGTAAAGGTACAAGAGCCCAATGATGAATGTAACTGTATTTCATATGTAAAATGTACCAATTAACTTAATGGAAAAAAAAGGAATGTGCCTACACATTTTAAATTGCTTTGTTACCTGTTATTGTTGTTTAATGTTCTTCATATAAAGATTCCTGCACTAATTTTCTTTTAGATTTCAGTGTTCAAAAAAAAGAATTTCTATTTTAATAAGTGAGATTTATCAAATTCCCCCAATTTCCTCTTTGCCACTAGAAAAATATAAAGCAAAATTTAGGACTTAATTTTAGTAACACTCCTTAATGTGAGTTTCTGGCATAGAAATTTTATCAACTACCCTACTTTTAATATTTTTTCTTTATTTTAATGATTTAGTATATGCCTCTGATGTATAAACCACTGCCCATCTTTTTGAAGTAGCTATAATGCAAATAATAAGTAGAAATCGACACATAATGTTGCTCAGTAAGAGAAATTATAAAGATTTTAGGAAAATTTTTAATGGTAAGTGTGTGGTGGGTCTCCAGACTTGTGACTTCTATGTTCAGATGTATAGCAAATGAGATATTTGTTACGACTGTGCTTCTGGTACTGGAAAACTATCTTTGGGGCCCTGGAGCAATCTGATGGTGTATTTATGTGGTAGAAGATTTGAACTTAAAAGAGCTCATGCAAAGATTTTTATTGAAAAGAGAAGGGCTGAGGTGGGTGGCCACTAGTGAAGAATTATTAATTTCAGTAAAGGAATAAAAGAAAACTTGATAATAGTTGGCCTTTCATAATTGATGCTTTATGACACTAGAGCCTTTTGCTAGTTTTAAGTATTTTCCTTGTTTCACATTATTTATATATGTTCTGCAGTTGTGTCTTTTATTTCTTCTTTTCATTTTTATAGATATAAATGACAAACATAGTATACACTTATGGTATATGACTTAGTGTTTTGATATTGGTCTACATTGTGAAGTAATTGCCACCAGTAAGCTGACACATTTATCACCTCTGTTAAAATGAAAACTTTTGACAAATTAAATTTAGCAGAGTTTAGTTGAGCAAAGAACTGTTTGTGAATTGGGCAGCTCTTAGGACAAAAACAGGTTGAGAACTCTGTTTTGTAATATGACCAGGCAGCACTAATGGAGAGAAAATGGGAGTGAGGTACAGAGACAGGTCAGTTGGTCACAGCTCTGTCTTTGAACCTTGTCTGATCAGTTGGCTACTTGTGATCGACTGAAACTCAGTGCTATGATTGGCTGGGACTCAGTTGCTTGTTACAATAGTATACTTATGAATCAGCCTTTCAGTTAAGTTATGTAAGGACCCAAGGATGGAGGCATCCTCCAGCCAAACTGTTTAATTTAACATCTCATATAACTCTCTTTTTCTCTTCCTTTCTTTGCTTTTCTTTCCCTCCCTCTCTCCCTTCCTTCCTTCCTTCCTTCGTACTTTTAGTCAGTTGAAAATTTAGTGAATTAGCTGTGTATGCAATATTAGTAGTGGATTGATATATTTTTTTCCAAATAGAATAATCAAGCCTGCTTTTTTTTTTTTTGCATTGGTAGACATAGCTTCAGTTTTCAATTTTAAATAAATACATGGAAACTACACTTTCCAGAAACTACACTTTCTTCTGGAAGGCAGCATACCATGTGGTCTACCAAGGTTATGATCCTGCTTTCCACAAGATCTTAAGTGTCTTTAAATTTTACATTAAAAAAATGAGAATTAGCAGAACTGCAAACAAAAGTGGTTGTCAGGGAGACTGGCATCTTTGTGGACTGGTATTTTCTGGGTCACTGGCATTCATTCTCTGCTATTATATTTAGTGGTATGCCATTGAATTCTTATTTTGAAAATTGCTAACCCTTAAACTTGCACACTTCAGCCCCTATCCAGACCTCCAGTGGGCCTGGCTGGCCCTTGGTCAACCTTTTCTGCAGAGCAAGTTTGATTTCTAACCTTGCAGCACCTCTCCATGGCTGCTTGGTTCTTTCAGTTGCACTTTGGAGGAGCCAAGGCAGTTACTTTTGGCACCTGATTGTGTAACCTTTTCTGAATTTCTCCTTCACAACCTCTGTCACAGTCCCAAATCCCAAAGGCACATGCTAACTCAGCCCGGATGCCAGAAAGATTCTTCCCCAGCTGGGCCATATGACCCTAATGAGTGAACAGCCATATGCACAGTTAATTAAAACTGAAGTCAAAATAATAAAATGTGTTTTCAGGGTGTGTTTAGCAATGGCAAGGTTTCCTTTTGTGAAATCTAGAAGCCACTGTGTAATCACCAGAAATAATGGGCAAGCTACTTGCATTAATTCCCTGTCCTTCAATATCTCAGTTTAAGTGCTGTAATGTATATCTTTGTTCTGTACTGAAAAGTCCAATGAAAGCCATTATAGGAAAGATGCAGTAAAAAAGAAAGCAGAATCTCTGTTCTCAGATAGCTTATCATCTGGTGGGGCATTGTAAAAGTTAAACTCTCGCCTTCAATGTGTGAACTTCATGTGTGACCCTCTGCAGGTCACTCGGTCTCCAACGCTTGTGGTTCCCTAGCTCCCTGTGTTTGCCTCCAGGTTCTGATGGTTGACTTGTCTCTCTCACTACACCATGAGGTCTGGTGTTTGTACTAGAGCTTTCAGCTGGGCAGAGCTGACAATTACCTGTTCCGGGCTGTTATGAGTTGGTTGCTATCATGGACATATTTACATTATAGAATTTGTTAAATGCTCCAAAATCAGGGTTGTGGTTTTGTTTGAGACTCAGTTTATCAACACTTGAGGTCCTTGACCTCAGGAATATGGCATTTAAAAAAAAATCTCTGGAGCCTTATGATGATTCGCATATGGTGGATACTTAATACATATTTGATAAATGAACAAATGAAGAGACTATGCCTAGGCTCCGAAGGACTTAACTAGAATGAAACCAACCAATCCAGTCTCATACAATGAAATAAGCTATTGCAAAAATATAGTGATTTGAGAGGGCTCTTGAAAGATCCCCCTTGCCCTGCCAAAATGTGGCTCTTGCTGCAGTACAAGATCCGATATTGTTGCCATTCTTAGAATGCACATTTAGATTGTCTTAGGCAGAAGTTCAGAGGGTAGAGAAGAAGGAGAAACAGATGAGGTTGAGACAGTGGGAAGTAAAGCATTAGCCAGATAACACAATGAAATGAAGATTGGGTTATCCAATTATTATTCTGCTTAAAATCCACTGCTGTGCTAGAGCTTTGGAGAACTGTGAAATAGGTGAGATTTATTCCTAATCCCCTCTGATTTCCCCTTTTCTTGTGGCCCTTTCTCTGTAACCCAGACCTTTGTACCATTCTTTGTTTATCCAAGGACCTTATCTAACCTTTCAAAATAAAGTAATCTCCTCTACTCTAGCCCTGTTTCTCCCTCCTTACTTTGTCATAATTGCCTTATCTTTTGTCAATTCTTTATGTGTTATTTATTGTTTATAACTTTGTGTATTGTCTTAACCAAGGTGCCACTGTGATTCAATATTTTAATTCCACAAGAGGACAACAAAGATTGAATCCAAAGAAGCAAAACTTCCAAGGATGGTATTTCAGGGACTGTAGAAGAGGTGAGGGGGAAAAATCTTCATGTGTGTGTGTGTGTGTGTGTTTGATGGGGCAAATGACATTTTTGGTGGTCTTTAAATCTCATTACACAAGAAATTTATTTTTTTTGTATTAAATTCTTTTATTGGTACATTGTAGGTATACAACACAATTACATTTCTCATTGGGAATTGTACCTTTACATAATGCATCTTAGTTCTTATTTTTTCCCCATTCCTAGCCCTCCCTTCACGCCCTCCACCCTTCCCTACTTACAAAGACTTTATTTCCATTTTTTCCATTTCTCATTGTTTTTCCTTTCCTTCTTTCTTTTCCCCTGCCCCTCCCACTACCCCTACCCCTTTGGACCTTTTCTTCCTATTTTGTATTACTGATTATTCATTCTAATCATTGGTACATTTTAGGTATACAATATAATGACATTCATCATTGGAAATTTGCACCTTTACATAGTCTCTCTTGGTTCTTATTTTTCACCCTTGCCCAGCCCTCCCTCCAACCCCTCCATTCCTCCCTATTTACAAAGCTTTTGTTCCTATTTTTCCATTTTCTCATATTAATCCCATTCCCTTCTATCCTTTCCCTTAGCCCTCCCACTTCTTTCCCCTTTGCCCCTTTTCTTCCTATTTCACATGACCTATTATACATTTAGTCCTTATTTACACTTTCAGTTTCTCACACGAGAGAAACTATTCAGTATTTACACATCTGTGTCCTATTTATTTCACTTAAGAGTATCTCCTCAATGTGCATCCACTTAGCTATAAATGTCTCTAATTTCTCATTTTTTATGGCTGAGTAGTACTCCATTTTATAAAAAACCACATTTTCTTTATCCAGTCTCCAGTTGATGGGCATTTGGGCTGTTTCCAAATTTTAGCTATTACAAACTGTGCTGCTATGAACATGGGTGCACATATATCACTGTGGTATGATTCTTTTAATTCTTTGGGGAAGATCTCCAGCAGGGGAATAGCGGGGTCAAATGGGACTTCCAGTCCTAGTTCTTTGAGGTATCTCCATGCTGATTTCCACAGTGGGTGCACCAGTCTACACTCCCACCAGCAGTGGAGCAGTGTTCCTCTTTCCCCACAGCCCTGCCAGCATTTGTTATTGGTTGATTTCATGATAGCAGCCATTCTTTCTGGAGTGAAGTGGAATCTCAGTGTTGTTTTCATTTGCATCTCTCGAATGATCAGTGATGTTGAACATTTTTTCATGTATTTATTTGCTATTTGTACTTCTTTGTCTGAGAAATATCTGTTCATTTCAGATGCCCATTTTTGGATCGGGTCTTTAAATTTGGGAGGTCTGATCTTTTTAAGTTCTTTATAGATTCGAGATAGTAGACCTTTGTCTAAGGAAGAGCAGGTGAAGATTTTTTTCCCACATTGTGGGTTGTCTCTTCACACTGTTGGTGGTTTCTCTTGCTGTGCAGAAGCCTTTTAATAAGAAGAGATCCCATTTGTTGATTGTTTGTGCTAGTTCACGGGCAACTGAGGTTTTGTTCATAAAATCTTTTCCTACACCGATGTCTTCAAGGGTTCTACCTAACCTCTGTTCCAACTGGTTCAGAGTTTCTATTTTACTATTTAGATCTTTAGTCCATTTTGATTTTAGTTTAGTGCATGGCGAGAGATATAGGTCTAGTTTTAATCTTTGGCAAGTTGAAGCCCAATTTTTCCAGCACCATTTATTAAAGAGGCTATCTTTCCTCCAGTGAGGGTGTTTGGCTCCTTTGTCGAAGATGAGATGGCTGAGTGTGTCTGGCATTGTTTCTGCATCTTCTAATCTGTTCCACTGGCCCTCAGGTCTGTTTCTTTGCCAGTACCATGCTGTTTTTATCACAGTAGCTTTGTAGTAGAGTTGCAGGTTGGGAATTGTGATACCCCCTGCCATGTCTCTGTTACCTAGAATTGCTTTAGCTCTTCTGGGTCTCATCTTGTTCCAAACGAATTTTTGGATTGTTTTCTCTGAAGTATGCTGCTGGGATCTCAATTGGAATTGCATTAAATCTATATAGCAGTTTTGGAAGTATGGCCATTTTCACTGTATTAATCCTTCCTACCCAGGAGCAGGGGATGTCTGTCCATTTTCTGATATCATCTTCAATCTCTCTTTTCAGAGTGCTGTAGTTTTCAGAGAAGAGGTGTTTGATTTTTTTCGTTAGGATGATTCCTAGGTATTTCAGTTTTTTGGATGCTATTGTGAAAGGAATTATTTGCCCTATTTCTCTCTCAGTGAGTCTGTCATTGGTGTAGAGGAAAGCTATTGATTTTTGTGTCATTACACAAGAAATTACCTCTACTGTCTTTGGGTAAGGGAAGTTTGATTAATTTTCGGTAGAAGAGAACAGAGATTCAGTGAAGTTGGACGGGATGGGAAAATTGTGATGGAGAGAGAAGAGAATCAGGACTTGGATGGGGGGGTGCTCCTGCCATGGGTCCTGGAGGGTACTGGAGGCCAGGGGCTGAAGTGTGGTGAAGGATGAGGCCTCTGAGAGGTGCCAGGAAAGGTGTGACAGAAGGTAGAGGGTCTCAGAGAAAAGCAGGTCATAGTGCTGACTTCTCACTCCATTTGATTTTTTGTAACACTTTCAGCTTTTGTAATTTGGAAAACTGTAATGGAATGAGCACAGACGGCCTATGTTTATTGGGTTCACCTTTCTTGGAAGATTATCTAGCCCAACCCTGTGTCCCAGCCCCAGCCTTCATGGAGAAGGCCGCTCCAAATGGAAAGAGAATCCCAAAGAAGGCTTGTCTACAGTTTGTTGGATGGTTCTGGAAAATAATTTTAGTTTATATCAAAAAATTAAGAGGCAGAGTGTTTTTATTAAAGTTCCTTCATTTATCTAAGTATATGCCTTTATCCTTCAGACAAGCTGTCTGAAGGATAGAGCTGGCAGGTGGGGAGTAAGCCAGAGCCTTGAAGTACTTTGGACTGTCGATTAAGTTTAAATAAAGATTTCATCAAGGCTTCTGAAAATTGCACCTTTATTCTTTCCATGCTCTCTGTCTGGGAAGCACATGAGTCAAAGGACAGTTTGAAAAAGTGACTTGACTTTTTCTCCTCTGGGATTGGGACAGATAAGTAGCATCTCCTGAAGTAGTATAGATAGGAAATAGTGGCAGCATGTGAAGGAGGTGTGCCAAGGTGCTTGTGCAAATGTGCTCATCTGTAACATACTGTGCAGTGCTCAGTGGAAGATACTTTCTCTTGAAAGGTGTCAGAAGTAATGATAAAACTGCACTTAACCATGTTAAGCATTTACTGAGTATTGAGTTCTCTATGCTAAATGCTTCCGTAGGTTATCTCCCATTAGTCTTTTAACACCTTTGAAATATTTACTCTTATAATCACCCCCATTTTAGATGTAAGGAAATTGAAGCACAGAACAATGAAATGATTTGCCAGTAATTAGCAAAAAGTTGAGATTACAAGGCCATCTTTAGCCCATGCTTCTAACCACTACATTGCCCTGTCTGCTAGCAGTAGAAGGAAGGGCAAAAGCTGTAACAGCAGCAGATACTTATTGAGCACCTACTGTATATGAAGTACTGTACTAAGTCTATTGCATGCATTTTTCATTTATTTTCTTAAGACTGTAAGGATGGTACTGTTTTGTTTTTATTTTGCAGAAGAGGCAACTGGGCCATATGCCATATAATTAGTACACTATTGCTGCAGGTGGTTGTGGTGGCCACCTGGGTTTATATTCAAGTTCCTCCGTTCATGCCTCTAGCTGGGTAATGAATGATCTCCAGCCCCATTGAGATTTCCACCATGTTGTTGATCAGGATCACTGAGACTGCCTCTCATTCCATTTTATACTCTCTTGTCAACTTCCATGATTTGAGGATAGCAGGTCATTGCCATTCCTGTACAGTCCTGATGCTCCCTGAGCTATAAAGTGGCCTTGGTACCTGAGCCCTCTGCAGTTCTTCCTGCCCATAGGTCAGCTGTGCTCTATATCCCTTCTGCCCTGCAGGGCTTAGAGTTTTCTGGAACTCTACCTGCACCCAGCTCCTTCAGCATCCATCTGGTGCCTTCTCCAAAGGCAGGCTCTGAGACCTGAGTCCCTGGGGCTGACTGGGGTCACCATCAGACATGGACTCTCCACCAGCCACTGGACATGGCCAGACCCCAGTGAGTCACAGAAGTGGTACAAATGAATATGAAATTGAGACTCCAGTGTTTCCCGTAACTTCCAGATTATTATTCAGACAGGTCCAGCTCAAGGATTAGAGTGAAGGAACACACTGCCCTGGCCTTTTTAGTTCTCTACCTTGGCTGCGCAATGTGTGGTCCCTGACCAGCAGCATTTACAGGACCACAGAGCTTGTTAGAAATGCAGAGTCTCAGGCCCCAGTCCAGACCTACTGTGTGCAGGTCTGCATTTTACCCAGGTCCTGGGTGATTCACATGCATGGTAGAGCCCCAAAGCACTGCTCCATACCATAACTGACAGCCCACACTGTGCTGGTGTGATGTTTCAGAAGACATGGAGAACCATGTAGCATAGTATGTTCCAAGTAAATCCAGCAACTGCTTGCTATTAAATTCCTAGAGATATTTTTTTCTGTCTTTACATATCACTTTCATTTAAATTCAGATTTTATTTGGGATTTTTGATTTTTATGTTACTGCATACTGGAGCTTGGTATTGTGTATCAGCTTGAATGCTACCTCCCCTCCATTCTTCTTGGGTTAAGAACTCTGATAATAGAAGGAAACCATAGAGCTGACATTCAAGGAAAATCCACAAAATGAATTCCTTTTTATCTTCGGGCAGAGCAGCTCCAATGAATAGAGTACTGTAATAAAATCTTTTTATATGCCTGTCATAGAAAGACAAACCTTTTCCAAAGGAAATGGATTTGAGTATTTGTGAGATATGATAAACAGCCTGACAAAAAAGGGCCCGAATTTCCCTTTTAAATGTTCAGTAGGGGGAGGTTTCAACTTCCCTTGTCAGGTAAAAAAAGAATTCATTATGAAAGCTATTCTAGCTGAAACTCAGAAATGAAAACTAGACCAGATCAGAGTGGAAAGCAATGATTTAGAAATGTGTTAAAGGGAGTAGTTTAATGAATAAAGTGTCAACTTCCTATAGGAGCAAAAATAAATCACACATGGGCCTAACCAGTTTTGTCACCCTGGATTAGCTGGGTGTAGCCAGCTCCCTGCATTCAGGATAAGGCAACATTAGGGTCTAATTCTCACTGAGAGTTGTATGGTGAACTGTTGATAATGATGTTAATAATGGCAATGTATTCACTTTACAATGTCTCTATTTCAACAGATGGTGGTAAAAGGAAGGAAAGAAAGAAAGAAGGAAAGAGAAGAGCATTGGAATGAAGGTGGCTCTCATTTTCAGAATTTCTCTATTCACCAATGGTCTTGAACCCTGGAGTCTATCCATCCAGGAAGGACCCGAAGAATTGTTGCAGAGCCATCAGGGTCCTCGGTGTTCCTATCCTGGCTCTTGGTCCCCAGGTGTATTGACTTTGGCAGGGCAAAGTGCCAAACTGAGTGTCTCGAGGAGTGGAAAGCCATTCTCTCAGTGCTGGAGATGAAGTCTGAGATCAAAGTATCAGCAGGCTTGTTCGTTCTGTGGCCTCAAGAGGGAATCTGTCCAAAGGCTCTCTCCTAGCTCCTGGTGGTCTCCTGGTGGCCTCCTTTGGCTTGTAGAGGCATCACCCCATCTCTGCCTCCATCTTCACATGGCCTTCCCCTGGGTGCATGTCTGTGTTCAAATTTCCTCTTCTTCTAAGCACCCTGGTCACAGTGGACTAGGATCTAGTCTGATGACCCTGTCATAACTTGACAATATCTCCAAAGATCATATTTCCAAGTGAAATCACTTTCTGAGGTGTTTGGACTTCAACACAGGTTTTCTGGGAGACACAAGTGAATTATGGTGCCTGGAGAGGCTGCTTCATAACAAGGTTGGCTGGCTTGTCAATAGCTAAACTCCATGGTCCCAGCATGCTGAAGTCATCTGCAACCATTGACAGATAAATAATATAAAACCTCATCTAGGTCTTGACACTTGCAAAGCACCCTCACATCCCTTGGGGTATGAATTTTATAAGACTCATTTTATTTTTTTTATTTTTTTGTATTAATTTCTTTTATTGGTACATTGTAGGTATACAACACAATTACATTTCTCATTGGGAAACCTTTATATAATGCATCTTGGTTCTTATTTTTTCCCCATTCCCAGCCCTCCCTTCACGCCCTCCACCCTTCCCTATTTACAAAGACTTTATTTCCATTTTTTCCATTTCTCAACATTTTTTCCTTTCCCTTCTTTCCTTTCCCTGTGCCTCCCACTACCCCTACCCTTTTGGACCTTTTCTTCCTATTTTACATTATCGATTATTCATTCTAATCATTGGTACATTTTAGGTATACAATATAATGACATTCATCATTGGAAATTTGCACCTTTACATAGTCTCTCTTGGTTCTTGTTTTTCACCCTTCCCCAGCCCTCCCTTCAACCCCTCCAGTCCTCCCTATTTACAAAAATTTTGTTCCTATTTTTCCATTTTCTCATATTAATCCCATTCCCTTCTATCCTTTCCCTTAGCCCTCCCACTTCTTTCCCCTTTGCCCCTTTTCTTCCTATTTCACATTACCTATTATACATTTAGTCCTTATTTACACTTTCAGTTTCTCACACCAGAGAAACTATTTGGTATTTACACATGTGTGTCCTATTTATTTCACTTAAGAGTATTGCCTCAAAGTGCATCCACTTAGCTATAAACGTCTCTAATTTCTCATTTTTTATGGCTGAGTAGTACTCCATTTTATAAAAAAAACACATTTTCTTTATCCAGTCTCCAGTTGATGGGCATTTGGGCTGTTTCCAAGTTTTAGCTATTACAAACTGTGCTGCTATGAACATGGGTGCACATATATCACTGTGGTATGATTCCTTGAATTCTTTGGGGAAGATCCCCAGCAGTGGAGTAGCGGGGTCAAATGGGACTTCCAGTCCTAGTTCTTTGAGGTATCTCCATACTGATTTCCATAGTGCTTGCACCAGTCTACACTCCCACCAGCAGTGGAGCACGGTTCCTCTTTCCCCACAGCCCCACCAGCATTCGTTATTGGTTGATTTCATGATAGCAGCCATTCTTTCTGGGGTGAAGTGGAATCTCAGTGTTGTTTTCATTTGCATCTCTCGAATGACGAGTGATGTTGAACATTTTTTCATGTATTTATTTGCTATTTCTACTTCTTTGTCTGAGAAATGTCTGTTCATTTCAGATGCCCATTTTTGGATTGGGTATAAGACTCATTTTACAAGTGAAAAAAATGGAGACACTAAGAGGTTAACACAACATGAGTCTCACCTCCTATAGTTGCCTGGTTTGTTTACTTTGTTATTTTTCTTCTCAGCTAAAAGTGGAGTGAGGAATCTTTGACTATTTGTTTAATGCTTCATGTCCAGCCCCTCATATGACTGGCCCAAAGAGGGCGCATTTCCTATTTGTGGGGTGGGTGCATGAATGAAGCAGCATAGCAGGGGATGTGAGTCCCGGTTTGTAGACTCCAAAGCTGGTTGTTTTGTTATGAATAAATGGACAGATTCCCACCGCCCTGTGGTGTCCAAGCCAGGATGCCACTTTACAGTGAATAATGAACGGTGTGAGTGTGATGCTATAGCAAGACTCTGGGCATTTAGTTGTCACCCACATCCAGGTCCTCTCCAGAGGAATGTGAGTAGAAACAACACGCACAGCTGTCAGGTCTCATCCATAAACACGCCTTGCTGGACTCCTTCCTGATTCTTTCCTCTCCTAGTGAACTGGGTCACACTGCCCAGAAGGGCCTTGACATCTGCCTTCTGAAGATGGCGGAGCTACTGTCAGCCTTGGTACCTGGATTGTTATAGGAGACAGAAATAACTTTCTTATTCTTTAGGCTTTTAAATCTTTGTACTTATTTGTAAGGTAACTTAGTTTATTCTCACTAATCTAACGACCAAGTAGAGAAGTGACTTGTGAGATACAACAGGCCTCGGTTTAATACTATCATTTGTAGCTCTGGGACACCCTTTGGCACACAGCGAGGGGCTCCCTCCTCAAACAGGGACTGCTCCCCACACCTCATGAACACAAAATTGCTGAGAGATGACCTCATCACTAGGGCTCTGCTGACCGACTGAGCTTGGCACTTAAGAAATGGCCAGATTCAGGCAATTACGGCTCCCTTTTATGTGCAATATGAAACAGCACAAATACAATGAAAGTCCAACTCTGCAAGGATGAGAAGGCCAGGGCTATAATGGAAAATATACATTGGATCCGAGTTATTGAGAAATCATCCAATTTAATGCTCACACACATTCATGGGTCTCCTCAGCAGACAGCAAGATGCCTGTGATGTGCCTGTTCTCTTCACACCAAGGATAGAGAAGCAAATAATGGGTGTGTCAAGCAGTGCGTATGTTTCCTTACTCCTCCTTGTCCTCCTTGATGTATCGAGTCCCTGAGGTACACACTGACATGTTGCTGCTCAAGATTAGCTCTTTACTAAGTAAAGAAAACCAAATGATTGAATTTTAGCTCATTTTCTTTTCCTCCTGCTGTTCATCTAATGGCGGCCTTAATGAGTAGGATAATGGCTAAGGGGAACAGAAACAGAAAAGAAGGGGAGAAAGCAGAGGCCTGCGTAATTTCTAAACTGAGTCCTTTTGCCTAATTTAGACTGACTAGAGAGTTACACGAAGTTCTCTTAAAAGTCACCGGCTTGATTTTAGATAAACTGTTTTTTCCATAATCATCTTCACTGTTGAATGGAATATTAGAGAACTGGAAGGGCCTTATGATTTTCTAGTTCTACATTCTCATTTTACAGGAAGACACTAGAGTCCAGAAATAAAGGACTTGTCCAAGGTCACAAAAATTAGTTGTTGCTGTACCCTGCGTGGAATCTTATGCTTTCTTCATGCTCGAGTCTGTTCAGTATACAATATTCCCTGATGGAACTGAGGCTTTTTCTTTCTGCTTCCCTCTATCTGTTTTTTTATGCCATTTCCTGCTTTTTTTCTCTTTCTTCTCCTTCTTCAGATACTACTGATAGCTGTGTTCACTGTGGAGGAAACTACATTCTTGGATGCTTCATTTTGGACACTGGAATCTTGTCTGGATAAGTCTAGTGGGGGAATTTCCAGTCTAGGTATCTATATTAATACTGGAGCCTATCATGCCATGCTATATCATAATGCTATGCTGTATCACACCTAATTGTACCACAGTGCTGTGCCACATTACACTAGACCACACCATAGTGTAATGCCACACCGTACATTACCACATCATCCCATGCCATCCCATCCTACCCCATCTCAAGCAAACAAACACCCACACAAACAAGGTATGTGGAAAGCAGCTGCACTCTCAGTGTAGAATCAAAGCATTGTGGAGATAACTCAAGGGTAACAGAAGTGTTATTTCTGACAACCGTCATGAACCCCATTCAGCACTGTGAGATTCGTTTCCATTTGCTGACCTGGAAACTCTCAGAGAAGGATAGCCAAGGGGATGGCCGCAGCTCTGGTCTGCTCCAGGCATCTTTTCTCACACTTGACCTGCTGGTCCTCTCGCATGTGGTCTGTGTTGCTCCTGTCCCAGACCACTTGGTGGGACTATTGATTGGCTGTCTGCCTCTTGTTAGCTTGTGTAGAGAAATTTCAGCACTCCTTTGCTCCGGTTCATTTTCAGCCTGAGTCAAATTCCTATGTTAATGGTATTTAAAGGGATCTGAGGTTCCTCAACATGCTCAGCAGAAAGACTCACTTCCTCTTGGGGAAAGGGTCTCTCTCCCCAAGACTCAGGGGCCCGCTCTCTGTGCTGTGTGACTGTGCCTTTGGGCTCTACCCCTTTGTTCTTTCTTCACTGTGACACTGGGAAGGGGCTTCTGTTCTGGCCTGACTTGGCAAAAAGGGTAAGTTCTGAACTGGAGCCAAGCAGAAGATGGGCTTCTTGTTGGCTTTTAGTTTTAAACACAGAGGCTATTTTATTTCCCAGCCAATGGGGCTCTGCCAGCATTCTCCTTGGCTGCTAAACTTCTCTATTTACCGTTCACTTTCTCACATTTGTATTCTCAGTAGGGAATAGGCAAATGTACCTGCCGTACCAGGCACCCCCTAAAACAATGCCATTTGCCTGGTGGGGAGAGGAAATGGTCATGTGCGGTTGTGCAACTTGGTCATGATTCTTCAGGGTCCTTCACCTGAGTGGATGGGATAAGAATATCTCCAAGCATTCTGCTTTCTCTTTGATGCCAAGTTCAGAAAAGGTGAGATTGTGCTTTCAGAAAACCAAATGGAAACCTCAAGTAGAACCCCAGTGTATGTGTCCAGGCCAGGAGAGGAGAAAAACTGGACAGAGAGCTGAGCCTGTGGCCTCAAATGAATCAGGACACCAACAGGGGTGAGGGCTCAAGAGATGTCTGACTTTGCAACTGTCATGGTTCTCTCTACTCCTAATCCTCACCCCTTTTTTGACTTCTTTCATTTCTACTTCCACTGGGGCCCTTCCATAGCCTCACCTGGCTCAGGACAGTTAGTCTCCTCTGCCTTCTGAGTTGGAGGAATATGATCTGGAGGGCAACCCAGGAAGGAATCACAGTTTGTGTCCTCAGTTGCATACAAGATGTCAACTAGCAATGTGAGTGGAACAATGCTCATTTCTGGGCTGGGGCTTTATGCCTCTTCCACCCAGCTCCAGGTGGAGGATTCCGGGCCTCTGGGGCAGTGGCCACAACCTTGGCTGCTCACCCAATCACCTGGAGATCTTTAAAAATATCCCCTGCCCCACTCCCCCACCATGCTACTTAGTTTGGTCTGGGCAGCAGGAGTTTTTAAATGCTCCCTGGGTGATGCTGTGGACAATCAAGTCAGAAAACAGATCTCTTTACATGGAGTGGAGCCAAAGGATGAAAAGCTGCCCACTGACCAGAACATGCACATCAGAATATTAGTGGAAGTGAAATATTAGTGAAGTGAAAACCTTTATACTACTATGCCCCTGGAAGTTTGGGGTTTATTTGTTATAGCACCTCAGTTACTCCATTTATTACTTTTTTTCCCTTGGCAGTACTAGGGCTCGAACCCAGGTCCTTCACACTGAGCCACATCCTCAACCTCTTTTTTAGTTTTTATTTTGAGGCAAGCTTTCGCTAAGTTGCTAAGTCAGACAGGCTGGCCTCGAAATTGCAACCCTCCTGTCTCAGCCTCCCAAAGTGCTGGGATTACAGAAGCGTGCCACCACACCTGGCTTAATACATCTTTTTAATGAGCACAGAGACAATTCTGAATTAGTATGCTGAGATTTCATCCCAGCACCTGCCAGTGCTTTGTTTTCTTGGGTAAATCATCTCACAAATGAACCACAGGTGCTGGTGGGGTGCAGAGTGGCCCTTTTGCCTGGCCTTCCAGGTGCTAGTCTTGCCACTGTGAGAACCGTGGATCAGGTATCGGCTCCCCTGTCTGCCATAAGCGCACGCAAGGAGATAACCATTGTGTCATTGTAAAGATGGTGATTCCCTCAGGTTTGCATGTGTACTGTGATTCACTGTGGCTTTGTAATTCTGTTTACAGATCTCCAGCCTCATCGTGATGCTTTCTACTTGGCGGGCTGCTGATATGAAGCCACGCTTAACTTTTCCAAGTTCTCTGATACCTCTCAGTGGGAGAAATAATTGTCAGTGTTCAACTGCAGAATGTTTCACACCTAATGGGCTCGAAACTGCAGGGTATGTATCTGATTCCTTTGATGGATTTGATTGTTTTGTGTATGTATTCCAACATTTTGAATAATTTAGGAACAATCCTCAATTTTGGCTTAAGGATAATTTGTTGTCTGGTGATTATGTATCCTTCTGGAATGACATATTTCACTCATGTATCTCAAAGTAGGAAAGAATTGCTTTGTATGAAGGCTCTTAGATGATTTTGGGCACACTGGGCGGCCAGCCAGGTCCTGGGAAAGCCGGCGCTCATCCGAAGGCAAAGGTGTTCCGAAAGGCAGGGATTGGTCCCAGCTCCTGATCTCGACACTGATGGAAGGCTTAGTTTTCTGCTGCCTCTAAGCTTTTCCCTACACAATAGCTGATGACAATCGTGAAAAAGATCAATAGCTGCTGGAGCTCCTGATGGTGTCTGTTCACCGGCCTTGTGCTTTTCTTGCCTCATGATCCTGCTCTGAGGGAAGGTAAATCACATCCGGAGTGGGAGTGGGCTGAGGTGGGGAGGTGAGCAGCAATAATGCAGATTCTCTGGAATCATTCCCGAGCACCTGGAGCCGTCCCAGAGGGCCATGAGCCACCCTCAAGCAGGCAATGGGTTCGTCTTCTTGAGCTCTGCACTTTCCTCCCCTCTGCCTCCAGCAGTTTCCCCAGGTGAGGTCTGGATCTAGTGCCAGATCTGGACAGCACCATATTGTTCTCTTTGTCATGGGAGACTTTCTTTTTCATTATGCTCCCCTCCTGGGAGTTTTCTGGAATGAAAACTTTGGAAAGAGGAATAGGACCCCTTTGGTGGGGAACAGGACCCCCTGCCTTTTCCTAATGGGGAACTTCATTGGCTGTCCTCTTTGAAAGCTGAGGTCCTCCTTGCCAGAAAGCCCCTCCTCAAAGTAATTGCAAGGTTTTGGGGATGAGACAAATTCATATCTTATAAGGGACCGCAGCCAGAGCCCACAAGGAACACATTGTGGTTGAACACGTTGGGTTTATTGTTTGTTGCAATGAAGGAGAGCGCTGCGGGAGTCTTAGTAGACAGATGTTAGGAAGGACCTTGCTATGGTGGGCTTGTCCCCATATTGGAAATTTAATCCTTAAAGCCATGTGGTAGTGCCATTGGAGGAGAGGCTCAGGGGAGACAATTAGGATTGGATGAGGACACGAGGGTGGACCCCCATGATTGCTTTATTAGCTTCATGAGAAGGAAATGGAAGAGGAAGTACAGGAGAGTAGGGCTAGCATGCTTCCTCAGTCTCACTGTGTGATGCTCTCTGTCATGCCATGACCCTTAAGAAGGCCCTCACCAGATGCTGACCAGTTGTGGGTGCCATGCTCTAAAAGCACACACTAAATGAACCTCTGTTCCTTATAAATTTCCCAATCTGTAGTATTCAGTTACAGCAACAGAAAAGTGACTAAAGCAGACCTATTAGAGGATTTTGATTTGTGTTTGGAAATTTGGAGGAGGGCTTTCTAGATACAGATTGGATGCTTTTGGGAAGCAGGCAGAGTCTATGGTGGGCATCTCAGACAGCCTTCTCTGCACGGGGAGGAATGAATAAAGCTGTGACTGTCATCAGTGAAGAGGCAGCAGCTGCTCAGCACAACACGGGCATGTGTGGGCATTTTTGAGCATTGGACAATATTCCTATTTTTGTCATGCTCAGACTTGATGATAGACTCTTCTTGTTTTTGCTTTGATTCATCACAGTTGGTCTTCTATTGATGTTGGTAAAACTGTTCATTAACAAGGCCCAGTTTTAAGTGCCAGCTCCTAGCAACATCACGTCCTGGTGATGGGGTCAGGTTAATTCTTGGATGTCAGGGCCTGTTTTTCTTTTTCTCAATCTGTGCACTTGTATATACCATATTGATTATAAAAAGAAGGAAATACTTTTTATTGTTGTTGAGAGGGTCTCACTATGTAGTCCAGGTTGGCCTTGGACTAGTAGCAGTCCTGGCTTAGCTTAAGAAGGAAATACTGCTTTATGGTTTATTAATTAACCATTGCCATGAGGCTTCAGAGGGGTTTGTCATGCCCCTGGCCCAGCATCTCCTGTTCAGTTTGTTGCTCCGGCTCAGTTGTTAGTGTCTGTTCTGCTGGGTGTGTACCAATGTGGTACCTGGTGCTAGCTTTCCTGGGCATCACTCCGGCTTTGTGATTGTAGCTCCTCTGCACATTAACAGTGAGAGCAGACAAACAGAGTAAAGGTAAAAGAAAAGCAAGAAATAATAGGAAAGAGAGTGAAAGATAAACAAGTGAGGGTGAAGTTAGGAATGGTGAAAATGGATCTACAAAATGAAGCAGAAATGAGTCCTGAAAAGTGAACCTCACAAAAGGCTAAAATCGGGAAAAAGCAAGCTGAGATGGAAGGGAGGAATGGAAGAAGAAGGCACTGGAGAACAAGAGGAAGCAGAGCGAAATTCAGGCCAGAGCTACCCATCAGTCTTTTATGTAATTTTGTGGTTCTGTTATGTTGAATATGTCTCAAAACGAGTTTGCCACTGGCTGGAGCTTAGAACACAATCGTTTTGTTCAACAGATGTTTGGGTTGGAGTTGGGTCACACTTGACAGGGTTTCTTCCATAAGAACAGTGAGAAAGGGAGCTTGGATGCCACCAGTGGTACAGGGCTGTGGAAGCTGGTTAAAACCTGCACTCCGGCATCCAACCTGCTTTGAGCTCTGTCTGCATCCAGGGCACTCTTTGGAGTCATCACTTGTGCAGGTATGAAAGTCCCCATTGCCTTTGAGTTAGGATGAAAAGCAGCATGTGTTTCCCTGCAGAGTCTCTGAGAGAAGGCAGTTCAAACACATGGTGATAAGAGCTGTAGTGAACCTTGACTATCCCCACCATGTGTGAGCAGGGAGCCACAGGCTAAGGACTTTATTTTCCTGTGGGAAGAGCTTAGCCCACTGGCTAGTGGACACCTGGATGTGGTAGGGACATGTGTGAGATTTCTTTTCCTTGAAATCTTGGTTCTTTGAATCTCTAGGTGTGAGTGACCTGTCTTAGGGAAATAATTGTTGAAGAAGTCATTCTTACAGCTTGGAGGGGGCAGTTCCTCTGTGTAGATGCTGGAGAAGGGTAATATGTCAACATTTCTTTGTTTTATATTTTTGACTGGGTGACTATTGGGGAGATGGACATTTGTCCTGGTCATGTGGAGGTCAGTCATTTTTACTGAAAAGAGTTGTTCAGAAGCTCCATATACTACATACCTATGGGGGCCAGGGATTTAGCTCAGTGGTTCAGCTGCCTGCTTTACAAGTGCAAGGATGTCAGTTCAATCCCCGGTACCAAAAAAAAAAAAAAAAAAAAAACCCAAACAAAAAAACCCTCTACTACATATCTATGTCTACCATGGAGATATTGCTGTGGCTGGAACCTGGCTTCTCCACCAAGGGTCCATGTTTTAGGGGCCTGGTCCTCACTGTGATGATGGAGAGGTGGTGGGGCCCTTCAGAGGTGAGTTCTGTGGGAGGCCACAGACTGGCTCTTCTCTCTCTCTGGCTTCCTGTCTCACACGTACTCTTGCCATCTTGTTTTATTTTTTTCTCTTTTTTGTGATCCTGAGGATTGAACCCAGAGCCTCTTGGAAACTAGGCAAGTGCTCTATGGCTGTGCTACATCCCTTTTAAAATTTTGAGATACGGTCTGAAGTTGCCTAGGTTGACCTTGAACTTGCAATCCTCCTGCCTCAGCCTCCTGAGTAGCTCAGTTTACAAATATGTGCCATCCTGCTCTAGATGCATTCCTGCCCCATATGATTCTATATACCATGTGGTGATAAAGCCTAAAAGCCCTGGCCACAGCTGCTGTTTACTTTCAAGCTTCAAAAACTTTGAGCTAAATAAATAAATAAATAAATATTCTTTTTAATAGGTACCCTGCCTCAGATATTTCATTACAGTAACAAAATACAGACTAATACAAAAACCTTGTGAGTATTAGCGACAACAGCATATATTGGTTGGGGCTTTCAAAGGTGCCTCATATCTCACCATCTCCCCTACAGGTTGCCCATGTCCTCTCTCATGAAAACCCTTAGGATTTCTTACAGGAAGCTATGTTCATTTTAGTTTTTCTGTCAATGCATGGGTTGTTCTGTGGAAAGCACTCATGGAATAGCCTCCTACTGGGGCAGAAGGGACATGACCCTATTACATTGATTCAAATCATTCAAGTTTCCAAGAAAAGGGACTTGCTTGGGATTGCTTAGGGTTTATTTTAAAGATATGTAGTTAGGGAGTCAGAAAAGCAGAAAATTGTCTTAATCACTGCCCAAACTCATTAAAACCAAGAATATTTGAGAACTAGGTCATGGTCAGGATGCATCATGGCATTTCTCACTATCACTCCCTCAGTCAGTATCCGTGTTAGTGTTCTGACTATTTCTGTCAAAACTCTCTCTCTGTTCTGATGCTGCTGACTCACTCTGTGCTCTACCCTGTAAGTTTGATTTAGTCATGGCTTCTGGTTATTGCTTTCTTCAAAGCAGTTTTCTGCTTCTGTTGCCTTTCTTTTCTTTTTTTCTGTGTGTCCCACATTCAGACTTCTTGAGAGAGGACTCTGGAGGTTCAGGCAGTTAATATGCAGGATAGCATGGCACCTCCACACTGGGCTTTTGTTTTAAACCACTTCCTAGAGGGCACTGGTCATCCAAGAAATAGTTGGCTCTGGGTCAGATGCCAATCTCTGGCTGGGTTAACTGTGGCCAAGGTGGCAGAGAGACCTGGTGTGAAATGTACTAGTTTAGGCTAAGACATCTGAGAGAAGGGCTTCTGATGAGTGAGCATAAGGAAGCTTCTTCCTTGCATGGGGTGGTTGCTATTCAGAAATAGTATTAGACAGAAAATAAGTATCACATGCATAAAATGAGCAAGGAGGCCAGAAGAGGCCAGAAAGATGATGGTCTGGGAAGATCATGATGGTCTGGGAAGAGGAGATTCCTCTGTTTACAATCTTGAGGACAAGCTTCTCTGAATGGCACAACATACTTCATGTGACAGGCCCTGCTTACCTTTCCAGCTTCACTCCACACAGGCACTGTGTTCTAGCCACTGTGTTCCCTACCACCCCTGTGTAACAGTGCTGTGTCCAGACCGAATCAGCCTGCTGCAGACAGGCAGGTCTGCGGACGTGGTCCCAAGGTCACCAGTCAGGCTGAAAAATTCGAATCAGTCCACATCCCAGCAGCAATCCACTGCCACCCCCTCCCCTCCCACTCCTTTGGCCTCTTCTCTGTACAGCCATCTGGTTCCACACTACAAAGATGCAGAGGACACCAGACCACTGTACTGGAGCTAATCAAGTTCTCAGCATTTAAAGAATTCCTGCCCAGAGGTAGGGGCTTCTGAGCTGCCGTCCCACTACTCCTTGTCCAGAGGAAGGGGCTGCCCAGACACCATCCCTCCCACCACTCTCAGCCCAGAGAGAAGGGCTTTTGGGCTGCCATCTGTCCAGCCACTCCTGGCCCAGAGGTAGGGGCTTCTGAGCCACCATCCCACTGCTCATGGTCCAGAGGAAGGGGATTTCAGGCCACCATCACTACCACCACTCCTGGCCCCTGGCCCACCTCTCCCAGCTCAGAGGAGGTGAGCCACGTGGACGTCAACAGCACCCCTTGCCCCCCCAGTTGAAATGAGAAAACACATAAATAAGTCTCAAAACCAGACTTCCAGATCACCTACAGCAACCCCAAAGGGAAATGAGATGGAACACTCTGATACTCAACCACCTGGACCCGCTGAACTGGCAACAAAAGGGGATCTGGAAAAAATGAAATCAGAAATAATTTCTCAGATAACAGGAGAAATTGTGTCCCTAGTACAAGACATGATTAATAAATCTAGAGAGGAGCTGAGGAACATGATGGAATCTCTCAATATAGGAAACAAATGGAATCCATAAAACAGATGCAAATAGATTTCCAGGAGATAAATACTCCACTGAAAGTCTACACAGCAGAATGAGCCAATGTGAGGACAGAATTTCAGATATAGAAGATAAGATTGCAATTAATGACCAGGAAAAGAAAAATTGCTTCAAAATTATAAGGGAACATGAGAAATCAATCCAGCAGCTGGAGATGATGCAAAGAAGAATAACATAAGACTGATTGGAGTCAATGAAGAAACAGGAGAGAGTGCAGATGACATAAAAAAAACTCTTTGCAGAAATAATGACAGAAAACTTCCCAAGCAGGGGAAAAGAACTTGACAGACAGATAAGTGAAGCATATAGGACTCCAAATAGCTTTGATCAAAAAAAATCTACACATAGGCATATAATTGTTAAGATTCCAGAAACTCAACAGAAGAACAAAGTTCTACAAGCAGTGAGAGAAAAGAAACAAATCACGTACAAAGGAAAACCCATCAGAATCACAGCAGACTTCTCAACACAAACCATCAAGGCAAGAAGAGCTTGGAGTGACATATTCCAAGCCCTAAAAGAAAACAGCCTCCAACCCAGATTGATGTACCTTGCAAAACTATCTTTCAAAATGGATGGAGAAATAAGATACTTTCATGACAAAGAGCACCTTAGGAACTTCATGAATACCAAACCAGCACTCCAAAGAATTTTACACAATATCCTAGGAACAGACATTGAGGATCACAACCCCAGGGAGCAAAGCAGAATGAACCCATCTGGCAGGACAAGAAATTAAATGTAAAGGGGGAGAACCCCCAAAAAAGAAAAAGTCATGGCAATGATAAGTCAATACGTTTCAGTTATAACCATCAACGTTAACGGTCTCAATTCACCAATCAAAAGAAACAGACTGGCAGAATGGGTCAAGAAGCAAAATCCAACAATATGCTGCATACAAGAAACACACTTCATTCGAAAGGAAACTCATAGACTGAAAGTTAAAGGGTGGAAAACAATACTCCATGCAACAGGAACCCCCCCAAAACCAGGAGTAGCTATCCTCTTTGCAGATCAAGTAGATTTCAAACCAACACTGATTAAGAGAGAAGAAGAAGGACACTACATCCTTGTAAAGGGAAGAATCCAAGAGGAAGAGATGACAATCATAAATATCTATGCACCAAACACTAGTGCGCCCAACTACATAAAACAAATACTAATGGACATGAAAAATCATATATCCACTAATACAATTGTAGTGGGGGACCTCAACACCCCACTGTCACAAATAGATAGATTAACTAGACAAAAGATAAGTAATGAAATACTAGAACTCAATTGAACTCTTGAACAAATGAACTTAACAGATGTTTTCAGAGTCTTCCACCCCACTAAATCAGAATACACATTCTTCTCAGCTACACATGGGTCCTTCTCAAAAATAGACCACATATTCACACATAGAACATGTTTAAGTAAGTGCAAAGGAATTGAAGTTATCCCCTGTGTATTATCAGACCATAGTGTGATGAAATTGGAGATCAATAATAGCAAAAGAAACTGGAAAAATTTCATAAACACGTAGAAATCGAACACCTTTCTGAATAACCAATGGATCACAGAGGAAATTAAAGAAGAAATCAGACAGTTCCTTCAATTAAATGACAATGACAATACAACATATCAGAATCTGTGGGACACAGTGAAAGCAGTCTTATGAGGGAAATTCATAGCAGTGAATACACATATTAGGAAAACAGAATGAGCCCAATTAAACAACCTGCTGCTGAACCTCAAGCTTCTAGAAAAAGAAGAGCAGGACAACCCCAAAGCTCCTACAAGGGAGGAAATTATAAAGATCAGAGGAGAAATCAATGCAATGGAGACTAAGAGAACGATACAAAAAAATCAATGAAGCCAGAAGTTGGTTCTTTGAAAGAATCAACAAAATTGAAAAACCCTTAGTCAACCTTGTCAGAAAAAGGAAAGAAAAGGCTCAAATCCATGCAATTATGAATGAAAAGGGTGAAATTACAACAGACCCGGCAGCAATCCAGAGGATCATCAATACCTACTTCCAGAATCTATATGCCAATAAGATGGACAACACAGAAGAAATGGACAGATTCCTAGATACACATGAATTACTAAAGTTGAACGAAGAAGACTTAAAAATTCTAAACAACCCAATATCAAGCAATGAAATTGAAAACATAATTAAAAATTTAATAAGTAAGAAAAGCCCAGGCCCTGATGGCTTCACTGCTGAATTCTACAAGACATTTAGAGAGGAACTGCTGCCATTACTGTTTAAACTCTTCAATGAAATTGAAAGGGAAGCAATACTCCCAAATTCATTCCTGGAAGCAAGCATCACCTTGATCCCCAAAGCAGAGAAAGACCCAACTGAAAAGGAGAACTATAGGCCAATCTCACTAATGAACATAGATGCAAAAATCCTTAATAAGATACTGGCAAATAGAATGCAGAAGATCATCAAAAAGATCATACACCCTGATCAAGTGGGATTCATCCCAGGGATGCAAGGATGGTTCAACATATGCAAATCAATCAATGTAATACGCTATATCAATAGAGCCAAGGACAAAACCATATGATTATCTCCATAGATACAGAAAAAGCATTTGACAAAATCCAACATGCATTTATGATAAAAACCCTACAAAAAATTGGAATAGATGTTCTCTACCTCAAACTGATAAAAGCTGTCTATGAAAAACCAACAGCCAATATCATACTAAATGGTCAAAAACTGAAATCCTTCACACTAAAATCAGGAACAAGACAAGGATGTCCACTATCACCACCTTTGTTCAATATAGTTCTGGAAACACTAGCCACGGCAATTAGATGAGAGAAAGAAATAAAAGGAATAAAGATAGGTAATGAAGAAGTCAAATTGTCATTATTTGCAGATGACATGATACTCTATGTAGGAAATCCCAAGAACTCCACCAAAAGTCTTCTAGACTTAATAACCAAATTCAGTCAAGTAGCTGGTTACAAGGTCAACACACAAAACTCAATAGCTTTCCTCTACACCAATGACAGACTCACTGAGAGAGAAATAGGGCAAATACTTCCTTTCACAATAGCATCCAAAAAACTGAAATACCTAGGAATCAACCTAACAAAAGAAATCAAAGACCTCTTCTCTGAAAACTATGGCACTCTGAAAAGAGAGATTGAAGATGATATCAGAAAATGGGCAGACATCCCCTGCTCTTCAGTAGGAAGGATGAATATAGTGAAAATGGCCATACTTCCAACACTGCTATATAGATTCAATGCAATTCCAATTGATATCCCAGCAGCATACTTCACAGACCTTGAGAAAACAATCCAAAAATTCATTTGGAACAAGAAGAGACCCAGAATAGCTAAAGCAATTCTAGTTCACAGAGACATGGCAGGGGGTATCACAATCCCCAACCTGCAATTATACCACAAAGCTACTGTGATAAAAACAGCATGGTACTGGCAAAGAAACAGAGCTAAGGACCAGTGGAACAGATTAGAAGATGCAGAAACAATGCCAGACACACTCAGCCATCTCATCTTCAATAAAGGAGCCAAACACCTTCACTGGAGGAATGATAGCCTCTTTAATAAATGGTGCTGGAAATATTGGGCTTCAACTTGCCAAAGATTAAAACTAGACCTATATCTCTCACCATGCACTAAACTAGAATCAAAATGGATTAAAGATCTAAATAGTAAAATAGAAACTCTGATCCAGTTGGAACAGAGGCTAGGTAGAACCATTGAAGACATGTGTGTAGGAAAAGATTTTATGAACAAAACCTCAGTTGCCCGTGAACTAACACAAACAATCAACAAGTGGGATCTCTTCTTACTAAAAAGCTTCTTTACAGCAAGAGAAACCACCAGCAGTGGGAAGAGACAACCCACAATGTGGGAAAAAATCTTCACCTGCTCTTCCTCAGACAAAGGTCTACTATCTCAAATCTATAAAGAACTTAAAAGATCAGACCTCCCAAGTTTAAAGACCCAATCCAAAAATGGGCATCTGAAATGAACAGACATTTCTCAGACAAAGAAGTAGAAATAGCAAATAAACACATGAAAAAATGTTCAACATCACTGGTCATTTGAGAGATGCAAATGAAAACAAAGCTGAGATTCGACCTCACACCAGAAAGATTGGCTGCTATCATGAAATCCACTAATAACAAATGCTGGCAGGGCTGTGGGGAAATTGGAACTCTGCTCCACTGCTGGTGGGAGTGTAGACTGGTGCAACCACTGTGGAAATCAGCATGGAGATACCTCAAAGAACTAGGACTGGAAGTCCCATTTGACCCAGCTATTCCCCTGCTGGGTATCTTCCCCAAAGAATTAAAAGAATCATACCACAGTGATATATGTGCACCCATGTTCCTAGCAGCACAGTTTGTGATAGCTAGAACTTGGAAACAGTCCAAATGCCCATCAACTGGAGACTGGGTAAAGAAAATGTGGTTTTTACATAAAATTTAGTACTACTCAGCCATAAAAAATGAGAAATTATAGACATTTATAGCTAAATGGATGCACATTGAGGCGATACTCTTAAGTGAAATAAATAGGACACACATGTATAAATACCGAATAGTTTCTCTCGTGTGAAAACTGAAAGTGTAAATAAGGACTAAAAGGTATGACAGGTAATGTGAAATAGGAAGAAAAGGGGCAAAGGGGAAGGAAGTGGGAGGGCTAGGGGAAAGGAAAGAAGGGAATGCAATTAATATGAGAAAATGGAAAAATAGGAACAAAATCTTTGTAAATAGGGAGGAATGGAGGGGTTGAAGGGAGGGCTGGGCAAGGGTGAAAAATAAGAACCAAGAGAGACTATGTAAAGGTGCAAATTTCCAATGATGAATGTTATTATATTGTATACCTAAAATGTACCAATGATTAGAATGAATAATCGAAAATGTAAAATAGGAAGAAAAGGTCCAAAGGGGTAGGGGTAGTGGGAGGGGCAGGGGAAAGGAAAGAAGGGAAAGGAAAAATGCTGGGAAATGGAAAAAATGGAAATAAAGTCTTTGTAAATAGGAAAGGGTGGAGGGGGTGAAGGGAGGGCTAGGAATGGGGAAAAAATAAGAACCCCAAAAAACACAACACAACAAAACAGTGCTGTGTCCATTCTGGTGTTACTGGAAAGAACTCCTGTATTTCTTTAATTGATGCATTTGATTTAATTGATGAATTGAGATGATGCATTTCTTTGCGGTCTTCTTGTGGACAATTAATACTTTCTCCCTGACAGCCCTCTGTACCTGCCTCTATTACAGTACATGGAGCACTGGGCTGTGATTGTTGGCTGACACACTCACCTTATTCTCTGGACTGGAAGGAAAGGGCTGATTTTGATTTATTAATCTCTAGATTCTAGCAGCTAGCCCAGTGCTTGACACCTACAATTCCTGCTAATTCCCACTCATATTTATTGAGTTATTACTCTGTTCTCCTCACTGTTCTAAGTATTTTATATGTATTAACGAATTTAATCCTCTTGCAGCCTTCTAAGTAAAAGCTATAATTATTTTTGTTTTGTGTTTTGGGGAATTGAAGTACAGAATGTTGAGAAACTTGCCCTGGTTATAAGTGGAGGAGTCAGGATTCAGATCAGACAGCTATTCCAGTTTGGCTTTGCCCACTGAGCTATACCACCTCTTGGTTATAAAAACTGTAGAGAAATTAATAGGCATTCAGTGATTGTGAAGCAATAAAGGAACCATGTGTTAGTCACCTTTGTATTAATGGGATCAAATAACTGACATAAACGACTTAAAAGAGGAAAGACGTATGTCGACTCATGGTTTCAGAGGCTTCAGTGCATGGTTGGCTGGCTTCATCGCTTTTAGGCCTGTGGCAAGGCAGAAACATGATGGCAGAAAGGCCTGGGAGAGGAAAGCTGCTCACCTCATGAGAACCAGAAAGCAGAAACAGAAGAAGAGAGCACGAGCAGGAGTGTGAGCAAGAGTGAGAGAGAAAGTGAGAGAAACAGGCGGGGGCAAGAATATACCATTCTAGATTTTGCCCTTAGTGACTCACTTCATCCACGCATGCCTCACTTCCTAATAGCACATTTAGCTGTGACCTCACCAAAGTATTAATCCACCAGTGAGGTTATCTCCATTTGTAACCACCTTCCAAAAGCCTCACTTCTGAACACATGAGCCTTTTTGGTGACATTTTTGATCCAAACCATAACAAACCACTTCTGAGGTTTTGCGGAGGAAGAAAACGACAAAGGGAAGACATGCTCAGGCAGCAGAAACGAGGCATGGGAAATGTATCCACAGAGAAGAAAGTGTGAGCCTTGAGAGATAAAGCTGGCCAAGCCAATGGGGCCAGATGACACTCACATGACAAGGTAAGGGTTGGGCTTTTGGGGAAACTAGCAACATCATTAAAGAAGATTAATCTGGCTTCAAAGTCCAGGAAGGTTTGAAATAGAAAAAGAATAACCACAGAGGGTCAAACTAGGTGGTTGTTAGAGACAGTATAGTGATGAAGTTGTAAGTGTGGAACTGGAGTCAAACAAGTGAGGTGCTTGAGTCCTAGTTCTGTCCTCGTCAGCTATGTTGCTTCTCTAGATCTCCAGGTGTCTGTTCCTTCATATATAAAACCGGAACCATCACTCACCTCATGGGTTGCTCGAAGGATAAAGGCATGCTTGCCTTGGACTGAGCACAGAGCCTGAACTTAGCCTTCTTTTATCTTAAATCAAGCTGGTAGGGGTTGTGCTGTGTGGTAGAAGTGGCAAGAGAAAAGACAGTGTTATGGTTTGTATCCAGGATGTTACCCAAAGGCATCGTATATTCAGAGGTGGGTAATATATTAGTAAGTGGAGGCTGGTTGGAACTGGCAGGTCACTGGAAGTGTGACCTCAGATGGGACATCTCCCTCCCTAGCTTCTCCCTTCTCTCTCTGGTTTTGGTCACCATGACATGAGCAGCTTTCCTCAGCCAGACCATTTCATCACGCCCATGTCTGCTTTGGAGCCAGTTGACTATAGATTGAAAATGTGAACCCAAATAAACCTCTCCTCTGTTAAGTCGTGGATGTTGGGCATTGTGTCCTGGCAGTGCAGAAGTGACCAAGAAAGATTGTGGTACCAGTGAAGTGAGGTTGTTGCTGTGACAGTACCTGACCATGTTGGTTTAGAAGCCTTTGGAACTGGTTTGCAGGAAGAGTTTGGAAAAATTTGGAGATGCCAGCTAGAAAAGCTCTAGCACACTGTAAGCCAAATCTGATAGGAGATTGTTTTCAGAGCTCAGAAGACCAGAATGCACATAGAAATGCAGACAGTAAAGACCAAGCTCAGAAGGCTTTAGTTGGGAACAAGGACTTCATTGGCTGTTGGTCTCAAGACCACATGTGTATTATATGCTGGTAGGAAATTTGTCTGCATTTTGCTCATGTCTAGAGACTGTGTGGGACATGGAGATTAAGAACTCCATGGACTAATTGGCCATCCTGCCTTGGAACCAGCCAATTATGAACCAAAACTTTTGCAACCCTACTTCAATATTTGAAAGACACTTAACATAATCCATCATATCAGAGGATAAAAAGGAAAAATAGCATGATAATATCAATACATGTAAAAATTATTGAAAAAATCCCACACTATCATAAAAACTGTCAGTAAATTAACAGCAGAAAGGAAGATCTTCAACTTAGTAAAGAATTTCGACAAAAAATTTAAAGCTAATATACCTAATGATGAGAAACTGGAAACTTTCCCTCTAAGAACAGGAACAAAGCAAAATGTGCCCTCTCACCAATGATTTTAGAGAGAAAAGCATTTGAAAGTTGTAATTCATGTATTTTAAAAATAAATTAAAGGCACAGAATAGGGAAGGAAGAATTATGATTTTTTTCTGAGATGACATGATAACCTATGTATAAAATCAAGAAAAATCTTTAAAAATCCTGTTGATATATATGTTTTTGTATATCCTTTTATTGGTACATTTTAGGTGTACAAAATAATGACATTCATCACCGGAGATATGCACCTTTACATACTCTCTTGGTTCTTATTTTTTTCCCCCTTCCTCTGCCCCCCCTTCAACACCTCCATCCCTCCCTATTTACAAAGACTTTGTTTCCATTTTTTCCTTTTCTCATATTAATTCCATTCCCTTCTTTTCTTTCCCTTACCCCTCCCACTTCCCCTTCCCCCTTGCCCCTTTTCTTCCTATTTCACATTATCTATTATACCTTTTAGTCCTTATTTACAGTTTCAGTTTCTCACACTAGAGAAACTATTTGGTAGTTACATGTGTGTCCTATTTATTTCACTTAAGAGTATCGCCTCAATGTGCATCCATTTAGCAATAAATGTTTCTAATTTCTCATTTTTTATGGCTGAGTAGTACTCCATTTTATAAAAACCCCACATTTTCTTTATCCAGTCTCCAGTTGATGGGCATTTGGGCTGTTTCCAAGTTTTAGTTATTAAAAACAGTGCTGCTATGAACATGGGTGCACCTATGTATCACTGTGGTATGATTCTTTTAATTCTTTGAGGAAAATACCCAGCAGGGGAATAGCTGGGTCAAATAGGACTTCCAGTCCTAGTTCTTTGAGTTATCTCCACACTGATTTCCACAGTGGTTGCACCTGTCAACACTCCCACCAGCAGTGGAGCAGGGTTCCTCTTTCCCCACAGTCCCACCAGCATTTGTTATTGGTTGATTTCATGATAGCAGCCATTTTTCTGGAGTGAGGTGGAATCTCAGCCTTTTTTCATTTGCATCTCTTGAATGACCAGTGGTGTTGAACATTTTTTCATATGTTTATTTGCCATTTCTACTTCTTTGTGTGAGAAATGTCTGTTCATTTCAGATGCCCATTCTCAGATTGGGTCTTTAAATTTGGGAGGTTTGATTTTTTTAACTTCTTTTTTTTTTTTAAGTTCTTTATTAATTTGAGATAGTAGACCTTTGTCTGAGGGACTGCTGGTGAAAATTTTTTCCCACATTGTGGGTTGTCTCTTCACACTGTTAGTCATTTCTCTTGCTGTGCAGAAGCTTTTTAGTAAGAAGAGATCCCACTTGTTGATTGTTTGTGCTAGTTCATGGGCACTGAGGTTTTGTTCATAAAGTCTTTTCCTACCTCAATGTCTTCAAAAGTTCTACCTAACCTCTGTTCCAGCCAGTTCAGCATTTCTTTCTTTTCTTTTTTTTTTTATTTCCATAGTCAATGATGGTTTAATAGGTAAACCAAACCCTATAAACTTGAACTCTTTTGTGGATAATACAATTAAGCAAGAACGTAGTAGATGATTGGCCAAGGTATGGATCTGTCTAACTAAACTCAATAATAATAATGTTTAAAGCTGTCTCATTTATTATTTAGGCTATTTAGGCAGTATACTTATATTGAAAATGGAAACGAATTTTTCAATTGCTTTTAAAAAAATAAATAGTAATAAATAAATTTACTGTTATACTCAAAATTGTCTAGGTTTAAGGTGAGAATCTTTGCCAATAGAAAGGTGCTACTCCAAATTGTGAATGGTATTACAAAGAACTGCAGTCTCTTTGTTTTTTTCTTCCTGAAGATGTTGAAGCTTCCTTCTGTAGATACTCTGTGGGGAAATAGTAGCATCTGGATATGGTTTTGACTTAGTCTGAACTCTTGCTAGTTTGGCATCAAACTCCAGCTGTAGTTTGATTATTTCATTTTGCTCTTCTTTTTCTTGAGTTATTCACTTTGGCTTTAACTCTGAGATTTCCATCTCCTTTTTCTTTATTAGATCTTTGTGCTTTTCTTCATTTAATTCAACTTTTTTCTGCATATCTTGATAAAGTTTGCTTATTTCTATCTTATGTTCTTCCTCTTTGATTTTCATTTCATGTACAAGTTTGGCAATATTATTCTTATAGTGCTGTTTGTGAGATTTCAGCTTTTCCCTTGTCATATCAGCATTTCTTTTTAGTTTTTCATTTTCACCTCTCAAATTGTGTTGACATTCAATGGTCTGTTGTACCCCTTTTATCATATCATGAAGAGCAGCACATTCTTTTTTAATTGAGGCTTCCTTTGCTTATATTACTTTTAATAAAGAGGTACTCTTTTCCAACTGAATTTTCAGTATGTTATTCTTTCCACTGGTTTCTATCATTTTCTTTTCTATCTCTGAAAAATCCTTTATAAATTTGTCAATATTCACATGGCTAATCTTTTTTGTACATCCTTCCCTACTTTGAACCATGCTTGAATTGCTGTTCCTGGTTCCTCAAAGTCTCCTCTGCCTCAATTCCGGTTCAGCATTTCTGTTTTAATATTTAGATCTTTAATCCATTTTGATTTTAGTTTAGTGCATGGTGAGAGATATAGGTCTAGTTTTAGTCTTGGGCAACTTGAAACCCAATTCCTCCAGCACCATTTATTAAAGAGTCTATCTTTCCTCCAGCGAGGGTGTTTGGCTCCTTTGTCAAAGATGAGGTGTCTGAGAGTGTCTGGAGTTGTTTCTACATCTTCTAATCTGTTCCACTGGTCCTCAGGTCTGTTTCTTTGCCAGTACCATGCTGTTTTTATCACAGTAACTTTGTAGTAGAGTTGCAGGTTGGGGATTGTGATACCCCCTGCCATGTCTCTGTGAACTAGAATTGCTTTTGCTATTCTGGGTCTCTTCTTGTTCCAAATGAATTTTTGTATTGTTTGCTCAAGGTCCATGAAGTGTGCTGCTGGGATTTCAATTGGGATTGCATTGAATCTATATAGCAATTTTGGAAGTATTGCCATTTTCGCTATATTGAGCCTTCCTACCTAGGATGAAGGGATGTATTTCCATTTTCTGATATCCTCTTCAATCTCTTTTTTCAAAGTGCTATAGTTTTCAGAGAAGAGGTCTTTGATTTCTTTTGTTAGGTTGATTCCTAGGTATTTCAGTTGTTTGGATACTATTGTGAAAGGAATTGTTTGCTCGATTTCTCTCTCAGTGAGTCTGTCATTGGTGTAGAGGAAAGCTATTGATGTTTGTGTGTTGTCCTTGTATCCAGCTACTTGACCGAATTTGGTAATTAAGTCTAGAAGACTTTTGGTGGAGTTCTTGGGGTCTTCTATGTAGCATATCATGTCATCTGCAAATAATGACAATTTGACTTCTTCATTTCCTATCTTTATTTCTTTTATTTCTTTCTCTTGTCTAATTTCTGTGGCTAATGTTTCCAAAAGTATATTGAACAAAGGTGGTGATAGTGGACATCCTTGTCTTGTTCCTGATTTTAGTGTGAAGGATTTCAGTTTTTGACCATTTAGTATGATATTGGCTGTTGGTTTTTCATAGATGGCTTTTATCAATTTGAGGTAGAGACCGTCTACTCCAGTTTTTTGTAGGGAAAAACCCTATTGACATTAATTGGTTAATTTAGTGATTATAGGCTATAATGCAAATGTACAAAAGTTTACTGCTTTCCTATGTACCAATAATGAAGAAAGTTGGAAAATTGTGGATATTCAACTTCAAGACTTACTATAAAACTACAATAATAGGCCACCACTGCACACTCCTAGACAGAGAAGGTGAGCCAGTCCCAGCACCTGGAAGGAGGCTCCTCTGCTGACTTTCCATGCTCCTAGGCAGAGAAGGTGAGCCACGTGGGCACCAGAAGCATCCCCCCCCCACTGTGGAAATGAGAAGACACATAAACAAGTCTCAAAAACAGACTTCTGGATCACCTACAGCAACCCCAAAGGGAAATGAGATGGAATACTCTGATACTCAACCACCTGGACTCTCTGAACTGGCAACAAAAGAGGATCTGGGAAAAATGAAATCAGAAATAATTTCTCAGATAACAGCAAAGATTGTGCCCATAGTGCAAGACATGATTAATAAATCTAGAGAGGACACAGATAAAAAAATAGAGGATCTGAGGAACATGATGGAATCCCAACATAGGAAACAAATGGAATCCATGAAACAGATGCAAACAGATTTCCAGGAGATTAAAAACTCCACTGAAACTCCATGCAGCAGAATGAGCCAATGTATAAAATTTCAGATATAGAAGATAAGATTGCAATTAGTGACCAGGAAAAGAAAAATTGCTTTAAAATTGTAAGGGAACACAAGAAATCAATCCAGCAGCTGCTAGACGATGCAAAGAAGAATAACATAAGACTAATTGGAGTAAATCAAGAAACAGGAGAGAATGCAGATGACATAAAAAAACTGTTCACAGAAGTGATGGCAGAAAAATTCCCAAGCAGGTGAAAAGAACTTGACATATAGATAAGTGAGGCATATAGGACCCCAGCTAGCCTTGATAATAAAAGTCTACACATAGGCATATAATAGTTAAGATTCCAGAAACTCAACAGAAAAGCAAAATTCTACAGGCAGTGCAAGAAAAGAAACAAATCATATATAAAGGAAAGCCCATCAGAATCACAGCTGACTTCTCAATGCAAACCCTCAAGGCAAGAAGAGCTTGGAGTGATGTATTTCAAGCCCTAAAGGAAAACAACTTCCAACCCAGATTGATGTACCCTGCAAAACTATCTTTCAAAATGGATGGAGAAATAAGATACTTTCATGATAAAGAGCACCTCAGGAACTTCATGAATACCAAACCAACGCTCCAAAAAATTTTAGACAATACCCTAGGAAAAGACAAATGAGGATCACAACCCCAGGAAACCCAGCAGAATGAATCCATTGGGTGTGCCAAATTAAACGCAAAGGGGGAGAATTCAACAAAAAGAAAAAGTCATGACAAGGCTTTTAAAACTTTTAACTTCATCTCCCTAATGAGTGTATAATTCAATCTTGTTATTGTACTGATTAGTATTTTTCTGATTCTAGAGTTGCACACCTTTCCTTGTGCTGTACTGACTATTCATCATCTTCTTATGTCTACATTTTAATTGGGTTGTCTGTTAATGAGCTGTAAGAGTTCTTTATATATTCTGGTCATAGGTTATATGCATTGTAAATATCATCTGTTTAAGGACTACTTTTCATTTTAATGATGTCATTTAAAGTCCTAAATTTTGATGGAATCTCATTTATCACTTTTTTCTTTTATACACCATGTTTTTTGTATCCTAGGTAGTTCTCACCTATCCTAAATTCATAAACATTTTCCCTTATAATTTCTTCTTAAGGTTTTATACTTTTAGCTGGGCACTCAGGGAAGTAGAAGCGCCGGGCCCTGCTGCGGGAGGGAGAGCCACAGACGCTGGGACCGGGACTGCTGCCGCCGCCACCACCATGAGTGATCAACAGCTGGACTGTGCCTTGGACCTAATGAGGCACCTACCTCCACAGCAAGTCGAGAAGAACCTCAGTGACCTGATTGATCTGGTCCCCAGTCTGTGTGAAGATCTCCTATCTTCTGTTGACCAGCCACTGAAAATTGCCAGAGACAAGATGGTGGGCAAGGATTACCTTTTGTGTGACTACAACAGAGATGGGGACTCTTACAGGTCACCATGGAGTAACAAGTATGACCCTCCTTTGGAAGATGGGGCCATGCCATCTGCTTGGCTGAGAAAGCTGGAGGTGGAAGCCAACAATGCCTTTGACCAGTACCAAGACCTGTATTTTGAAGGTGGAATCTCGTCTGTCTACCTCTGGGATCTGGATCATGGGTTTGCTGGAGTGATCCTCATAAAGAAGGCTGGAGATGGATCAAAGAAGATCAAAGGCTGCTGGGATTCCATCCATGTGGTAGAAGTGCAGGAGAAGTCCAGTGGCCGCACTGCCCATTATAAGTTGACCCCCACAGTGATGCTCTGGCTGCAAACCAACAAATCTGGCTTGGGCACCATGAACCTTGGGGGCAGCCTTACCAGACAGATGGAAAAAGATGAAACTGTGAGTGACTGCTCCCCACACATAGCCAATATCGGGCGCCTGGTAGAGGACCTGGAAAATAAAATCAGAAGTACGCTGAATGAGATCTACTTTGGAAAAACAAAGGACGTCGTCAACGGGCTGAGGTCTGTGCAGACTTTCGCAGACAAATCAAAACAAGAAGCTCTTAAGAATGACTTGGTGGAGACTCTGAAGAGAAAGCAGCAATGTTAAACCTCTGCTTTGTGCTAACTGGCCACACCATACCCTCATTAGGTTCCTTTCTTAGAAAACTCATTTTCTGCTCCCTCATCCTTGCCCCTGCCCTCCCTGACAGGTCACATAACAACTTGCATCACTGACCTCCCACCCACTGCACAGCGCCCTCTCTCCCTGAGAATAAAGCCCAATAACCATGCTGTCTGGCTCTGAGGCCTGCTTCCCACCACGTTTTGCTATCAAAACTCTCGATATTTCCATAGAAACTGTGTGTTTTTTGTTCACTTGGGCCCCATCTCCCTCCCCTCCCCTCCATTTAGAGGCATAAAATACACCGTCCATCAGCCACCCACCCCTCCCTCCCACCTCTTTGTTACATTGGTGTAAAAAATGTAAAGCAAAAAAATTTTATGAAATAACTGTGGTGTGTGAAAGATAGAAGAAAGACTGATTCCATGCGTGTTTGGGAGTTGCTTGGGGTTGGGGTTGGGGTTGAGGTCGGGGTGGGGGTTGGGTCGGGATGGGCAGCTCTGGAGAGAGAGATGGCCCTGCATCTGCCTGGGCAGACCAGACCCGCCCGGCCCTGCAGCCTCACAGCCCGGGAGGGATGGTGCCCTGCTCTTCTGGCCAGGTGCTTTTCTGTCAATTTTTATGGAATGCAAAATGAGTTTTTGTTTTATTTGGTTTTTTTGTAAAGCTTAAAAAAATAAATCTACATTTTATACTTGAGCCTCCATACTTAAAAAAAAATGAAAAAAAGAACAAAAAAAAAAATAAAAAGAAACTGGGACACAGAAAAAAAAAGTTTTATACTTTTAGGCTTTCATATTTAGGTTCATAGATCCCTTCAAGTTATTTTTATGTATGGAAATAAAGGGTTGAGGTTAAGTTTTTATGTATGGATACCAGGTGTTCTAGTGCCATTTGCTGAAAACACTATCTTTTCCTCGGCTCTTGGATTGAGTTTATATTCTATAAAATGTTAATGTTAAATAATCTTTCAAAACTCAGTGGACCATATATGTCTGGTTCTATTTCTAGATTCTCTGTTTTATTCCAATGATCTATATGTCTTTCCTTATACCAACACTGCCTTGATTACTGTAGCTTTAGAAGAAGTCTTAAAATTAGGTACTAAACATCTTCTAACACTGTTTTTTTTTGTTTTTCTTTTTTCTTTTTACTTTTCTAGGTCCTTTGTACTCCTACATAACTTTTAAATTTCAATATCCAATTCTTCATTTATAGCAAATATATATAGACCTGAATTTTTATATATACTTTGTGTTTTCTAATCCTGCTAAATTCAAATATAAGTTCTAGGGGCTCCTAGCGATTTCTTAGTATTTTCTCTGTAGATGATCATTTCATCTCCATATAAAATTTTGCTTCTACCTTGCCAATCCTATCCTAATTGTGTCATTTTATTGCCAGACTGTTTTGGTTTGGGCCTAAGTCTCAAATTTTAATGGAAAGATGAAGAGTAAGCATATCTGCCCTTGTTCCCCACCTTAAGGAGAAAGCATTGTATCTTCTCCATTCATACAAGGTGTTCTTGCTGGAAGTATGGAGTACATGTCTTTAACCTGTTGAGAAGGTTCTATTCTACTTCTAGTCTCCTGATAGCTTTTACCATGAACAGCTGTGGAATTTAGTCCGATACTTTTCCCCCAACTAGTGACAGGATCATATGGCTTTTTCCTTTCCTCTGTTAAAATGATGACTTTTGGGGGTGGATCTTCCAATGCTGAACCAACACTCCCATCCCTGTAATAAAACCACTTTCTACATACTGCCAAAAAAATCCCTACAGTAATAAAGACAGTGTGACATTGGCCAAATAAGAGACAAATCAATACGTGGAACAAAATAAAGCCACAAAATACACTTATATAAATGTAGTCAGCTGGTCTTTGACAAAGGGTAAAGGCAATTCAGTGGAGGAAAAATTAATTTTATTTTGTTTTTGTTTTTTAACAGAGAATGTTGGAATAACTGGACATCTACAAGCAAAAAAAAAATAAAGAAAAGAAAAAAGAAACAAGAAAAAAATTTAAACAAACTATAGCCTACAATAAAATTAAGACAAAATAGATCACAGACATAAATGTAAAACACAAAATTGTAGAACTCTTAGAAGATAGCATAGGAGAAAATAGAGATGAACTAGTGATTAAAATTACTTAAAGATAACTTCAAATATATGATCCATCAAAGGAAGAACTGCTATTCTAGACTTAAATAAAATTAAGAATTTCTGCTTTATGAAAGATACTCTCAAGAGAATAAAAAGAGAAACCACAGTCTGAGAAAATATTTGAAAAATATGTATCTGATAAGTGACTTTTACCCAAAATATACAAAAATTTAACAATAAGAAAACAAATGACCCCATTAAAAGAACAACATTATGTCATTTGCAGAAAAATGTATGGAACTGGAGAATGAAATGAGACAGAAAAAGAGACAAGTATCACAAGTTTCCCCTAATATATGGAATATAAAATTATTTAAAAATTTAAAAATAGGCCAGATGTGGTGGTGCATGCCTACATTCCAGGCACTCAGTAGGTTGAGTCAGGAGGATTGCCATAAGGTGTAGGCCAGCCTAGGCTACATAGTCAGTTCAAGGTCAGCCTGAACTACATAGTGAGACCATGTCTCAAAAACAAACAAAGAAACAAAAAATGTAAAAATAACTTGAGATGACATGAAAGTAGAAGGGATATTATTGTTAGATAAGAGGAATGGAATGATAGTGAGGGGAAGGTGGGCTTGGAGGATAGAGGGAAGGATAGATATGAATAACATATATTATATGCACTTCTTTTGCTTAAGTTCTTTTATTTGTACATTTTAGGTATATAACACATTTACATTTATCATTGGGTTCTTGTACCTGCACATGATGTATCTTGGTTCTTATTTTTTCCCCATTCCCTGTGCACCCTTCCCTATTTACAAAGACTTTGTTTCCATTTTTTCCTTTTCTCATAATTATACGCACATATTTTATATATGTATTTTTTAATGGGAAAAAAGAAAAAGAAACATTCACATGACAGAAATTGAGAGGCAGTTAATATATGTGGAAAGAAGAAGAAGGCATCCATATCTTTCATTGACATTGTGAGGACTCAAAAAATATTGTGTTAAAGTTGATAGGAGAAACCATTGAAAATTTTGGTCATTATTCAAAATTTAAAGGCCAATAGTAGAAATAATTAGTAATACAATCATCAGCTTTGGGAGAAAGGGATGTGGGAAAATGAAGAGTAACACAAGTGAATAAAGATCCATCTTTTAAAGAAGAAAACAATACTAAAGTTGAGAAATGAAGAAATACATCATTTATGTTTAAAAGCTAATTATAAGAGAAACAAAATGGAAATGGGTTTCTTTTGGGGAGTAGGAATAGAACAGAGAAGGTAAATGAGAGGAAAATTATATGACTGATAACCATTTTAAAAATAAAAGTAAATAAAGCAAAAAAAAAAAAAAAGAACAGTGGACTAATTAATCTGGCAGAGGAAATTTCAGGACAGCCCAATGTTGAGGCTGTGGCATAGTACTGCTGGTAGCTATTACTTAGCTCTATGGTAAAAATTAGGAGCAAATATTGGAATCAAAAGATGTAAAAGTATACAGTTTCAATAAAAAGGAAGTGTCTAAAAAGATGGGGTCATGAGAGTGTGGTTGCTAAAATGATTATCATTAAGAAGAAGCCAAGTACTTTGCATCAGGATAATAGAGAAGATGCCTTGCAGGCAGCTCAGGCATCAGCAAGATCCTTTCCCAGGGTCAAGGGTGTAAAAGGGTAAAATTGAATTCTTTTGAAAGATTTTGCTTTGAGAAGAGAGTCCCAGGGCACCTTGCTCAAGAAGGGTCACTAGGGAATAGATTCCCCAGGATTTGATTCACAGTGCTCAGCTATCTAGGCATGTAGAAGTCTCTGCAGTCATGATCTAAGAGGGCCCAGCTACTGCTTGAGCTGGCAGCTGATCTTGGTGTCATTCATGTGGTGCTGGTTTTACAGACATGCAGAATGCAAGAGTTGTATCAGTGTGCCTTCCTCCCAGATTTCAAAAGCATGCCTCAGAGGCCAGGCAGTGTGCCCCAAAGGGGCAGTGCTTGATGCTGTGAGTGTTAAACTAAAAGTGCAATGGAGACCCCAGGAAATTGAAGCCAGGAGTGTAGAATGTCAGAGGAAAGCCACAGGCAGTGAGTAGAGTCAACTCAAACTAGGGGCCATGAGGGCTTCAACTGGCAATGCCATGGGAGTGAGGTTGCCCAAGCAAACCCTTTGGAGCTTATATCTCACCACCACTTGCCCTGGGTGTTGCACATGGAATGATAGGATTTAATATTTGCCCTGCTGTGTTTTGGTATTGCTTTGGTCCCATTGCTTTCTATTCCCCAATTTCTTCCTGTCCAAACAGGAATGTTTACTGGGTGCCATTGTAGGTTAGCAGTGTTTAACTTTATTTTTTATTTTTATAGTGTCATAGATAAGAGTTTGCCTTGAATCTCAGAGGAGACTTTGGACTTGAACTTTTCAGTGATGATGGAACTGTTAAGACTTTGGTGACTCTTAAAGATGAACTAAATATTTTCATTTAAACAAATAGTTTCATGAACACAAATCTTTGAGGGCAGTAGAGGGGTGTTACGGTTTGGATATGGTTGTCCTTAAAGGGCTCATGTGTCCAGAGGAGGGGCTTTTGAAAGGTGCTTAGATCATGGGAGTGTTATAGCTGAATGTGCTGTTAGGAGGTGGTGCCTGGTCAGAAGAAGTGGATCACTGGGGTTGTAACCTGGAAAGGTGTATCGCCTTGCTACCTCCTCCTTTCTCTCTCTGCTTCCTGGCCACCATGACATGAACAGCTTTCCTCTGCACCGGACCCTTCTGCCATGCCCCTTTTGCCTTGCATCCAGCCAACTGAGGATGTAACCATGAACCAAAATAAACCTCTCTGCTCTAACTTGTGGATGTCAGGTATTGTATCTCAGTGATGAGAAATGACTAAGACAGATGGGAACATGAGACTCAGTAGAACTTGGTGAGTGATGGCTGCTGGAAAGCTGGGGTAAGGAAGGGTCAGTGAGCCCTCAGAGCAGGATGTATGTCAGGGGGCCTGGGTTCCGTCATTACCTACTTTGGACATATCATCCATCCACACTGTTGGATCTAGTTTCTGTTCTTGGAACGTAAGAATGTTAGACTAACTATTGCTTATTTTTCTTCAACTTCGGAATACTATAATAACAGAGCCACAGGTTTGGAGTCTGTATGACTGTGAGAATATAAAAGGTACTGAATTCTGTTTTCCTCTTCAAAGAGACCTCTCCTTCCTTCTTTTTAGCAATCCTGTCCTTTGTTTTCCCTTTGAGTTGGATGTATTGTTTTCTTTTGTTTTGGATAAATGACCCTGAAATCTCACCATCAGTAGAAGGTTTTGTGACCAGAGTAGAAGATAAGTCAGTAGTAATTTTTTTTTCTGAAGTCCTCTACTACCTTATCCTGATTTTAACTTCTCCATTTCTCTGAGGGGAGAAGCAGGTAGTTTCTCAAGTCTTTTAGTCTTTTCCCCCTTCTCTGGAGATGTGGCTTCTACTCTTCTTGGTCAGGCTTCGCATCTGCTTTGTGATGATGTTCCTTAAATGTCTTTTCCCCTCAACATTCCAGCTGGGCATCCCCAAGGAGAAAGAAAGCAAGGCCTATACCTGGTAAGGTACACATGCAATCCCCTGCTAATAACTGTTTTTGATGTTTCAAGCCTTTCTGGATTGCATTTTACTGTGGGTGAAGTTAAATTCCTGAGCAGTTGCTGAAGCCTCTAGTGAGCTGGTTTCCATGGCAGCCCTCAGAGGGTCGAGGCCCTCTCCAAAGGACACCAGTTTATTTTCAATTAACAAAGGGAAAAGAGGTTTTTAACTGTGATTTTGCTTATGGAAACTTTAGATAAATTTCTCCAGCCCTACAAGTGCCATATAATCTCTCACTCACTTATCTTTATGGAGCTGGGAGGAGGATTGTTGACTTCTTTAACTGTATAATATCCTAGATACAGGATGTTGGTGATATGAACCAACAAAAGAATGTTAGTTCTTCAGCAAAAAGAGTGACATTATCAAATTGACCTACTAGTTATTAATCAAGTACATACTGATAATTCCACCTACTAGAGATGGCAAATTTCCACAGTCTCAGAGTTCTGGGTTGGGTGTTGAGAATGGATGTTTACTTAATTGAAAAGAGAATTGTGGCATGCTTTGAGGTGCTAACCTAAGATATGAGTCCTGTCCACCACCATGTTAAAAATTTCAAGAATCATAGCCTTTCTGAGGAAGTGGAGGTAATTATTATCCAAGTGTGTCCCATATAAGAGCAACTTATCATGTGGAAGTTGACCAAAATGAAACTGAAAGAATATGGATCAATTTTTCCCTTAAAGTTCTAGAAAATGAGATTTTCCTTGGTCCAGAAGAATGACCAAAGTTTCCCCCAGTTCATTAATCTTCCCTTCTAATGTGTCTAGTTTATAGCCAAATATGTCCATTGAGTAATTATATTTTATTGTTCTTATATTTTTCCATTTTGGAAGTTCATCTGATTCTTTTTTAAAGATGCTGTCTCACTTTGCAGTTTCTTATTCCAGCCATATACTTTCATGTTTACCATTTGTTTCTTCAAACATGATAATCATAATTTTTAAAAACAAACCAGAATCTGATAATTGCAATATCTGAAATTGGTGTGAGCTTGTTTCTTTACTGTGTGATTTCTGATGGTTCTTGTTGCTGGTTTGCTTGGTAACTTCTAATTACTTGTTGATCAATGCTCTTGGGAAACTAGTGAGTGGCCTCGGAGACTGAAGAAGGGTGTATCCCTTTTTGAGATTCACTATCAACTGAAATGTCTCAGAACAAGTTAGGGGTTTGAGAGCCTCTGATTCACAATCTAGAGTCTATAGGATGATGTATACATTTGTAAGAGGGCTTTACCCTGGCCCCAAACACCCCAAAACAGCTGCTCTTTCTTTTCTTCTTTCCTCTCACCATTTGGTTGTCACCAAAAGAGCCATTTTGTGAAGTTTCCTGAGTTTCTGCATGGAGGGGCAGGGGAAGATTTATTTGCTCTTGATAAGAATATAGCCCCTTTTGGCCTCTGCTCAGTGTGCGAAGAGTCCACTAAGATCTTCTCCTTCAGTGAACTTGAACCTTATTTCTATTTATCTGCAGCTGGCCACTTGCCCATGGGCACTGTATTATTGGAAAATGCTCTCAGATCAGAAGCGGTTTTCTAGATTCCATTTTTGGCTTATCTATCTCATTGCAAAGTTTCATTTAAAAATTAGCCTCCAAATTTAACCCTGTCATTTCAGTTCTTCCTTTTATTTTTATTTTTTGATTCTAAGGATCAAACCCAGAGTCTTGCACATGCCGGGCAAGTACTCTACCACTGAGCTTCACCCCTCGTCTTGAGGTTTTAAAGGTGCTTTTATTTTTACAGTTTTACCTGTCATTTTTATTTGACATCAACTGTAAGATTGATCTGAATAACTTGGCCCATTTTTTTCTCAGATGGAGAAAGTCCATGGCAGTCTTTCAAAATGAAAATCTACACAAGTTTCTCCTCACCTGTTACAGTCTTCTCAAAATGACTTGTTTGTTAAAAATTGTTTACTTCTGGTTGGACTCTGGGCTTTGCTTTGAGAAACTTCCAAGGTAAAGTCCACGGTGCTCAGCATGGACTATGGGTCCTCTTCCCACCTCTCCAGTCTTGCTGAACCCTGTTCCCCATGTTCACTTCCATATTCTGCACCAACAATATAAATAAGCTTAGATGTGCTGGAACTAGGTTCCATTTTTTTTTTTTTTTGGATACAGGGTCTCGCTTCAGGCTGCTTCTGAACTCACTGTGTAGCCCAGGCTGGCTGGCCTCAAACTCATGGTGATCCTCCTGCCTCAGCCTCCCGAGTGCTGGGATTACAAGCGTGCACCACCACACCCGGCACTAAGTACCTTTTCAATCCATGGTGGCTTTGCCCATGCATTCCCCACCAAATAGTGTCCTTTTCTCTTTGTCCATGAGGCAAATGCTTATTCATCTTTCGAAAGCTAAATCAGAGGTCACTTCTTTCACAAAATAGCATTGGACAGTTACCTTCTCACACCTTACAATCGATCCTTTCTTTGACGGCACATTTCGCACATGATTCTGCTCCTGTGGGTGATCACTGTTGTATTGTAATTTCCTTTTGTACAGATTTCAAACTCCTTGAGGGAAGGATTGTAATTAGTTTATGTTTTACCAAATCCCCATTTCAGTGCCTGGGATGTAGTTGATATTCAGTGTGTATTTGTTTATTGCATAAATGAATGAGGTATATAATCTGGCTATCCAGATACCAGCTCAAGCAGAAAGAATAATGCCATTGGTGATAATCTGAACTACTCAAAATCAAGCCAAACTGTCCAGATGCAGGGTCCATTCTGTGGCCTGTATAGGGCTCAGAACAGCTAGTAATGTGGCCCCACGAGATTGGAAACTATTAGCATTATTGTGTGATTTTAGTGATATTTTCCGTAATTTGATTGCATGGTGCTCAAGTGGGGACTGCATAGGTGACAAGGGAACTTGTATAGGAGAAGGCACAGTGCTGACTCTGCCTTCCTCACCTGCCACACATAGTCAGTTGAACGGAAACCCAGGAGCATCAGGTTTTACAGGCACTTGGATGACTTGGTGAGCAAAACACAGCAATTACTGATAATAATATTTCAACCTATCTGCACAGGTGTTTATTATTATTAAGCAGACATGTAAGTTTTCGTATTTATTAAACTTAGGCTTGTTGCATTACTTTGTAGAATAATTTAATAAGCTCAAATATAAAAATTATGGAAGTTTTATTAGTTATACAGATTAACATTAATATATATTATATATTTAATAGGCAGCCCAAGACCATTCCTCTTCACTCAGAGTGACCCAGGCAAGCTAGAATGTTGGATGCACATGGGCTAAAGGCACATTCCTCTCCCTATAAATACCAGTGGCAAGTTCAGGCCACACTCATTTCTGACCGGCTGGCTATAAATTTAGGGGTCAGTGTTGATAATTTGCTAGAAGGACTCACAGAACTCAGGAAATGCTATATGTACCAACTACAGTTTTATTATAGCAAAAAAGGATACAAATCAGCACCAACCCCCCAAAGAGACACATAGGCAAGATTGGGGCAGGTCCCAAGCATGAAGCTCCCATGTCCTCTCCCTTTGAAGTGAGGCTGTAGCCCCTCTCTGCACATCAGTGTGACAATATGCAGAGTGTCACCACCAGGGAAGCTAATCAGGGCTTCAGTGGCCAGAGGTTATAGCCGGCTCTCATTGTGTAGGCATGATTTATTAAATCATGACTGAATTTAACCTCCAGCCCCCTTCTCTCCTCTGAAGCTGGGCTATCAAGTGGCTTGGAGCACTGAACCTCCAATCACATGGTGGTCTTTCACATGGCCAGCCCAAATCCCGAACCATCTTGTTATCAAAGCTACCCAGGAGCCTGCCTGAGTCACTCATTAGCACAAACCACTATCAGGGAGGCTACCGTGAATAATAAAGTCACTCCTGCCTCTTGGGAAATTTTTAAGAATTTAAAGGTTACCACCCAGGTTTAGGACAAAGTTTAGCCCAGTTCTTTCTTACGCAGGAAATGCTTTCATCCTTAATTTGGATATAGTCAGTGCCTAGGAGTATAATGTGATGGATCCACAGGGCCCACAGGAAGTCCAAATGATGATCTTACACAGAGAGACAGGTGTGTTGCATGTAACAGCTGGCATTTAGTAATAGCTGCTCTTACAGTATAGTCAGGAATTACACAGTACTTGACGCATAGTAAGTGCTTAATGAATGTTTGTTGAATGAATGAAAGGAGGCTAGTGTGAATTGGACATTGATGGATGGGTAAGCTTGGCTGGAGGAATGAGAGATGAGCAGGACAGGAGGACATTCCTGGGGAAAACTTACCAAAGTCACAATGCATGTGACAAGGATACACGTGGCAAGTTCAAGAGATTATCTGTAGATTCATGTAGGGCTAGAAAGGGAAATAGCAGGACTATAAGCAAGTTACAGATCCTTGTGTACTGGTATTAGTGTATTAGTTTGGTTACTTTGATAGAAATTGAAGTAGAAGATTTAGTTCTAAATCATGGAGTTATCTAAGCTGGTAGGTGGCCCAGGGAGGTAGTTGGCTCTACTCTACAAAGTCATCCTGCAATTCCTGTTCCTTCCATTTCACTGCACTGAGCTCCCCTGAGATATTGTCTACATGGTGGAACCTTGTTCCCCTCTACCATTTCTCTGCTCCGGTTATGGAGAGGAAGAGGGAGGACGTGGAGGGCAGGTGAGTAGTTTTCTTTTATGGAGATGATCCACTTGTTGCCCACATCACTTTTCCTTGCATTGCATTGGCTGGAAAGTACTGCCCAGGAAGCTGGGAAGTACAGTCTCCAGCTGAGAAGACTTGTGCTCGGGTAGAACAGAAATGGGTGTTGTCTTAAAAGAGAGAATGGACTTGGGGGAGAAATTAGCAGACTGTCATACCAACCTAAATTATTTGGACTTCAAATCATAGGACATTGAGACCTGGTGAGAGTCTTGAAAACAAATGATCAAGCTCAATTCTAAATGTCTTTTGGTGACTCTTGAGTGGTTTCTGAGATGGATGGTACATACTGATTTATGATGATGAGAAGCTCAGAGAAGGACCAGACTCACCCTAAGAGGAGGTGGCCCCTGTCCCCAAATTTCCACATGTATTTCTCCTCTGGTGCTAGAAATTCAGCCTTCAATGCCATTCTTTTGGGCAGGGCATTGAGTGTTGTCCTCTTGCAGCCCCTTCTGAAGGGGACCCTCAAAGTAGAGCACATGTGTATTTTCCACTCTTGATGGTGCCTTCAGGACGGAGGAGACTTCCTTTGAGGGACACCCTGGTTCTGTGCCACTCTCTCCCAGAGGAGACATGTCTCTCTCTCTTTTTTTTTTGGTACCAGGAATCGAACTCAGAACCTTGTGCTTTCGAGGCAGGCGGTGACACCATCAAGTTGAATCCCCAGCCCACGTCTTTCCTGATTGTTGAATCCAGAAGGAGGAGTAGGGTGGGAGCTCCTCAGTTCCCGTGTAGCTCTGCTTGCCTTTAGCAGAGATAGTGTTTCATTTGTTCTTAGTTATGGGGAAAACTCCATGGGCTTGGTCTCCAAGGAGGAGCTTGTCATTTTCCAGCTGTGCCTGTCAACCAGAGCAAAGCCAAGCCCTCAAATAGAGCTTTCTATTGTGATCTTCATCCACACGGTCCTGTGCCTGGCTCTGAACTGTGACAGAACCCCAGTGGCTACCAGGGGTGCTATTTATTAGCCTGTCAGAAGCTGACAGTGTGCTCAGAGACTGCTCCTGGAGGGGTTAGATGGGGTCCTCCTGCCTACCCTTCCCATCACTGAGAGGCAGTCTGACACGATGGGAGGATGTGATCAGCAAACACTTATCAAGTCCATAAAACAAGGCTCTTGCCCCCCAAATAAAACTGATGTAGAAAAGATGAAAGGAAGGAAGGAAGGAAGGAAAGAAGGAAGGGGAAATCAAGAGAGAAGATGGCTCAGAGCGAGGGGACTGAGTTAGTGAATTTGGGCAGGTTCATTGGAATAGCTAAGGGTGTGGTGCAGATTTTCAACTTTTCTTTAAAGACTTTTCCTTGCTTTCAGCTTCTACTTTATGTTTTCTCTCTCTGTGAGCCCAGACGTTTCCACAACACACTGATTACATAAACTTTTAAGGGCGAACGGATGAGTGTAATTTTCCATTTGGTTTTCCAGCGTGCATGGTTCCCTAAGGACCTTGACAGGCCATGGGGGTGTCCAGCTGCAGGGAGTCCCTCATCTCTGATGCTTAGTGATGACTCACTCCTGGGTCAGGCTCCTGCTCCCCAGCCTTTCCCTTGGGATTCCACGAGCAAGAAACAATCTGCTGGTGACCCATGAACCAACACCAGCTGTTAGGTGGAGAGCCCACATTTCCGATTCAGTGGGATCCTCCCTGGCTTGTCATATAGCTCAGAGGCTTTGAAGGAGGGATGAGAGGAAAGCTGTAAGCAAGAGAGGCCAGAACGTGCAGGCAGGACTAGCATCCCAGCGGGCTGTGTTTATTATACCGGAGCAGCTTGCAAGCCTTGGGAAGATGACTGTCAAGATTCAGAAATGGTTTAGCTTTCCACAGTCTGAGATCATTCTGATTATCATTTAATAGACACAGAAGACGATGCCTAATCCTCAAAATTGAAGCACTTAGAATAGAACTCTTGATTTTACCCCCTTGCACCAATCTTGCCCTTTCCCAAGATCCTCCTCTTGCTGAGACCACCCGTTGTCACTTATGCAGCCTCAGTTCTTATTCTCTGAACGCTCCCTGCCCTTGAACTTTCTGTTACCACCCTGTAGTCCTCCCTTGAAAATATCTCCCCAATTCTATCACTCCTCACTGCCTGCACGGCTTCTTCCCAGACTAGTGGCCTCCATCTATCATCTGGATTGTTGGGACAACCTCCCATCTCATCTTCTGACTCTGTTCGAGTCCTGTGAAAGGTAAATCATGTCAAACTTCTCTCCTAGTGACAGGCTTATTTCCCACACTTCACAGCAGTCAGGTAGCATCCACATTTCTTATGCTGGCCTGCAAGACACTAAATGCAATGGCCCTTCTCTCCCTCTCTGACAATTTTGCTACTACTTGTCCCGCCCCACAGTCCTCCTGCCATACTGCTCTTCTCCCTGCTTCTCAAATCTCCAAACTCATTCCCACCTCACGCACAGTGCTCCCTGTGTCTGGCAGTCTTTTCTCCAATCCTTGGATGACCAACTGTTTCCTACTATTCTAGAGTCAGCAAAAGTGACCATCACACTTCCCCACCCTGTTATTCTCTATCCCATTCCACTTATTCTATTTTCCTTTTCACATTGTCTGAAATTGTTCTTTGTTTCTGTATTTACCCTATGCCTCCCCTGCTTTCCTTTATTTTGTAGCACTGCAGATTAAACCCATGGCCTCATGCATGCCACTAAGGCAACTGATCTGCCACTAAGTTACAACCCTAGTCCTTTTTAAAACTTTTATTTTGAGACAGGGTCTTTCTAGGTTTCCCAGGCTGGGCTCAAGCTTACTATCCTCCTATCACAGCCTCCTGAGTAGCTAGGAATACAGGTATGTGTCACCATGCTTAGCTCTATGCCTCTTTTGCTAGAAAGAATGACAAAGATTTTGGTTGTTATGTTTGCCACACAGCAGCTAGTACAGCAGGCCTGAATATAGAAGGTGCTCATTAAACAACTACTCTTGGTGCGAGCTATTGTCAAACAAGTACCTATTAATGCACCTGACACTGCACGAGGTGTGCATCTTGTTTGCTCTCTCAGCCATTAGTCAAGCACTTGCGCATCCAGATTTGTACAGTGGCCTCTCCAATGAATGAATCCCTGTATGGACAAGATGTTTGAATTTACCATGAGGCCAGTGTCAATTCTGGGGCAAAGTATACTTAGAAAAAAATTTTCTAAAATTGTAACAAGCATCCCTAATTGCCGATGGCACTCCACTGTCAACAACTAAAAGTAGACTGACATCGCTAGATGACATCACTCTTTATAGACTGGCCACAATCTCATCTTCATTGATGTTCTCCGTGCCTTTACCCCCCGTCTCTGTGACGCTGGACTTCCCCAAACATACCGCAGCTTTGAACTTGCTTCTACTCATGCAGCTTCTCTAGCCTCAAGCATTGCATCCCCATTTTTGCTATCCCATGAACTTGTGTTCATCCTTCAGAGCCACCTCAGATGTTACCTCTTTTGTAAAGAAGCAAGACAGGTGTAAGATAGCTAGATGTCAGGTGGTCCAAGTTGGTGGATGGTGGAGCCCAGATTTTGTCCCATTCTGAGAGCCAAGCCAATGTTCTTAGTCACCATGGCCCCCTGCCTCTCTGCTTGTACTATGAACTAGGTTGTGGGAGATGTAGGCTCCTGAGTTGGAAGAAATGTCAAAGGTCACCTCAGTCAACACCCTCTTCAATGCACCAGCCCATACTTTAACCTCCAGGATGAGAGGTGTGCTCATGGTATATCCAGGCTTAAATTTTGTTTTCTGTAAAATGAAGACTTTGGGCTCTATAGTCTCTACCAAGTTAGCAATTCTGCAACCATTCAAAAAACCTAGGAAGGAAGTTACTCTGCGAGGCTCAGTTATAAGCCCTAACTATAGAAAAAAGTCTTTCTTGTGATGAGTGGACATCTATCCCCTGCAGCTTCTTCTGCCTTTTTCTCTTTCTTTGGCCCCTCTGAAGCAACAGGAAACATTCCACTCCTTCTTCCACATAGTGGCTCTTTGTAGACAGCAGCCTTTCTTCTTTGGCACCATTTTCACGGTATTTACTCCTTTGGTTATCCTCCTGAGGGCAAACTACACGTTGTTGAAGAAATCTATCTTAAAAATCCTGAATTGGAAGGCCTGAGGAAATTAAGTATCTTGGTGTCTGTTACGTGCAAAAATGTTTCTTCAGGGCAGCAGACTCCACTCTCAGTCCCATTAGGATGTATTTGCTTCTGCAGGGCTCTGTGGAGGCAAACACAGTTATGCTGGGCGTGTGGCAGGAGCATGAGCCCAGCACAGGTGAGCTGGCATGTGGTGGCCCTGCTGCTTCTTAGGTGCTTCTAGAGTTCAGCCCACCTGAGCCCTTCAAACCCATGCAATAGACTGCACGTTTGTGTTCTTCTGTCCACAAGATTGGAGTCCTAACCTTCAGCAGGATGGCATTAGGAGGCGGGGCCTTTGGGCAGTAATTAGGTCAGGAGGGTGAAGCCCTTGGGAGTGGGATTAGTGACTTGGTGAAAGACCCCTGAGAGCTCTCACTCTCTTCACTCATAACAGGAATGCAGTTGGTGAGGCCCTCACCAGAACCTCATGGTCCCGGTGCTCTGACGTCAGACTTCCAGCTTCCAGAACTGTGAGAAATCGATTTTGGCCGCTTATAAGGCACCTAGGCTGTGGTACTTTGTTATGGCAGCCATAGTGGACCAAGACTCCCTATCCACTTCCTAACCCTTCCATTTCTAGCATTGACTGAGGTTTGCTTGTAGGTCCACCTCTGTCTCATCACTTATCTAATTTAAGGCCCAGTTACTGTACTTCTCTAGAATGTCTTCTGGGGGAGGCAGCTGGCTGCCTTCTCTTTCTACTGCTACCTGTCTGCCAGACTTCGATACACTGGGGCTTGGCTTTCTAGCGTAGGCTCCATCCTATCCTAATCCCATCTACCCCATCTAATGTTGCCAGAGTAACTCTCCTACCACACAACCTCACCTTGCAACTCCTTCACCACCGGCCACATTCCTTCTCCACCCGTCAGCCTGTGGCCAGGGCCTCTACCTAACTGGCACACCTTCCTATGCCCCAGATGCTATGCTGGTGAGAATGACGCCTCATCTTCACTTTATTTCCAAAGATCTGGCTAGGGTATTTATGCAAATAATGTGTTAATAAATTGATACAAATGGAGTCCTTTTAGGAAGAATAAGCATCCATCTGTTTCCTGACCATGAGGAAAGGACTTACTTGTGGTGTTCTCAAAGAAGTCCAAAAGACCAAGTCTGATTGGATCCCTCTGGTTTTTAACACAATTCCCTTGCTCATTAAAATTTCGGAGATGTTTTTGTCTATAATTAAAAAACACTTTCCTAGAAATTAATTCCAATCCCAAAGAAATTCGTCCAATTTTACCAACTCAGAGGAAGATATTAAAATCTAACCTCTCTCAGATGCCAATTCCAGATGGTGAGAACAAAAGATTATTAAAAATAAAAAAGCCTGATAATTAAACGGACAAGTGGATGACATGGTGGCTTTGAGTTTTTGTCTGAGTCCCATATGGAGGACAGACCATCTCCAGCTGTGTAATTGGGCGTGGCATTGTCAGAAATGACACCTAAAGCTTCCACAGAACAAGTTCTGTGAGAAAGATGTTAGATTCACCTCTCTTTCCAATAATAGATGTATCTTTAAAATAACATCGGTAGGGACCAGTTCCTTATTTCCTCACCAGGAGTTTATTTCTTTAATGATATCCCATGACTCCCAGGAGCATCAGAGATCGGGACTCCCAAAAGCTACTCTCTGAATTATTTCCTGCTGTGGCAAGCCATCATCACAACACAGGCCCTGGGCCCCTTCTCTGGGCCCACCTGAGAGGGGTATGAAAGCTTACAGCTGGCAACTGAAGACAACAACTCAATCGGGAAAGTCACGGACTTCAGGAAAGTGAGAATGTTTGTTCTCAGCACACTCTCCTCCCCTTTCCTTCTCATGTATGACATCCGTTCTCATCTCTTGCAGAAACATTAGCAAGCACTTGGCGTAAGGGTGAAGACTAGCATGAGTAGATGACATATAGAAGCTTTTCCGGGAAGCTCGTGTTATCTAATCTAAGTGGTGCTTCTGCTTGAACAAAGCATAATGTTAGGACTTTTAATTATCAGAACAAATTCTCAAATACAGATGTTAAGTGGGATCAGAGCATCATGCAAGTGCTATGTCAGTATGTGATTTCATTTCATAAACATTTAAGATTGATATATGTTAGGCATGTGAGTTAGTGCTAGAAATAAACCTAGCAAATGGGGGGAATTCAATAGAATTCCATGCACATGCACACAAACATGCATGCAACGTAGCACTCACATTCACATAATCTCCTTTTGACACCTAGGCACCGTTATCCTGAAGCTCCAGCTGCAATGGCTTATTTTTGCAATTGGCTACCTGATTTCCTTATTGGGTTTCTCCCCTGATTTAATTTGATGCTGCTGCTATGTAAAAGAGGCTTAGATGTTGGGAGAGAGGTGGAAAGAGAGATGTGTATTTGGTCTAAGAGACTTGTGTGCACATCTGAGCTGTTGATTTAATGAGATGACATCCGGGTCTGAAAATTGAATGAGAAAGGAGACAGAAGGGATTACAAACTGGCTGGATAATTACAGATTTGTTTAACTGTCACTGGGATTCCATTTCATGGTTTTGTTTTTATAATTAAAATTATTTCACCACTGGGTTAAACCTTATATTTTAGGTGTCACCTAGAAGCATATTTTTGTGATTGAGCTGTTCTGAAAAGCCTTTGAAACACAAGCTTTACCAAGGAAATAATAAACTGCAAGCATAATAAATACAGAGGGACAAACTCAAGGTGGTTGATTAATGTGTAAAGATTATTGAAGCATGCAGTGAAATATTGGGTAATCTAGAGGACATGGTTTATTGGTGGGGATTTTAAAACACAAAGGTATTTTAAAATAAATAAAACCCAACTTTGATTAGTGTGTGCACTTTTGGTAAAAGAATACATAATGTTGAAAATATATTGGAGTCCCTTTCAAGGTACAATGGTTTAACACAGATTTTTCATTTGAAATTAGTGTTTACTCCTAGCCAGAGAAAACTCCCAAATGTTTTTCCATTAGGTTGTACATTTAACTAGAAGCCATAATTATAGAGCACTTTGCAATGTGCAATGTGCTATTCCTCATATATGAACCCTATACTAATATTAATAACTATCATCCATTAAGGGGTTGTCTGGTACCCAGCCCTGTGTTAAGCACTTCACAAACTCATTTAACCCTCAGGAAAATCCTATGGGCATTATTATGTCCATTTTACAAATTAGGAGGCTGCTAACAAGTGAAGTTAATAAGTACCTTGCTTGTGGTTATGAGAGGCAGAGTTGAGATCCTGGTCCATTCTGCCTGACTCCAAAGCCTGTGCTTTGCTTAATCACTGAACCTACCCTGGGTACTGAGTAGGGATCCAGCTGGTTAGATTTCCTGCATGTGAGCAGTATGGAAGAACATCTAGTCACTCTGTCCTCACTAGCAACCAGTACCTCTGTAAAATGGTGACCATAATTAATTACATGGTTGTTGTGAATCTCAAATGAAACAGTGCCTAAGAAAAACCTTGCACACCACAAAGAGTAATATGAACATTCATGCCAATTCTGTTAATTTTACTATGACAATGAAATTATTCAGCCCATCCATACTAACTCTATGGATATAGTTTTTGAGCTAGATGATTGGAGCTTAATCCCCATCTTCATAAGGAAGAGGGAAGAAGGGGGCTGTAGGCAATTTTAGAGGAGTGTAAATAATTTTTTGGGGAAATGAATGGGTTCAAAGAATACACAATGGTTTGTGAATGATTTTCTCAGGAAGCAGAAGAAAATGGTTTGTGACACAGTCTGTCTAGGTGTGGTGACATTTCTGTTTTCCTTGCTGTGACGTGAGTTTAATCTTCCCTGGCTAATGAGATTTCAGGGAGGAGGCTGAAGACCATTGTATTTCCT